>NC_134496.1:9190037-9500037 GCF_040206685.1 Ascaphus truei | reverse complement strand
CCCATATACACACACACAGTTTCTCTCCCAATATACATACACACACACACTCTCTCACTCTACACAGACAGGGGGGGGTCGGAACAGAGGAAAGGCCGCGACCAGCACCACCACCCGCTCCCCCCCTCCTCCCGCGCAGGCAGCGGGAGCGCCGGGGACAGCGGTGGGGAGAAGAAACCCCCCGCTACCACCTCCATGCAGGCAGCGGGAGCACCGGGCACGTGGGGGGGATCAGAGGTAAGCGGGAACCCGAGGGACATCCCCGCTCCCATCTCCGGCCCAGTGGGCTGTCACGCGGTGACAGGGGGAAGCGGGGACCGGAGGGACATCCCCGCTCCCATCTCCGGCCCCGTGGGCTGTCACGCGGTGACAGGGGGAAGCGGGGACCGGAGGGACATCCCCGCTCCCATCTCCTGCCCCGTGGGGTGAAGGGTGCTGCGGGGGGAGGGTGATGATGCGCCGATGCTGCCGGGGGGTGGCGGTTTTGGCCGTGGGGGAAAGGAACTCAGGCCTTTGGGAAACACTGTTCTAACTAATTTTTTGCGTCGGCCATTTTGTTTTTGCGCGACCCCGTTACTAACGCGGTGGTCTCGGGGTGGACCCCGAGGACCGCGTTATAACAGGGTTTACCTGTATATATATATAGTGTGTGTATATATGTATATGTTGAGGTATCTGTACCATATTAGCTGAGCTTAATAATCAAAAACAAATAGACGATACTAACACTAACATTCAGGGACCATTTAACACCTAAAGTCATAAATCGCATACTGCACAGGGGGGAGGGATAGGCTTCATCCACAAATACATTCCAGGCTGTTTTAAAGTAAAACTTATTTTCCTTTATCCATGGTAACACCGCCCGAAGAAGAGATCAGTGTATCTCGAAAGCTCGCACAAATACAAGCATTTCGTTAGCCACAGAATTTCATCTATTCGTTTTTGATTATTACGCTTGGCTAACACGGTACAGATACCTCTGCATCATTTTAAATATATATATATCTCAATTGGCTCCTGACAGCGAAGAGACCTTGTGTCCCTGTGTAACTCATAACAGCAACAGGAGAATAAGAAGTTGTTTTTACTCCTCCCTGTTTGCTGGGAGAACACACAGATGGTACATTCCGTTGCCATGACTACAGGAGACGTACTATATAAGCAGATCTGTGTTGCCTTTGTAACTATAACTCCAAAACACTTTATCCTTTTAAAAAACAACCACTCAAAGGCCCCTCTACCCCTAAGCCACTAACTCCATGCCAAATTTCACACTAATACCCTCAGTGTGCCTTTAATATCTTCTTGTCTCAGTAACTGCCCCTCCTATCTATTTTACCGCAGTAATTGCCCCATCATATTTTTTTATCTCAGTAATTGCACGTAATACCTATTTTACCTCGCTAACTGCCCCCCATATCTATTACCAATAATTGCCCTTAATATCTTTTTTGCCTTTGTAATTGCACCTCATATCTATTTTACCTCAGTAACTGTCCCCATATCTATTTTACCTCAGTAATTGCCTTTAATATTTATTTTGCCTCAGTAACTGCCCCATATATCTTTTTACCTCATTTACTGCCCCTCATATCGATTCTACCTCAGTAACTGCCACCTCATATATATTTTATCTCAGTAACTGCCCCTCATATCTATTTTATCTCAGTAACTGCCCCTTATATCTATTTTATCTCAGTAACTGCCCCTCATATCTATTTGACCTCAGTAATTGCCCTTGATGTCTATTTAACCTCAGTAACTGCCCCTCATATAGATTAAACCTCAGTAACTGCCCCTCTCTGTCAGGAGCCGATTCCCTGATGTGCAGAGTGAGGAGCAGAGCACGAAGACAGAGTGAGGAGCAGAGGATGTGCAGTGTGGACAGATCCATCGGACATCAGGTCCGGGGGGGATCTTTAGTCTGACCCTGCATGGGTGGAGAAGGAGATGTGAGTGTGGAGGCTTCAGCTTGTGCGGCCTGGTTTCTGGAGGACATTTGTTTGGGGTGCGCCATCTCCCCTAGTCCCCATCGGAAGTACATCCTTACCTTACCAGATGACTTCAATCCGGCAGGTGTCCCGTCTAATCCCAGCGGCTGCTATTTGACAATACTCTCAGACGTGCTATTTTAACATTTGTGAGTGCAATGTTTTTGAAGAGGCAGAGGCCCCAGAATGGGGTCGTAGGCTCCTTAAGGGCTGCGACGTCCTGATTGGCGTGAGCTGGGGGGGTCGGCTGACCCTCCTCCCCATGGAGTGGGGAAGGCTGCTTATCCCCTCCCATGTAGGGAGGAGGGGGGAGAGGGTATAAAGAGTGGGTCCTCAGAAGAGAGAGCCAGAGCTAACTGAATTTTTTCCCTTATCTTACAGGAATTTAGCTGCGGATCTGCACATTTTTTCCAGGCACAATGGAAGGCCTTGTTAACTACAGCAGCTCCCCGCTATACGAAACCCCCCGAGCCCTGCCAGCCTCACTCACAAGGCTCAGGATCCTGATGCCGATGCTGCTGCTGCTGCACCTGAGAATCAGGTATGTGTCCCTGCCCCGTGCAGATCCCAGCGCAGCGGTGCGGGTAGAAACCCCCATGCCCCATCCCCCAGCCCAGCCGGGTCCCCCGCCAAGCGCAGGCGCCTCCCGGCAGCCCAACGCGCATCCGCTACTACCCCTGCTGCCTCCCCTGGTCCCAGGCTCTCACCCAGGTGCCTCCCTTCGATCGGCCGCCTCCCTGTCCATGCCCCCGCCAAGTCCCGCCGCCCGCTTCCAGCTCCCCCTGCCCAAGTCCCACCAGCTCCGCCAGCCTCCCCGCTCGGATGACCGTGTCTCTGGGGAGGGCCATTCCTCCCTCGCTTCTGCGTGGCCTCTCCGCCTACAGCTCCTGCGCCGCCAGCCTGCTCACCCCTCCGCTGATGAGAGCCGCACCCGCCTAGGGTGCACGCCGCCCAGGTCCCGCGCCACCGGCCGGCTCACCCCTCCAACCACGGGGACGACCGGACGCTGCGTGCGCCGTCCAGGGCGCACGCCGGTCGGGTCCGGCTCTTCCACTATAGGGGGGACTGTGAACAGGGTTACAGTCGTGAACCACCAATGTATAATGTATCACCACACACCAAACACAACCACCCCACCTACCTGCCTCCAGCTGGCAGGGGCATGGGCGGTTCGGTTTATAACTGCCCTAGCTGCTGGGGGGCCACAGCCCCTCCCTCCCATGGGCCACGCTGTGTCGGGGCAGATTACCTGCAGCACAGGGACAGGCGTCCTACTATTTTTCTAGGGAGGAATTTAATGCGACCCAGACCCTGGATCCTGCATGGAAACCACAGGCTGGGTCCTCTCAGATTCCACAGGAAGCGGCGGCCAATGACTGGTCATCTCATGCCTGGGATTCGAACCAGGACCCCTACCCCCTTCACTGGCGCATGGCGAGGAGGACAACGGACGCCGCATTCAATCAGTGCGCTCAAGTTACAAGTCAGCGCAGGGTACTGACCCGAATGACAAGATTCCGGGTAAGGAAATAAATCCTATTTGATGTTCTGATAATAGTGATTCAGACAGTGACATTCCTGAGTCAGAGAGCGCAGCGCAGTTACACAAAACCACGATGTATAAATTCCTAAAGCGACAGCTAGCGGTGATTAACCGGTCACTTAAGGCTAGGCCAAGCGGGGTAACACAGGAGGCAGCGGCGGAGAGCAAGGCCCCAAAAATAAAGGACGACAGTGTCAGCGCAGCGATGAAGGGGAAGGACACGTACGCCTGCGCTGTGACATCTCTCCTGCCAGTTTACACCCAAAGTGAGAAAAGCAATAATAAAAGGAAAGTTCACGGACGTATACGACCTTTCTCCTGAGGGGTCACAGGCCAGGGGAAAAGGAAAGGCTGCAGGCGATGAGAGTGGTAGCAAGTACAAAACAATGGACAAATGGCTAAGAGGTTACCTAGTGTTACCAGCTGCCTGCTGGAGAAGCACCCAGAGGAGGGCCTGAATGTCCTTAAATACATGGAACATATACAACACATAAAACATATGGGGGCGCAGCGTGGCACGAATATGATGAGGAGTTTAGGCACAAGATGCATGGGAACCCTGTTTTGAATTTCGGTACTAAGGACCTGGACTTATGAGTCTGCCGGGTAACACCGGAGAAATGTGCACCTTTTGCCAGGGGGCCGGGTGGGCGGCCATCTAGCCAACCACTGGGGAAGCCCAAGAAATCAGAATGCTGGGACTTTAATAGAAGCTCTTGTGCAAGGGGGGGAGTGCAAGTTCCGACACGTCTGCTCATTCTGCAACGGTGGCCACTCAGAGCAAAAATGTTTCCAAAAAGCTAGGAACACCGGCAAGCAGGCTGATAGTGGCCCCGTCGAGGGCGCAACGCCACTTAAATTGAAATGCATGCTGCCATGGCTCCAGGCCTACACCTGTCAGGCGACAGCGTATTTTCTTGAGAAAGGGTTTAGGGAGGGTTTTGTCATCCCAGTTGGGTCCAATTTGGTAACCACACGTGCAAGTCGCAATCTTAAATCCGCCTCTATATACCCCTACGTCGTACGGGAGACAATTAACAAGGAAGTAAGCCTGGGACGCATGGCAGGGCCGTTTCACTCACTTCCCATACACAATTGAATCATATCCCCCTTAGGGGTAATTCCAAAGAAAGCACCCAGCAAAATGAGGCTCATTCAGCACCTGTCCTACCCCAAGGGCAGATCCATCAATGACGCGATCGACCAGCAGGCGTGCCATGTCCAATACCAGTCGTTCGATAGGGCCATCAACATAGTCAGGTGTTATGGGAGGGGGGTCCTTATGTCCAAGCTGGCCATAGTCAGCATTTCGGCTGTTACCCTTATACCCAGATAGATGCAGGCTCATGAGTTGCAAGTTCAAGGGAGCTTACTATGTGGACATGTGCCTCCCAATGGGATGTGCCCTTTCCTGCGCCTTTGTTGAGGCATTTAGCACGTTTATACACTGGTGCATAATGGAGAGTATGGGGAGTGACACTATAGCCCATTACTTGGATGATTTCCGCCTTGTGGGGCCCCTCGAGTCCACACTTTGCAAGAGGCTCTTAGAGCTCAGCTCTGCGCTAATGAGAAACATGGGGGTACCTATAGCTGAGGATAAAACAGAGGGCCCCGTCAGCACCTTATCATTCCTAGGGATCAATATTGATTCATTGGCCGGGGAATCTAGGCTGCCCAGGGATAAAGTAATCAAACTGAGGGGCCTTATTCGGGAATACAAGGGTGCTAGGAAGGTTACACTAGGGCAGACGCAGGCACTGCTCGGGGTCCTAAATTTCACATGTAGGGTAATACCCATGGGCAGGATTTTCAGCAGGACATTAGAGAAGTTGACTGCGGGGGTATCCCATCCGATACACTGCATCAGGGTCACTGGGGAACTTAAAACTGACCTGGGGGTATGGGAAGCTTTCCTCCAGGACTTTAATGGCAAAAAGCTATGGATAGAAGGGGGCCGTAGTAACCAAGAGCTAGAGTTGTTCACAGACGCGGCGGGGTCGCTAGGCTCCGGTGCTTACATCAAAGGGGAATGGTGCGCATAACCATGGCCCCAGACATGGATAGACACAGGTTTAACAAAGAATATCGCCTTCCTGGAGCTTTTTCCCATCATAGGGGCGGTAGAGCTTTGGGATAAGGAGCTCAGTAACAAACACATCATATTCTGGTCTGACAACCTGGGGGTGGTGCGAGCAGTAAACAGCCTCTCCGCAACATCAAGCCCGGTGATCCGGCTGTTGCGGAGGCTGGTGCTGCTCTGCATGCGCAGCAACATCAACTTTAAAGCCAAGCATGTCCCGGGGAGATTAAACGTGATAGCGGACACCTTATCATGGTCCAATTGGACAGCGTTTAGGCGAGCAGCGCCAGCAGCAAATGCCATAGGTCTAACGTGCCCACGTCACCTTTGGCAGATATGGATATCGGACTAATGAACCTGGTCCAGAAGTCACTAGCCCCACGCAACTGGAAAACCTACCTCCGGGCTTGGCACACATGGCTATTATTTAAGGAAAAGGACAGCGTTGAGGGTAAGCGAGGTAGCAGCGCGCGGATCATTAGCTTCCTACAGGCCCAGAAGAAAGCTGGGGCGACACGGGCCAGTGTTGGGGCCATGTTGGCAGGTTTGCCTTTTTTCCTGAAACTCCTCAACCGCAAGGACATAACTAAGGATTTCATAGTAAGGAGAATCCTCATTGGCTGGGATAGGGGGGAAGCCAAGAGAACTGACGGCATGGAGCCAGTAATGCTAGACAGGCTTGAGGGATTTATGATGGCAACAAAAGAGGTATGTTTCAATGCAGTGGAAAGGGAACTGTTCAGAGTAGCATTTGCCATGACTTTCTTTGGCGCCTTCAGGGTCGGAGAGCTAGTGGCAGCATCTAAAGCAAGCCAGGGTGTGGGTTTGCTTTTCACGAACATGATTATCAATGCTACGTCAGTGATGTGCAAGATTCACAGCTCTAAAACCGACCAAGCGGGAAGGGGAGCATGGGTCCACCTTGCGATGAACAATAACGAAAGAGTGTGCCAAGTGGTGTTGATTAAGAGGTACACAAGGCACAGGCCCAAGGTATGGGGCAATTTCCTCATCCATCAGGATGCAACACCACTCACAAGGTACCAGTTTAAAAAAAGTGTTTAGGCAGTGCCTTGCAGCTGGGGGGATGGATCCTAGTGTATTTGGTACCCATTCCTTTACAATCGGCGCCGCTACAGCGACGGATGAGAACGGCTGTACGCCGGACCAAATAAAGAAACTGGGGAGGTGGAAGTCCAGTGCCTATAGGGGTTATATCAGGGCCAAAGGGCACAGCAACGTGCAGACGCAAGAATATTAACATTGTTTTCTCCTTTTCGGTAGGCAACTGCCCAAGAACCCTGTAAGTTTGGCTCATGGGTCAGTCCTACATTCATTGGGTGCATGAATGGGTGAAGGATCGGTGGCACAGCCTGCAGCTGGGTTTTGCGGAGGAGAGGATGAATTTGCGTTGGCTTGGGAAGAGAGGGATGTGCTCGGTTGATCTGCAATCGGCTATGAATTAGGCGCTAGCAGAATTTAAGGTGACTCCGGATGTTATTTTGCTACACCTCGTGGTGAACGACCTAGCCAACACCAAAACACTAGAGGTGATTTATGGGTTACAAAGGGAATGCGCCCGCTTAAAGGTGCTGTGGAGCGAGTTGTAGTCATTTTGTCCGAAAATATTCCAAGGCAGATTTGGAAGGGGCCGGGGAAATGGATCGGGAAGTAGAAGTCTTGGAAGAAGGTAAATAAGGTCATGGGCAAATTCATCCTCTCTTGTGGTGGTAAAACTCAAGTACAGAGACATTGACGTCAAGGACGATAGCTGACACAGAAGGGACGGTGTGCATCTGTTGCCAAGGGGTGCAGAGGTGTTCCTAAGTAACATCGAAGGGATTTTGCGGGAAAAATTAAGGTCAGAGGTCGCAGCTTTGTGTGGGCTTATCGGCCCCAGGGTTGCCAGTGCCCGGCAGAGGGACCTCCAGGTGGCAGAGCTGCCGCACCAGCCAAGCTGAGGAGACAGAGAACGGGCGTGGAATTTAGGGTCCGCCTGTCAGCTGGAGCCCCTAGAACAGCTCGGCAGGCTGGTAAAAGGCTGTGCGCCAGCTTTAGGGTTGGGCCTAAGCTGACCCTAGGGGCGGGAGGGGGAGGGAATGCAGCCCAAAATCGGCTGATAATTTTCTCCCCCTCCCATTTTGCGGTGCTTTGGCAGGGGGGGGAGAGCGGCCAGCAGGGCAAGGATCTCCCCCCCATTCGCATGGATCATGCTGAGCTGGCGGGCAGGCTGGTGGGTTTTAACAGCGGATGTTAAAATAAAGCTGTGACCTTTTCTCGCGTCTCACGTTATTTGGTTTAGTGTTACAAAGGAAGGGCGGCGCATTAAGCCTTTATACTTTTTGGATGAGACTGGAGGGGGAATTCTTCTTGCACATGAACAATAATATACACTTTTATTCACATTTCAAAATTGTTTATGTTATTATTTTTGTAAATAATAATAATTACATTATTATTGTCACAATCATAATGCTATAAAATGTACCACATGGTCTATGAAATAAGGTGCAGGAACTCAGTTCCCCCTGAAAAAAAGCAGTATTTATATTACATTACCCCAAATTCTCACCTGCTGTTTAACCATTGCATTATTTGTGATACCTTACTCTATGATATATGCAGCTCGGGGGGAGGATCCCATGGAATATACTTGTGTGCTTCTTGTATTTGCATGACTGGGAAAAGAATAATATTATAACTTAAAAAGCAGCGTATCCCACTTCCTGCCTGTAAAGGCTTTACATTTCAATTTTCTCTGCTCATTGAATCATCTCCAGAGTTGCAGCGAATCTCCAATAATATTTTAAATCACTTAATGTCCCTTCATCCATCATTCCGGATTTTCAGTTTTAGCTCCCTGTCGTTAAAAAAAGTGGTTATTTATGGATCTGGCCTGTATCTTTATAGACCAATTATCGGAAGGGGAAAGTTGAGTTTCTCTGGTTTTATTTCTGAGATGAGAATTCATTTGAAGTAATACTGATAATACAGAATTTTCATTAGCAAGAGGAAGATGTCAGGGAATTAAAAGGCTTTGACCTAGAGTTTCCATAATCAGATACACAGATTGACCGGAGAGCTTGGGCTAAAGCCTGATGTTGACTGTTAGTGTCCTTCTCACACTGTCTTCCACCGTCCCCGCCCCCCCCCCCCTCCACCCCCGGCATCTCCAGACAGGCGTCGCCATAATAACGCTGTGTCAAATGGCAACGCGATGACACATGACAACGTGACTTGGCAACGTCACAGAGAGAGATGCCGGAGAGCAGGGGGTACGAGCTGGAGGCAGAGAGGTTGGGGGTGACTTAAAAAGTTTGCGCACCCCTGCTCTATGCCAGAGGTGGGCAACTCCAGTCCTCAAGGGCCACCAGCCAGTCAGGTTTTAAGGATATCCCTGCTTCAGCACAGGTGGCTCAATCAGTGACTCAGTCGAAGATGTGGTAAATGTCTCTCCGTCAGTCGAAGACTGAGCCACTGATTGAGCCACCTGTGCTGAAGCAGGGATATCCTTAAAACCTGACTGGTTGGTGGCCATGGGGACTGGAGTTACCCACCCCTGCTCTATGTAAATAACCATTGCTGGTGTGAATGTGACTGAGAATTTCTAAACACATCTAATCCCCCAACTCTCATTCTCCTTATAGAAAAATATGAGTCGTAATAACCACAACACAGAGACCAGGAGGGGTAGATCTTCCATATTGGTTTTGGCCATTTCCCTCTGACCCTCTGTTATACCCCTCAGACTCTTTCCTCGCGTTCGGGCTATTTATATTGGTGTTTGTAGGAGTAAGTTGTGGGTTAGGTGGCTTCCGAGGTCGGGTATTGTAGTCAGCAACTTTAACTACTAAAGATCTTCAATAATATTTTTTTATTTTCCAATTTCTAGGTACAAGACACCTGAGACAGTCCGAAGCGTGTTGCTTTATACATTGGAGAGGAGGGTCACCCTAAGCTACAATGCTGCATTAAGAACGTGTGCAAAATGTATTGTATCACAAGTTTCCAAGCTCCACAACCGTTCTTTTGAAAAGTAAAAGCGTCCATAGTCAGTGAGACGGCGCATGCGCCGCAAACAAAAGGCCGTGAGGCAATGAGCACTGCCATAGAGCATGCGTGCGTGCATGAGAGTGATGGCGCAGCTGATTTGCTTGCGAGACAATTTTTTTTTACTTCGTCGCTCGCGCCTACTATATCCGAGGCCTAACGTGATTTTTCCTGTGGTAACATTGTGCATTTTTTTGTACCAGCTCTGCCGCAGTCATGCAGCCAGGAGCCTTTCAGAAAATAACCCCCTACATGTGTCTAAGTCAAAACTATTTGTGCCACTTTGCATTAAGTTTATGTATCAGACTCTCAATAGTTTTCTGGAAATTGCATCATGGAAATTGTCTTTCCTGTTTCAGTCTGAGACTTTACATTGAATACAATGCAGAAGCTAAGAAACAGCTAATCTCTTTGTAGTTGTTATTTTGTTTTCTGGACTAGGAAGAGGAAAAACTATTTCAAACTCTTTCACATTCCTTCTAGGATTCCCGCTCCAAACGTAATGTATTGTTCTGTTCTGGCTCTGAAAGGGACTTGGATTTATTTTATTGGGCGTTGGACTGGGGGCTTAAAGTATATTTTAAGTTTTACTGTAAAGCCTGGCGAGCCGTTGGATGTCAATATTGTCAACAATATTACAATGCAGAAATGTTTTACCTACAGTATGTAATAATTACACATGTGCTGTAAATTGTCTCGCTTTTATACTGCAAGACTGAGGATGTTGAGGTAGAAGGGACGGCTGGGGGAGGGATTGGGGAGGTAGATGATATTGAGGAGGAGGAGTGTGGTGTTGGTAATGTGTGTGTGATGCGCAGGGGAGGTAGGCATCTCTGGTGGCAGAGGAGGTGATGATGAGCTCGTGTTAGTACAACTGTTGGTGGTAGAAATAGTGAAGAAGATGATAGTCAATCAAGCTGTGAGTCAGCCATGGCTACCACAACTAGTAGCTCGAGTGCTTCTATTATTAGTAGGACAATGAAATGCAGAGACACACACACAAGCCCATTACCAAAACCATTGTCAGCTTCAGAAAGAGCGCACAAACTGAGAGGCAACAGCAGCCAATGCCACATCATTGTCATCATTATAGAGAGTGCATGGTACTGGTGGTGGCAGGGCCGGCTTGATGGCAGTTCCATCGGTGCCATCGCACCAAGCCCCGTGCTTAGGGCTGGAGCACACACATCGCTACACGACGCGCGCGTGCTTTCGTGCGCACGCGCGTTCGTCACCAACCCCTCCCGGTCCCCGCTGTTCACACCTCCGGTCCCCGCTGCACCCATACACCCCCCCCCCCCCCGTTCCCCGCTGCTCACACCTCCGGCCTCCGCTGCACCCCTCCACCCCCCCCCAGTCCCCGCTGCTCACACCTCCGGTCCCCGCTGCACCCCTCCACCCCCCCCCCTGGTCCCCGCTGCTCACACCTCCGGTCCCCGCTGCTCACACCTCCGGTCCTTGCTGCTCACACCTCTGGTCCCCGCTGCTCACACCTCCGGTCCCCGCTGCTCACACCTCCGGGTCCCCGCTGCTCACACCTCCGGTCCCCTCTGCTCACACCTCCGGTCCCCGCTGCTCACACCTCCGGTCCCCGCTGCACCTGCCCCCCCCAGTCCCCGCTGCTCACACCTCCGGTCCCCGCTGCATCCCCCCCCCCCCCAGTCCCCGCTGCTCACACCTCCGGTCCCCGCTGCATCCCCCCCCCCAGTCCCCGCTGCTCACACCTCCGATCCCCGCTGCTCACACCTCCGGTCCCCGCTGCTCACACCTCCGGTCCCCGCTGCAACCCCCCCCCCCCAGTCCCCGCTGCTCACATCTCCGGTCCCCGCTGCTCACACGTCCGGTCCGCGCTGCTCACACCTCCGGTCCCTGCTGCTCACACCTCCGGTCCCCGCTGCACCCCCCCCCCCAGTCCCCGCTGCTCACATCTCCGGTCCCCGCTGCTCACACGTCCGGTCCCCGCTGCTCACATCTCCGGTCCCCGCTGCTCACACGTCCGGTCCGCGCTGCTCACACCTCCGGTCCCTGCTGCTCACACCTCCGGTCCCCGCTGCACCCCCCCCCCAGTCCCCGCTGCTCACATCTCCGGTCCCCGCTGCTCACACGTCCGGTCCCCGCTGCTCACATCTCCGGTCCCCGCTGCTCACACCTCCGGTCCCCGCTGCTCACATCTCCGGTCCCCGCTGCTCACACCTCCGGTCCCCGCTGCTCACACCTCCGGTCCCTGCTGCTCACACCTCCGGTCCCCGCTGCACCCGGTCCTTGTTGCTCACACCTCCGGTCCCCGTGGCACCTCCCCCCCCCGGTCCCCACTGCACCCCCCCCCCCTGGTCCTCGCTGCTCACACCTCCGGTCCCCGCTGCTCACACAGATGATGACAGGCTGAGCGCGTTACGTGGGGGCGTGGTGTGTCGGATCATTCCGTCTGCTGGGGATGTTCACACATCGCCCAGCAGACGGAGGCGCGCGCACGCGGCCACGCAGTGTCGTGAAGCAACAAGTGTGCTCCTGCCCTTTCAGAGACCCACGCTCTTCCCCACAACATTTAAACTGAGTGCCGGGGGAGAGCGTGGATGCCCTCTGTCCCCGCTGCTCACACCTCCGGTCCTTGCTGCTCACACCTTCGGTCCCCGCTGCTCACACCTCCGGTCCCCGCTGCTCACACCTCCGGTCCCCTCTGATCACACCTCCGGTCCCCGCTGCACCTGCCCCCCCCAGTCCCCGCTGCTCACACCTCCGGTCCCCGCTGCTCACACCTCCGGTCCCCTCTGATCACACCTCCGGTCCCCGCTGCTCACACCTCCGGTCCCCGCTGCTCACACCTCCGGTCCCCTCTGATCACACCTCCGGTCCCCGCTGCTCACACCTCCGGTCCCCGCTGCTCACACCTCCGGTCCCCGCTGCTCACACCTCCGGTCCCCGCTGCACCTGCCCCCCCCAGTCCCCGCTGCTCACATCTCCGGTCCCCGCTGCTCACACGTCCGGTCCCCGCTGCTCACATCTCCGGTCCCCGCTGCTCACACGTCCGGTCCCCGCTGCTCACACCTCCGGTCCCCGCTGCTCACACCTCCGGTCCCCGCTGCTCACACCTCCGGTCCCCGCTGCTCACACCTCCGGTCCCCGCTGCTCACACCTCCGGTCCCCGCTGCTCACACCTCCGGTCCCCGCTGCTCACACCTCCGGTCCCCGCTGCTCACACCTCCGGTCCCCGCTGCTCACACCTCCGGTCCCTGCTGCTCACACCTCCGGTCCCCGCTGCTCACACCTCCGGTCCTTGTTGCTCACACCTCCGGTCCCCGTGGCACCTCCCCCCCCCCGGTCCCCACTGCACCCCCCCCCTGGTCCTCGCTGCTCACACCTCCGGTCCCCGCTGCTCACACAGATGATGACAGGCTGAGCGCGTTACGTGGGGGCGTGGTGTGTCGGATCATTCCGTCTGCTGGGGATGTTCACACATCGCCCAGCAGACGGAGGCGCGCGCACGCGGCCACGCAGTGTCGTGAAGCAACAAGTGTGCTCCTGCCCTTTCAGAGACCCACGCTCTTCCCCACAACATTTAAACTGAGTGCCGGGGGAGAGCGTGGATGCCCTCTGCAGCTGCCACTTACCTTCTCTCCGGCTTCTCCTTCTGCATCTTCTGATGTGACACCACGACGTTGTAGAGATGAGGAGCATGAGGAGATGACGGATAGAAGGTAAAAGGCCCTGTACTCTCCCCTGGCACGAGCCCCGCCAAAGAAAAACCCGGTCCCGGGTTTTGGCAGTGTGGGTGGGGGAAGAAAATTGTATCAGCCTGAGCAGCAGCACACAACATTACACAATATACAGGCATACCCCGCATTAACGTACGCAATGGGAGCGGAGCATGTATGTAAAGCGAAAATGTACTTAAAGTGAAGCACTCCCTTTTTCCCACTTATCGATGCATGTACTGTACTGCAAACGTCATATACGTGCATAACCGATGTAAATAACGCATTTGTAACAGGCTCTATAGTCTCCCCGCTTGCGCACACCTTCGGTACAGGTAGGGAGCCGGTATTGCTGTTCAGGATGTGCTGACAGGCGCATGCGTGAGCTGCCGTTTGCCTATTGGGCGATATGTACTTACTCGCGAGTGTACTTAAAGTGAGTGTCCTTAAACCGGGGTATGCCTGTAAACCAATTGGAAAAATGGAAAGATGCCTTAAAAGCAACAGACCTGTGTGTCAGGCGGGTTTGTAAAAGCACAAGGAAAAGAAAGCAGATATTCTCAAAGGAGTTAGCAAATATTATAAAGGCTAAAAGGACCGCTTTAAGGAAATATAGGCAGACACAGAGATGCGAAGATAGGTCAGACAGAATGAGGCAAGCAAATAATCAGAAGAGCAAAGAGAAAAACATCCAGTCAGACAATTTTTCTTATTAGGTGTATAAGCAAGAAGAGAAAAAATCAGGAGGGGTAGTATAGGAGACCAACTTAATATTTATTTTCTCTCAGTCTTCACATGTGAAGGGACGGGTGCCATAGTTAGGAAACTGGAATATAAATGGAAAGGAAGTGGGCACAAGTCCATTTACTGAGGAGAGAATCCTAATATAACTCTCAAAGTGGACACGTCAATGGGGCCTGATGGATTAAATCCAACAATATTATACGAGTTTATGGGAGGGCTGGCAACACCAATAACAAGACTATTTAACCACTCACTATTAACAGGTGTAGATACAGATGATTGGAAAATAACAAACACAGTTCCTCTTCACAAAAGCAGAAGTAGGGACGAGGCAGGCAACTACAGACATGTGAACCTGACATCAGTAGGGTGGAAAATAATTGAA
This sequence comes from Ascaphus truei, assembly GCF_040206685.1. NCBI lineage: Eukaryota > Metazoa > Chordata > Amphibia > Anura > Ascaphidae > Ascaphus > Ascaphus truei. The sequence goes on along the minus strand of NC_134496.1, from coordinate 9,485,546 downwards.
ACACTCCTAAAAGATTGATCTTGGGTGACTAAGGTAATAGATCAGGGTGGAGTTGTATATGTATTTGCATACCTAGGTTTTACCCAGGCTTTTGACACTTTCCCACATAGAAGATGGTTGACGCACTCCATTGGATTCCAGTACTCCCGTGGGAAATCCCGGGCCAGGAACAATGGGATGCTTGGTGGGCTCTGTAAGGTGGCTTCGACGTCTGGCTGCCATGTTAATCATGATAAAGGGTTTCTAGACATTTCTAGTGACATTGTTACATTGTACAGTAAATTGCCTAGAAAGACGTGTCGTGTCGTTGTAGACAGCGCATGTGTGGGCATAGGCAAAGATATTCCGTGTGCCATCTGCCAGACACATACTGAATTGCAATTACATAAATAAACCCCACAAATAATGATGCAGGCTGATGACGGATGGACCACCGATAAGTTGCGGTGAGCATGGACCACGGGTAAGTCGCGGTGAGCATAGTGTTTACGCGGCACCTTTTTGCAGTACTGTAAACCGTAAGTCTGGACACATCTATATTTCAGCTGATTCAAAAGTAGGCAAGCAATGTAACAACATAATGTGGTAATACAGTAGGGAGAGGTACTGTATTAGCACCAAAAAGGTACAGGTCGTGTTACATAGTTACATCATTGGTAAGACCTCACTTGGAGTACTTTGTTCAGTTCTGGAGACCATCATGGAAATGTTGCTGGCATGGGCCCCCCCACTCCCTCAGCTGCTTAATGACAGTGTGCAGTTAAATACTGTACTGTCCCACCTCTCTCCTGTGCCAATTACTAGTTCCCAGAGTAAGAAGAGAAACAGAACTGTATTCACCAGCGCACATGCATTAAGTAGCTGACTGGAGCAGGGAGATGGGCATATATGGCCCTTGATGTATATCATGTGTTTTATGTTGCCTACCAGTGATCTAGATCAGGGTTGCGCAAACTTTCGAAGCTGCGACCCCCTGCCTGCTCCCTTCACTGCTCGCGCACCCTTACCTCTTTGGTCGGCGTCAAATGATGCCGTAGGGTCATGTGACATCAAATCATGTGACCACGCAGCATCATTTGACGCCCCGTTGCCATAGCGACATGTGACGTCACATGACACGCAGCGTCGTTTGATGCCGTGTTGCCATAGCGACGCGTCACACCAGCCATCTGAATCACGGTAAGTAGAGTTGCAGAGGCTTCACACGATCCCCCGGCAATTGATTTTAATGCCGGGGGACGAGCGCGGGGCCTCTGCAACCGCCGTGTACCCCTGAACAATCCAGTGCCACCCTTCGGGGTCCACGCTCAAACCGCGTTATAGCGGATCGCGCTATAACGGGGTTGAGCTGTACCTTGAAAAGGAGGGACTAACCTCCCACAAGCTGCTCAATAAGCAGTCACAGGAGGATTGGCTAAATACATTAATCACACCCTAATAGCGGTGCCCACTGGAAGAACGTAGAACACCTCTTTTTGATAAAATTTCAAATTTAAGGAAAAGCCTCAAACTATTTTGCGAAGCAAATTGGAAGAAATGCAGATCTCTTTTTCCAATGTCACATGTGGATCATTTGAAAGGTTATTTAATTAACCCCTTTGCTACCAGAGTATCCTGAAACGCGCTGGTCCTCTGGCAGGAAAAGGGTTTGATAGCTTGAACTCAAAAGCAAATGTAACATTTTTGCAGTAGGTTGTGATACTTAAAATCTGACCAACATGGGAGTTCTTCATTGATCAGATTGTGTGTGCTGAGCATTATAAACCTCACGGATACAGATTTGGCCAGGCCTATTTCCCCTGCTCCGGGTAAAGCCACGGAAACGCGACAGTGGCATCCTCTTTCATTGGATTACTGCTGCGGGGGGTCCAATAATCCTTGCCTTTTACCTTCCCCAATGCTCTTAAGGCTGAGGCCCCGCTATGGACAACGGCACGCACGGCCGCGGGCCACCAGCTCCTTTCCTCCAGTCTGGAGGTCCCCGCTGGCTCCTTCAGACATGGCTGACTGCGCGCTGTGACGCGTCAGCCGGCCGATGCTGCAAGCTTCTGGTGATCAGAAGCGCTGACGCGTCACGTGGTGCACGAGTCAGCCAATGAGGAGGGATGGGAGGCGGCTACGGGGAGGGAAGGGAGGCGGCAACAGGGAGGGAAGGGAGGTGGCTACGGGAGGAGGCGGCTACCCTCTCCCCATGTTTGCTGAGGGGGTGATGGGGCACAGATCCGCTCACTGTTTCTCCCCGAGACGGAGGGGGGGGGGCTGTGACATCCGCGGGTTACACACAGCCTGGAGTGACATTAGCCCCTGTCATGGCCGCACCCCCGCGACCCGTCTTGGCCACGCCCCCTCAACCCCCCTCCCCCCCGCTCCAGCTCCTGCTCCCTACAGACCGCAGATAGTGGTCAAATGCCTCTCCACGTGCCGCCTGTCTGCATTGCGGGCGCGTAGTTTGAGGCAGCGGGGCCTTAGTCTTAGGCTTTGGATTCAAGGGAGGTAATTCTGTCTACATCTGTATCTTCATCAGTACAACTCCGGACTTCTCCAGGTCCAATACAGCAACTAGAAGGTACAACATATATTGTAAATATCCATGAAGTTGTTACTGTCGTGAGTGCCTTGAATTTATTTCACTATGACAATGTACCCAGTAAAATAGCTCGTTGCACTTCTTTAATTTTTCTTACAGTTAAATTTCAGGATGGCTTTGTCTGTAGTGTGCCGCATAATTAGGAACACACACTGTTATGTTTGCAAAAAGCAACAATGTGAGATCCCTGCTGGCTATTTGATTATCCTGTTATCTAACTCTTACTTTCAGAATTTGGCTGACTATAATGTATTCATAATATCTGAGTTCTCTAAAGCCACCACAGTTATCTTCTCCTTTATGTAACAGATACAATAAGCGCACACCCAAATCACCCAGTGTTATATAAGTAAATTGATATCACCAATGGGGAGATGCAGCTGGTATGAGGGTGTTTCCCAACACCCATAGATTAGGCCAGCGGTGCGCAATCTGTGGGGCGCGACCCCCAGGGGGGGCGCGAGACTGCCGACGGGGGGCGCGGGGTTTACAGAGGCCCCGCGCGCTTCCCGAAGGCACTTAAATTAAGTGCCGGGGGAGCTGCAGGGCCTCTGTAAACCATACTTACCCGTGGCTCCCGCGGCTTCCTCCCGGCGTCGCCATGGCAACGCGGCGTCAAAATGACGCTGCGAGGTCATGTGACGTCACGTTGCTATGGCAACGTGATGTCATTACGCCAGAGCGCGGGTAAGTTGGGGTTGGGGGGGGCGCGGGAGCGAGGGGACAGCCGTCAGGGGGGCGCAGGGAAAAAAGTTTGCGCCCCCCTGGATTAGGCAACAAGAACACTCCCAAGCGCAAAGACTCCCCTCAGGTATATAAAAAAGGGAGAAAAACAACATAGTGCAAATGTGTATTTAACACGTAAATGCAAATTAAAGTAATGAATGCCCACTCACGTGGTATGGGAATATTTAGGCATTTCCAGATTTCTGATCTGGAGCAGTTTTAGGACAGGAATTCTCCCGGACCATACATCTTCTTTTTATGTATTTGGGGTGAGGGTTTTTTTGTATGGATTTGTGTGAGGGGTTTTATGGGGGGGGGGGGGATTGTATGTATTTGGGGGAGTAATTTAGTGTGGCTGGGATTGTGTGTGTGTGTATGCGGGGGGAGGAGGGAATGAGTGTGAGATGGGTGGATTGAGGGAGCGGAATTAAGTGAGGGTGGGGTAATTGATCGAAGGGGGGAGAGAGAGTATGTAAGACAGAGACTGAGGGAGGGAGTGAGTGAAGAAGAGAGGGTAAGAGTGAGACACGGGAAGAGGGGGGAAAATAGAGAAGAGGGCTTGCGAGGTGTGAAATGGGGGAGCTCACTAGACCGCCGACATGGGGTGGGGGGGTGGCTCAGGGGGGGGGGCATGGTCGTTACTCTTGTCCTGGGCCCCAGGAAATCTGTCGACGGCCCTGCTTGGAGCTGAATGGTCTCTTCAGCTTGACCACTATATTTGGCGGACAAAGACGCGCGCTGAGCTAAGAACTAGCTGTGGGAGAGAAAGTAACGCCTATAGGGGTGGGTGTCATGGTATCATTAGATGACCAGGCAACATCCTAACTTGATTATTTTAATTATTCAGTAAGGCGACATCTATCAGAAAAGTTAACCGTTACTCTCAAGTAGAAATCTCATGTTTTTAAGACTGATTTAATTACAGTAATTTTAAGTTCAGGCATTTCCCGTCAAGGCGCTAACATACGGGACAGCTATGTGTCACGACAAACCTTTCGGGGACAACGGGACAAGTGAAATAAGGGACAATTCCATATGTATATGGGACGTTGGGCATATATGATGATATGCATTAAAGCCACTTCTCCACTGTCAGAGAAGATATGACCTCCATTCAAATGTATACAACTCGGAGCTTCTGTGATATGGAGACGCATTTCACAGCATATTGAATAAGGGCCGTAGGGCAGGAGTGGATAACTCCAGTCCTGAAGGGCCACCAACAGGTCAGATTTTCAGGCTATCCCTGCTTCAGCACAAGTGGCTCAATCAGTTGCTCGGTCAAAGACTGAGCCACTGATTGAGTCACCGGTGCTGAAGCAGGGATATCCTTAAAACCTGACCTGTTGGTGGCCCTTGAGGATTGGAGTTGATCACTCCTGCCCTAGTAACAAAGACTTAATGGAAGGTATATGCCCAACTCCTAAAATATGCACCCCTACTTGCATCATACTCGAGTTAGTTCTTCAGTGTCTTCCAAAGTATTCTAATGATAAAAAGATTATATGTAATCACAGGTTTTCATCATATATAGCGGAGAGGTATTATATGTTTCTTAATCATTTATATCCCAAAATGTATTGTTTTTCCTGCACACCACAGGATTAGTCAAAAAGTGAACTCTACATGATGATGTAGACAGTCTTACTTAATGCCGGTGTGAAGAAGGGAAGACAGACACACACATCCGAGACAGAGGCAGCACAACGTTTCAGGTACACCTGGGGGAATGGGGTTTCTTGTCCCAAAACGTTGTGCTGTCATTTCTTCATCTAAGAAATACACATTAAGAAAGCAATAAACGCAGGCGATTTAATTTTGCTAATTTTATTCTTTTTTTTTTTTTTTAAACATAGCATTGAAGCAGGGGGTCTCCGGAGCTGAACCCCATTAATTTCGGCTCCGGAGACCCCCTGCTTCTGGATATACAGACCTTTGTAGGGGGCGCCAGTAGCTGCTCCGCTCGGCTAGCAGAGTTCATGTAATTGCGGCATTTCAAAGATCCTGCGCCCTGCGGTCCAATAGGAAGCTGTGACATCATCAAGTTCAACTTCCCATTGTCCCGCTTGACGTGGGAGCTTTAAACTTGCAGAAGATACCGACACTCCAAGAGCTGGTCTGTATCTTGAGGGAGCAGAGGGTCCCCGGAGCTAAAATTAAAGTTCAGCTCCAAAGACTCCCGGCTAAAAATCCTGTGTGGAAAAAAAATCACAATAAAAAAAACACGAATTGCTCCTTTAAATAGTCTGATTAGACCTTTTCATCCGATGTGTAAGTCTATCTTCCCTTCCTCGTATTGTTTTTTTTTAATAATTACAAACTGATCATGAAATCAGTGTTGGAACTACAACTGGTGCCGCCGATACAAGGCACCGGGGGCTCTTTGTCCAAGCCCCCATCTTATTCAAAATTCCCCCTGGCATTCCTAACGGTGACGAGCCAGCGCTGCCGCTAACAATTCTGCTGTGTAACTTTTCCCAAGCTCGGCAGATATCAATCACCGTAGAGCAGGGCAAATTTCTGTCCCAGAATCCATAGCACTGCAGGGGCGCACTGGGAAAGTGAGGCATGGATGGGGCAGGCAATTGGGCCAACGATTCTACTGCACTGCCCCTAAATCCAATTGACCAGAAGGTTCTTTTGGATTCTGTGCACCCTGTTGTGCTTAGTCTTACCCTTTTGTACCCTCACCAGAAGAACTGTTTTCCTTGACCTTGGAGCCTGAGATGGAGAGCCCCTCCGCCCGTTTTTACCTATCCCCATAATAATACTTATAGTAAATGAACACACAGGTCGCGGCTTTTATTAAAATACATCTTGTAACCCGATAAGTGCTAACTCTGCCAGAGTGATCAACCAAGGGGCAAAGGCCAATGGTACTCAAACCATGGACCACAAGTCCCACCTAGAAGGGCATCGTACCAGCCCGGGAGTTTAGCGAGAATGGGCATCAGAAAGTAACACTTAAATGAGCTCTGACTTCTCACCCCCTCAGCCCCTTCAAGGCCTTACCAAACCATAGAGCCCCGTCTGGCAAGGTTAGAGCGCACTTACCTTCAGCAGCCGCCACGACAAAGGCAACACCATGCCTCAAAATGCCCTCCGCAAAAGAATAAACACTCATTTAAGTATTTCTCTAACTTTTCTCTCACTTTTAGAAGTGCAAGCGTCAAACAGTGTTACAGCATAGCAGTGTAACCCCCCCTCCCTGCCCCATCTAGGATTACTATGGGCAGTTCAGGAGTTAAAGCCCCTAAAGGGTTAACTGCATGGGTTGTTGTAAAGTACTGTGCTCTTTCCTAAATTTGTTGCAAAGTAGCTCAGCAGAAGCTTAGTCACGCCCACCTTCCAGAAGGGGTTCATCCTATCAATTAGTTTAGGACACAAAGTATTTTTTTTTAGCTCCACCAACTTCTGGAAGATGTTTAGTCTGCCACCTGGGTCAGAATAATTGAGGATTATTCAAACCTTTCCCCCTTTATCCAGGGGGATGGTGACATCACAGAACGATATAAATAGAGCTGTAGAAGCTTCTAGACCCGGAGGTCCTTGGAGGAGTCACAGAGGAGGGATCTCACTTGTAGATACTGTGTTATGTTTAAGTGTATAGTTATGGTTAAGGATGACTTGTCACCTTCATTATTTTATAGTTGGGGAATGTGCCCCTTCTAGTCAGAGCCCATAGTAATAGTCTGCAGTTGTTCATCTGCCCTGAAAGAGGAGGGTGAATGGTACTCTGGGGGGAATCCTTTTAAATAGAGGGTTACGGAGCACCGCAGGATTGGCACATACAGCCCAGTTCCAAAGGCGAGCCCCCTCTGATGCCTTGGGATAAGGAGGATACTCCTCAGCATGATGGGATGGTGGGAGTATCTCTACTATGGGTGCTGGTAGGAAGGAGACAAATCCAAACACAGATCAAGTACTAAGGGTACCAAGTTAAGAACCTCCTTAGCAGAGTGCTGTCTGGGGAAGAATACCAAATGCAACTACTGTACATTATTATCGAGTTACTGTCCATGTGAAGTTTTTCTTTCATGTGGATCCAACTTAATGGATCCAATAAAGTTCTTTGTTTGCGCTACCAAAAGTTCCTGGCGCCCTTCATTCAACCTCAATGCTTACTACACCAGCTGGCCCGGACGCCAGCACCCTGAGAAGGTATGGGAGACTCTGAGCACCACCACTCTATGTAACACACTTCGATGTGACACACTTTTTGAGCCAGGTAAAGAGGGGTTACAACAAGTATGACATCATAAAAAAGGGACGGGAGGGCGGGAACTTTCCTGGCAAGGCGTGGACTGTCTTTCCTCCCCTGCACAGAATCTATATATCACCGTCCACGCTCCCCTCCCCCCGCGTCACAAACCAACACGGTCCCACAGTAGGGGGAAGCCTCGTCTGTCGGTCATGTCACCTTGTCGCCTAGGTGCTCAAAGCCACTTTGTCGTCATGGAACCGCTTAAATATAAAAAGTCCTTCTACTTCTGTATTTAAAACCCCAGCGTGACTGTTATGCAAGTTTCCTCCAGAGCAAACCAGATCTTCCTGTTATGTCATAAAAAGGGGTGTGTGAAAACACCCAAAACACAGTACTAAGGCCAGAACCCCAGCAAAGTTACATTCATATTAGTAAACAACAGATCATTTAGGGTGACCAGATTCTCACAAGTAGAAACTGGGACACATGAAAAAATTATTTGTAATAAAAATGACATCGCTTAAAAAATAAATATTATAATGGTACAGGCATACCCCGGTTTAAGGACACTCACTTTAAGTACACTCGCGAGTAAGGACATATTTTCAGTAGCCCCATACCCCTGTGTCCGTACACTCGCTTTGCGAGTCCGGACACTTATTCTGCCCTACAGATCGCCGTAGTAGTCACGTGCTGATTCCCCTCGACCAATAGGCAAACGGCAGCTCACGCATGCGCCTGTCAGCATGTCCTGAACAGCAATACCGGCTCCCTATCTGTACCGAAGCATCGATAAGTGGAAAAAGGTAGTGCTTTACATACATGCTCTGGACCCCTTGCGTACGTTAATGCGGGGTATGCCTGTATTTGTCTAACTGCGGCCCCATGTCTGTTGTATTATTGATTTATTTCAGTTTCCTAACATAACACAAACTCTCGAGTGTAGCAAACTGACGGTTTGGTTTACATTAATAAATCGTTCAAATAGTTTACCAATATATTTAAACTGTTTACTCTTTGATATGACCGATTAAAAAAAAATACAAGCTGTGTATTTTTACGGTTTTAAATTACTCCAAACAGAGAAAAGCGGAAAAAAACGGGACATTTAAACGAGTTTGAAAAAGATTGCCGGGACATTTACTGAAAATCCGGGACTGTCCCGACTAAACTAAGATGTATGGTTACCCTGCAAAGTGCCAAAGAGGCCTGTAAATCATGCAAGGAGTTAATCCCATATTTTTATCAAAATGGTGATTATTATTATTATTATTTCCATACAGATGTCCTCTCCCTGGAGCAGTTTAAGTGCTGAAGGGAATTTGCCGTTCATGTGGTGCAAGCTTTGGATTGCCGCCCTCCTGACCTTTTACCTCTCGGGGGAATGGATGACGGTTATAAAATAGCACTGCCAAATATGAATTTGGTTATTAGGACTCAGAGCCGCGCCCTCAATAATGTCGCATTAAGTTACAAATAATATCTGAATTAGAAACATAGAAATAATACATGCAATGTTCACATTTTCTATCACTATATCTAAAAAGAAGTACAGACAGTCCTCGGTTATCCAACGGATTCCGTTCTGGAAGTAGCGTTGGAGAAGGAAACCGTTGTAAAGTGAGTCCCATGTTAATCAGTGGCGGTGAGCGTCTGATAGCGCATTCAGGCGTCGGAAAACACATTCAGGCGTCGGAAAACGGCCCATGGGGTTGCATTGTAAAGCGTTGGATATGCCATTCGTTGTAAAGTGAAACGTTGGATAGCGAGTACTACCTGTATGTCTCCCTTTATAGCTTTGACGCATAGTTTTTCATGTTCACTTGTGTTCTTGGTTTTGGTTCTTTAAAAAAAAAATGTGTTTTCTAGTTTTGCCCAAACTTAATATTGTTTGGTTTTGGTCTGGATTTTTACCCAAATCATGTGGGAGAGGTGGGGGGGGTTACAAAACAAGCAGGAAAATGATAAATTGGCATTATAAAGCATGAGAAATGCATAACATAAGTATTAAATCCTAAAAACAATTGGGAAACTAAAATTATTTAAATGGGAAACTTACAGTAAAATAATTAGAAGGGGTCCTCTAGATCAGGGGTGTCCAACTCCAGTCCTCAAGACACCCCCAACAGGTCAGGTTTTCAGGAAATCCCAGCTTCAGCACAGGTGGCTCAATCAGTGGCTCAGTCTTTGATTGGGCCACCTTTGCTGAACCTGGGATATCCTTAAAACCTGACCTGTTGGGGGTGTCTTGAGGAATTGAGTATCCCTGCTCTAGACTGTAAGCTCACACGGGCAGGGCCCTCACTAATCCTGTATCTGTTTGTGCATGCCTGTCCTTTGTTGTATTTGAATGCTAATCTATTTTATGTAATTATCCAAACTGTTCCACCTTTGTACCACGCAGTGGAATATGTTGGCCCTTTACAAATACACAATATGTAATAATATGGCAAGAAACAGCAAGAGACGGGCTCTCGGCCGCTTGATCTGTTTTGTTTGTAGTTCAAAAATATTTGGGGGTTTTGGATCTAAAAAACTTAAAGGAGCAGTCCCCCACCGTCAGATCATTTTTCTGCCCCCCTGCCCTAATTTCAATAAAGATGGGAAGTTGAGAGTCTCCGGAGCTGAACCGCAGTCATTTCACCTCCGGGACCCGCTGGTTCCCGAGATTCTTAAAGGTGCTGCCAGTTCCTCTCCTCCAGCGGGAACAACATGGAGATTTAAATCACCCACGTAATGTGGGAAACATACAGAACCAGGAAGTACCAGCGGCACCTTCCCTCGTACGAATCTCCAGAACTAGGGGCCCCCCAGAGCTTAAATTAAAGTGTTTCATCCCCAGAGTCCTCACTTCCCACCTATGCTTATAGAAAGGTATGAAATGCTCTTTTAAAGGAGCAGTCCAAGTTGCCAGGTTTTTTTTTACATTTAATTCCCCCCCCCCCCTTAATATGTGCATCAATACAATCCACACAATGATAAGTAATTAGCTAAGTTGAAGATCGATCCGTTCTCCTGTGATCGATCAGCGAAGATTTGGCTTGGGGGTTCACTAAATGGCTGTCAGTGCCGCAAAAGAGGAGCCGAGATGCAAAGTTCTGTGGGGAAGATCATGTGACCAGGCAGCCACTAGATACAATTGGTGCACTGCTAGAGAGAGGGCAGGGCTCAAAAAGGGGTGTGCCAGAGCCTGTTTCAGAAGAGGAAGGGGATGTGACTTTGTAAGTGGTTGCTATACATAGTACAGCATGGATTTATTAAAAAAAACAGGTAGGATATTGCTTGGTCTGCAGCTTTAACGGATGTGGGTTTTGAATGTAAGGCTCCGGTAGGTTCCAGTTTAATACACCCAGTTTTGCCCTTTTCGAACCTTTTCCCCCCCTTATGGAGAATGATGTTTGCAGAGCCTGGCAGTACATAGAACCCGCTCTGCAACACCTTTACTGTGTCTGTAAAATCCTTTGTACAGTGCTGCGCAGAGCGCGCTGTACTGTAATTGTCACGCGCTTTGAGTCCCATCGAGAGAATAGCGCTCTATGAAATAAAAAGTTATTAGACGTTATTATTTATTTATTTACATTGTGACCCTGGCTTGGCTGTACTCTTGTACTTTGTAGCATCATTTCCATTAATGATTCAATGTTAAATGAATCATGACCTCTTTATGACACTCTGTCCATGCAGGTCTCAGCCTTAACTTTGATAAACATGAAGCCGGATTCCATTTCTCCCATCCTCATGGCCATGGAGCGGTGTAAAGTGACTCAGACCCTGTCTTCTTGTCTCTCTCGCCCACGGTGGATTTACCAGCGGCTGTTAATTATGCATTCAGTTTTACTTTTGTTTATTAGTCCAGGCGCATTTTAAAGCACCATGTTCCTACAAAAAAAGGTGACACGCGAAATGAAAGTATTCTGCCTTATCAGTAGTGATAGGCGAACCAGCCTGGGTCCGTTTCCTGAACATTTCAGGTGTCTTTTAGACCAAATCTGACCCCGCTACCAAGATCCGTCAGTGTATTGGGTACTAAACGATCTGCCACTGGATACAATTTGGGTGGATTTTTAAGAATCCGCACTCAGATTCCATATTGAATCCGAAATCCGCACTGCGTATTGTAACAAATCTGCGCTCTCTCTCCCCCTTGCATTTGATCCGACCACGGATTTTTAACAATAGACCACGTGGATTGTCAGTGATACAAAAACGAAATCGGAAAATGCAGATTTTCCTTTTTGAGACTGACCCGCGCCAATCTGCGGCTCAAAAGAACCGGCCGATCTGAGGTGGATCCAGATCCACCCAAAATATTCGCCCATCTCTACTTGTAAAGTCTTTGCGGATCTATCCCAACCTCTGAACACATAAATGTCGTCAGTGCTGGATGTTGGCTGAGAGCGACCATCTTTAAAATGCCCAGCTCCTAACATTCTCAATTTGACTTTCTCAAACATAAAAAAACAAGTAAATCAAAAATTGGGGGTTAGGAAATGTATTTATTTTAACTTTGTTTAAAATATTGTAAACAGAATTGGTGCTGAAGGGATCTTTAACACAAACAAGGCCCCTTAAGCATTAAATGGGTTACTGCACCTGGGTGCAGGATAGGTGCCTCTTTAAATGGGTTAGTGCACCTGGGTGCAGGATAGGTGCCTCTATAAATGGGTTAGTGCTCCTGGGTGCAGGATAGGTGCCTCTATAAATGGGTTAGTGCACCTGGGTGCAGGATAGGTGCCTCTGTAAATGGGATAGTGTACCTGGTTGCAGGATAGGTGCCTCTATAAATGGTTAGTGCACCTGGGTGCAGGATAGGTGCCTCTATAAATGGGTTAGTGCTCCTGGGTGCAGGATAGGTGCCTCTGTAAATGGGTTAGTGCACCTGGGTGCAGGATAGGTGCCTCTGTAAATGGGATAGTGTACCTGGTTGCAGGATAGGTGCCTCTATAAATGGTTAGTGCACCTGGGTGCAGGATAGGTGCCTCTATAAATGGGTTAGTGCTCCTGGATGCAGGATAGGTGCCTCTATAAATGGATTAGTGCACCTGGATGCAGGATAGGTGCCTCTATAAATGGGATAGTGCACCTGGGTGCAGGATAGGTGCCTCTATAAATGGGTTAGTGCACCTGGGTGCAGGATAGGTGCCTCTGTAAATGGTTTAGTGCACCTGGATGCAGGATAGGTGCCTCTATAAATGGATTAGTGCACCTGGATGCAGGATAGGTGCCTTTATAAATGGGTTTGTGCACCTGGATGCAGGATAGGTGCCTCTGTAAATGGGATAGTGCACCTGGATGCAGGACAGGTGCCTCTATAAATGGATTAGTGCACCTGGATGCAGGATAGGTGCCTCTATAAATGGATTAGTGCACCTGGATGCAGGATAGGTGCCTCTATAAATGGGTTAGTGCACCTGGATGCAGGATAGGTGCCTCTATAAATGGGTTAGTGCACCTGGGTGCAGGATAGGTGCCTCTATAAATGGGTTAGTGCTCCTGGGTGCAGGATAGGTGCCTCTATAAATGGGTTAGTGCTCCTGGGTGCAGGATAGGTGCCTCTGTAAATGGGTTAGTGCACCTGGGTGCAGGATATGTGCCTCTGTAAATGGGATAGTGTACCTGGATGCAGGATAGGTGCCTCTATAAATGGGTTAGTGCTCCTGGATGCAGGATAGGTGCCTCTATAAATGGGTTAGTGCACCTGGGTGCAGGATAGGTGCCTCTATAAATGGGTTAGTGCTCCTGGATGCAGGATAGGTGCCTCTATAAATGGATTAGTGCACCTGGATGCAGGATAGGTGCCTCTATAAATGGGATAGTGCACCTGGGTGCAGGATAGGTTCCTCTATAAATGGGTTAGTGCACCTGGGTGCAGGATAGGTGCCTCTGTAAATGGTTTAGTGCACCTGGATGCAGGATAGGTGCCTCTATAAATGGATTAGTGCACCTGGATGCAGGATAGGTGCCTTTATAAATGGGTTTGTGCACCTGGATGCAGGATAGGTGCCTCTGTAAATGGGATAGTGCACCTGGATGCAGGACAGGAGCCTCTATAAATGGATTAGTGCACCTGGATGCAGGATAGGTGCCTCTATAAATGGATTAGTGCACCTGGATGCAGGATAGGTGCCTCTATAAATGGATCAGTGCACCTGGATGCAGGATAGGTGCCTCTATAAATGGGTTAGTGCACCTAGATGCATTATAGGTGCCTCTATAAATGGGTTAGTGCACCTGGATGCAGGATAGGTGCCTCTATAAATGGGATAGTGCACCTGGGTGCAGGATAGGTGCCTCTGTAAATGGGTTAGAGCACCTGGATGCAGGATAGGTGCTTCTATAAATGGGATAGTGCACCTGGATGCAGGATAGGTGCCTCTATAAATGGGATAGTGCACCTGGGTGCAGGATAGGTGCCTCTGTAAATGGGTTAGAGCACCTGGATGCAGGATAGGTGCTTCTATAAATGGGATAGTGTACCTGGATGCAGGATAGGTGCTTCTATAAATGGTTAGTGCACCTGGATGCAGGATAGGTGCCTCTATAAATGGTTTGTGCACCTGGATGCAGGATAGGTGCCTTTATAAATGGGTTTGTGCACCTGGATGCAGGATAGGTGCCTCTATAAATGGTTAGTGCACCTGGATGCAGGATAGGTGCCTTTATAAATGGGTTTGTGCACCTGGATGCAGGATAGGTGTCTCTATAAATGGTTAGTGCACCTGGATGCAGGATAGGTGCCTCTATAAATGGGTTAGTGCACCTGGATGCAGGATAGGTGCTTCTATAAATGGGATAGTGTACCTGGATGCAGGATAGGTGCCTCTATAAATGGTTAGTGCACCTGGATGCAGGATAGGTGCCTCTATAAATGGTTAGTGCTCCTGGATGCAGGATAGGTGCCTCTATAAATGGTTAGTGCACCTGGATGCAGGATAGGTGCCTCTATAAATGGTTAGTGCACCTGGATGCAGGATAGGTGCCTCTATAAATAGGTTAGTGCTCCTGGATGCAGGATAGGTGCTTCTATAAATAGGTTAGTGCACCTGGATGCAGGACAGGTGCCTCTATAAATAGACAGAGACTCTATTACTCAAAGGAGCAGTTCCTCTTACTCATTTTGTTTTTTTAGCCCCCTCACCATTTTATTTTACTGAGTGGGAGCCGGTGGGTCTCCGTGAGCCAAACGCCACTATTTGCAGCTTGAGGGCCCCCTGCTTCCTAAGATATTTACCAGTGAAGTTACAGGGGAAACAAAATGGCTGCCAAGTCTCGGACTCATAGGAAACTGCAACATTATCAGTTGTGGCTTACTTCAGAACAAGTATATCTTGTGTTTCAAAGAACCTGGGGCCTCCGCTGGACACTTTCTGACACCCTGAGGTGCTCGTGAAACACAGGAGTGTCGGGCAACAGAGCCCACCTGCTTCTGCTGTATGAGTGCTGTGACTGATTGGGGCGCCCGCAAAATTTCGCCACCACGTTCCCCGACGTATGTTTCACGTCAGCTTTGTCAAGGGAAAGTGCCACCCCCTTGTGAGGTAGGTTTAAATACCCTACTAGTAAGTGGAGGGGCAGTGAAGGAAAAATTAACCATTGATGGTATGAATGTTGTGACATGGACAAAGTAGTAAGGGTAGTAAATTGCCTATCCAAAATGATACTAGTTATTTAGTAATTGTAAGTGTATAATACAATAGTCTAAACTCTATAACCCGTAATAGTGGGTTAACATTAACAGAGAGCTGTACTGTTAGGTACACATGGAAATACACTGGCTGATAAAGACTGTTTCTGTCTGGAGTTTTATAGTTGTTATGATCACTATATTAAGAGGAAAGGTGTAAATAAGAAACCCTCATTTAAACCCTTTGGGTATTGACTTTAGAGCTTATAGGTCCATTTGGTTTCACATCTCCGGAGATGTTTATCCCAGTCCCCTTTTCTGGGGCCGATTGGCAAATAGTCTATGCCCGAAAGCTGAGCCTCTTAGTGTCTCCCGTGTGTGCCAATTTGACTATGAAAGGTTATTTTAAGTAATCCACATACCCTACTTCGTCTCTAGGGGGGATTCTTTGTATTCACACCAGGCTTTGTATGGTAGATGTCCCATGCTGGTCTCCTACTACTTATACTACTTAAATAATTAGATAACAGGCGAGTGCACACAACTGGGCTCACTGGTTTGACTCCATCTTTGGAAGAAAACCCCAAAACTTTAATTTCTATTCATCGGCTATTACCCAGTGCACCCCAGTTGTCCATTTGGCCGAGCGGGTGGGGCTCTTTTGTTCTATATTACAATCATATAAATAACAAATAATACAGATAACACATAATGGGAATAAGCGCTCCAGACATAAAAGTAACATTTAGGAAAAGCAGTCCCTGCTCCAAAGAGCTTACAATCTAATTGGTTGGTAGGAAGAACGTACAGAGACAGCAAGCGGGCGTTCTGGTAAGGGCATTTGCAGGGGGCAAGGTTTATGTATGAAGTGTAAAGTATCAGTCACAGAGCTACTCATATGCTTCGTTAAGGAGGTGGGATTTAAGTTGGGTCTTAAAGGTGGATAGAGAGGGTGCTAGTCGGAAATTGAGGGGAAGGGCATTCCAGAGGTGTGGGGCAGTCAGTGAAAAAGGTTTAAGGTGGGAGAGGGCTTTAGATACAAAAGGGCTAGACAGAATACATCCTTGAGCAGAACGCAAGAGTCGGGATGGTGCATGGTGTGTACACATACATGCAGTGATAACCATAATATTACAACAGTGTCCTTAAAATCTGAAATCACAATGCCTGAAAACTCAGGGAACTGGTATTACTCTCGGCACCTGTCCCATGGGCGTGCTTCCCATGTAAGGTAAGTAAGAGTGAGTTTAAAGTGGGGTCGACGGCGACGTGACAGCGTGACATCAGCCGTCCTACAGCAATTCCTGCATTCTGGTGCAAGAGACCAGAGATCGCGACTGGGGGGCGTGGCCTTGAGCGGTTCGCCCTCATTGGCTGAACCTCTCACGTGCCCGTAACGTCACCCCTCGATCGATGGAAATATCAAATTCTTCTGGCTTCCAGCGATCGGATGACGTCACGTGGTCGCCGTCGCCGACATGCTCACTATGGGCACCCGTAATGGACAACATGTTCTTGCTACGGTGCTGCGTAACTTCGCAGTCGTCGTAGCAAGTACTATAAACTCGGCCTAGGAACAGTCGGCTAAACAGCAGGTAAGAAGAAGCACAGCTCCATAGAAGAAAGCCAAGGTCCCAAAAACTATTGCTGGTTAAAAACAGATTTATTGACTGACAAAAAAGAGATGCATGGCAGCCACAGAAGCAATGGACTACATATATAAAATAAATACTGCTTTTTATGCATGTGAGCATTCCACAGCTTGAGCACTATTCAAATCTTGAACCTCTTTATCAGCCACAGAAACAAGCTACTCTAGCACGTTTCACACACGATGGCGCTTTATCAAAGAGAAATGGGCGCCAGGAACTTTTATGAAAGAAAAAGGTTTTTATTGAACAGCCGTTCAACGCCATTTGATAGTCACAGCACAATACACGTGGCAAATAAGAAACACTTTCTTTACCCGTTGCATAGAGGATACATGGAAACTGCTTGCAGGGAGGATATGATGCATTGAGATCCTGCTGGTTGGGCAGTGAACACAGGCTGCAGAATAGGCAACCCTATGAGTACAGTATAGTATGTTCAAGCTGCGGTAGGGGCAATCCTATGAGAACAGCACAACGTTGCATCTCTCTACCAAAAACATTAGACTTCATGATCCTTCTAACTGACTAAGGTTGCGGCCAGGCAGGGAGCGGGTGCGCTGGTGCTCATGCGCTGCGCCCTGCTCGGCTGGGCCCTCATTGGGCAAACCGCTCACGTGACGCGCTTGCGAGCGGCAAAATCAAATTTGCTTGCTCTGCAAGCATCTAAGCGCTGCGCATGCGCAGGCGCTTGCTCACGCTGGCCACACACCTTGCCTCAATATGTTTCAGAGCGGCCAGCGTGAGCGTACCCGCCCGCTCAGCGCCACCCTGGCCGAGGTCTTAGGCTGGTTTTATAGTAAGCGCTGGCGCGCATGCGGCCGTGCGCATGGCGTTGTGAGTTCACATGACGCGTGCATTTTGTGCCTATGGTCCAAACTGTGACGGCTAGGGGGCATGGCCATGACATCAGAAGGGTAGGCCTCACTGTGATTGGTTCACAGTGTCACGTGGTGCGCCAACAGCGTGAAAATACAAATTTCATGTCTTTCCTCCGATCTGCCGCGCCAACGCTCACGGCCGTGCGCACGTCTCAACTATATCAGCGTCAGTGACTTTGCACTCGCGTCTCATTATAAGTAAACTATGCTTTTATTTTGACTGTCTGTTTCATACCAATCAGTCCGCTGGTAATGATAAATTGGAAGGAAATGAAGGAATTTGTTATTAAACTCGAACCTGATCTCAACTAAAAATCAATGCAGCTTTAATTATCACAAAAAGACATTAGACAACATTGTCTCTGTTAACATTGCAGACACTGAATTTGAGTCATTTAATTACCTCTCCGTTAATATATTTACGCCCAGCAGTCTATTTTCCTTCCAATTAATTGATTTCTATAATATAATTCAAAGCCTTTTCATTTGTAATCAATAGTTTATTGTCATTACTTGTCTTCTTGATGGGTGTTCAGTTTTAGCAGACATGCTGTAATTCAAGTCAGTGTTTTTCCTGATTCCTTATTTCAGTGTCAGGTGTAGTCTCACGTAGGACCTTGTGTAACTAGTGGCAGTGACACTTGATGGGTGTAGTTCCTTCAATAAAAGATTATGATGTGGCTACTACATTATTGGGCTCCTGAAGGGTCAGACACCATGATGTAGCTACGCCTATAGGGTGTCTAAAGGTTTAATGCAGACAAACAGCCTTATTTATTTTTCTCATTACCATTTATTATTTATTTATTTTCTTAGCTGTACAGTATGTGATTACATTTTGTTTATTTCAAAAGGCCCAAAGCCTGCAGTAGAGTGTTCACATGGCAACACTGTTTACCCTAACTGGCTCCACTCCACGAGGCATCACAGAGCTGATCTGCATCTAGGGTTGCCAGGTGGCTTCTCCAAAAATACTGGACATAATGGTGAAAAGTGCAATGCACTTGAGACACACACACACACACCCTTCTCTCTGTCTCCATGATGTTTCCTCTTCTCCTTGGCCCCACCTTTAGGCTCCTGCCACCTCTCCTGATTTGCTGCAATACCCAGCATCAGCCAATCAGGGTGGAGGAAGCTGCCCAGCCCCCTAGCAACAGCCCTGCTCTCTCCCTGCTCGGGGAAATCCCACGGCCCCCCAAGCCGGTCAAGTCCAGAGAAGTAATACCGGACACATTCATGCCCAGTATTACCTCTCATTTTTTACTGGACAGAGTGTCCAAATACAGGACAGTCCGGTTCAATACTGGACAGCTGGCCACCCTATCTACATCAAGAGACACCAGCGAGACAGAGCTTCTCTGATAAGTCCAGTGACATCACAAAGTGAGCTGAGCTTAACAGCAGCCATGTTAACTTGTAGTTTTAGGCCCATTATTGTAGCAAAAAAAATTACACATTTTCAAATCCGTGGAGGAAAAACAAAATAGACGAATATGTTCAACCATAAAGGTTTAAAACATAACAAATAAACATACAGCCTTCCTTATTTACACAACTCCCAAATCATAATGACTACATCGCACCTACCTACAAGAAAAAAAAGCCCAATCAAAGTTTCTGAGGGCTTTGCTTGAATGAATAAGACTGCGTTCATTAAGAGCGTGACCGCGCACGATCAAAATGCCGTGCCTTCATGAGGCAGGCCATAGAGCGCGCGCGATGAGAAGCATCGGCGCACGCGATCCATGAGCAGGCAAATAAATGTGTTTCTTTCGCGTGACGGCCTGGTCACATGAGTGGTTTATCCAATGAGGGCGAACCAGTTGCGTGACATCACAGACACGCTCCCGAAATGCCTCCCCGGCGCGTCTACCGCTAGGCCACAAATCACTCCAGCCGCGCCCAACGCCATGCGCACGGTTGCACGTGCTCGATCACCATGGACACGGCCTAACTTGTACAGGGCACGGTGGAACATCACCACTGCGGCAATTACATGGCTCCTTAGGTTGATATCACATGCACGTTTAATGATCTTCAAAATCCGAGACTGCCAGGGAAACACCTTCAAGATCTGCCCCCTTCATGTGAAAATGGCAAAGTACCTTTATTCTGACGCCCCTGACAGGGGGTTGAGTGATCCAAAATGTCCAACCCATTTCATGACTCAACAAATCTTGTAGCACACAGGTCTGTCTGACCTCAGCTCAGCATTGGATTAGGAGCGAAACCGTAAAACACAATCACCCTTTCGCTATGGAGGAGCCAGATAAAGACCTTTTTAACGAGCACTGGCACATCACTGCTGAGCAAAACACATTATAATAATACCCCTGCAATATTGTGTCATTCTCACTAATCTTCCCAAATCCCCTGAGATCAGCCTCTCCTTGATCATAAATGTGTCAGAGATCTCTTGTGATGGATTCTCTAGCCAGAGATATCGAATTATTTATTTCTTTTCAGGCACATAAATAACTTGCTTGTGTGACTTACGATTTCTTTGCTCTGTAGAGGCTTTTTAGGGCACCATTGTGTTATCTGAGAAACATTTATTTGAAACTGAGCTTGGAGGCAGATTGCAAGACGGTGCCCTAAACGAATTCCATATCGTTAGGCTTTAGAAAGCCAGACGGAAAAAAATTAACTGTCCGGTCCTTCAGTTATAGAACGACATGCAATGCAATGAAGGAGTTCAAGCGACCATTCACTTCCTAGTGGAAACGTGATCCCATCCCCTAACCATGGAAGTGCCATAGAGAGTATGTATTTATTTATTTTGGGGGTATAGGTGGTATTCTGTACCTTGCCCTCTTCGGGGCCAGGGGCATTCCCTGAAACTCTGTACCTGTCTCACCCTGTGTTTATTAATAAAATGCTTCACTTATCAATGGCACATCCTCCGTGTGATATCTCGCTTCTCTGTAATGTCATTAATAACACCGGGAGGTGAGCGTGGTAACACTGGGGTGCTCGGTTTTTGCACCTGCTACTCTGCAATATTTAATTTGGTGGTTAAAGCAGCAAAAACATGTGAAATCTTATAAATGAATCAGTACTGTAGTATTAGATAATAGTGACTGTTTTTTTTATGAGCTTTAAAACACCCTTTGATTTTTTTTTTTTTTTAAACTTAATTTTTATTAAAAAAATTTAGGGAGAGGGGAGGAATAAAGAAAATAATAAATGGGGGGGAGGGAAGGGTACAGAAAACACCCTTTGATTTTTATAGCAGGGTTTAGCAAGCAGTGCAAGATATTTGCAACACTTGCCTATTTGTGATCATTTGTTGCCAATGTTCCCAGCTGTTTGAGCTGCAACCTGTAATAGATCATGTTACCTTACTAATATCAGGATACATTGTAGCTCCTGTGTTACACTGGCTGAAGGATTTATTGAAACTGAAAGGCGGCCATTATGTTAGGCACGCAATCCGGATTTATAGCGGAAGCACCAAACAATTGCCAGCATAGGTAAGAATGTAGAATTATACAGTGTCACATGTTTTACATATTAAAATAACAAGAAGAACAAAAAGAGGAGGGGGAATGTAGTATTGCTGCTTTAAAGTAGGTAGTAATGATGCTATAACCCATTTGTCGGGCAATGCATTGAAGAACCCTTTGGCAGTGAACGGGTTAGCCAGACGTTGAGGCTATTGAATTACTGTAACTATAGTTTTTGAAGCAGTTGACCAAACTTTTACACATGCAGAATCTAAGTGAAGTTAACATGTTCTCATCTTCTTTTTATAAGTTGTCACATCTCTGGTGCTGAAAAGCGTGGGCAGAAGTCTCCGGGGAGGAACGGCCTGCCCAGCACAGCTTCAGGAAGCGGGTAGGAATCTGTGAGGTTTGAGACAGACAGCTGTGTTGCAATACCATTGTCAGACATGTTATCTCTTGGAAGCTTAACACCCCTTATCACTGACCAAGCACGGAAAGCTTTGGCGCCTAGATTTTATTTCTCAATTTAGGCCATTGCTTCTGCCAAGGCTACGTTCTTTAGGGTTTTGGAAGTCTCTTTTGGAGCCCTTCCACAACGGGGAGACCCTCAACGCATTGCTGGTCTACCTGTTAAGGGATTTCACTGTACTAGTGTTTAATATTAATATACATATAAACAAGTACTGGATTTATTAACTAAACTGAAAGATATCAACAGTTACATTTCTAATCTGTTCAATCTGCTCTGCGCATACACACATGTTTTTTTGTAGTTGCAGTAATAGACCTTTATTGTATTGAGTAGTTGCATATTTCTTAGGCTCCTAATGTGCCTTCCCTGTGTTTGGGAATATTTAAGCTCAATACATTTAAATGGGGTTCTTGAGTAATGGAAGATAATGTCAACACATTGAGTAGCAGCCCGAGACTGTATGAGGTTCATCTGTTCTCTCTGTTAGTCTACTAGTTTTGGCCATTATTATAACAGAAGTAAAAGTGTTACTATCAATACTAGTGAATATATCTGCAATATGTCTAAGCTTCGGTTTAGTTATTCTTTATCTATTGATATTCATTTCGCCACGGTTTTGCTCAAACTTGTCTAACTTCTAGTGAAATTGGTGAATATTACCAGCTAATCTATCTTCACACAACATCCACACCCTAAAATATGGCTTTCTTCCTAAAAAAAACATAGTCCTATCAGGCTATGCTATTGAGTTGGTCTTTTACTGGGCAAAGTGCTTGCAAATGTGTACCAGTTTTGGTTTGACAAAGAAAGGGCAAATTTGGCATTGGTTTATGAACTTGGGCGAGAAGGTCTCACATCTTCACTCTGGATGCACAGATGATGTATGGAGCAGGTAGGGTGATGTTCTGTGGCCTTCCTGCCATTTCCATGTCTCTATCACAGAACAAAGGGCCCCAGTTCTCTTGGCTGCTTGTTATTTTGATAATCTAATTACATAATGAGAAAAGGTGCTAGGGTCAAAGAGCTACTTGATGGCACAGGAAGCAGTGGTTTCCATCATTCTATGTGCAAAAAGCACTCTTGGCAAGAAAGCGGTGTATACCTTTCTCTAGAGGAATACGTAATCGTGCTCATTGTTATTTCTTTGTTTGGTTGTGGGTGGGAGACATCAGAACATAAATATTTATGTGGCAATTTAACTGTTTAAAATGTATAAACTCTTTGATCATAGTTGGATGTTTAGCAGTGGTCGATTCCTGTGGGGGCAAAACCATTTTATGTAGATGCCATGAAAAGCCTTTGAAGACAAATATGTTCTTATAGAAGGAGATCACGAGATCCTAACTCTATGTACACAGAATCTTTCTCTGGTGAATTTAAGAAAACCAACGAAGACAAGTTTCCAGGCATCCTTATGTTTAGATGGTGCTGACAATAAAAAGAATCGCCAAACCACTCTGAACTATCAAAAGTTATTTTCAAAGTACCATGTAACTTTCTCCTCCCACCCATGTCACTCTCTCCTCCCACCCATGTCACTCCTCCCACCCGTGTCACTCTCTCCTCCCACCCATGTCAATCTCTCCTCCCACACATGTCATTCTCTTCTCCCACCCATGTCAGTCTCACCTCCCACACATGTCAGTCTCTCCTCCCACATGTCAATCTCTCCTCCCACACATGTCACTTTCTCCTCCCACCCATGTCATTCTCTCCTCTCACATCATTCTCTCCTCCCACACATGTCATTCTCTCCTCCCACCCATGTCATTCTCTCCTCCCACACATGACATTCTCTCCTCCCACCCATGTCATTCTCTCCTCCCAACCATGTCATTTTCTCCTCCCACCCATGTCAATCTCTCCTCCCACCCATGTCAGTCTCACCTCCCACACATGTCAGTCTCTCCTCCCACACTTGTCACTTTCTCCTCCCACCCATGTCAGTCTCACCTCCCACACATGTCAGTCTCTCCTCCCACACGTCAGTCTCTCCTCCCACACATGTCACTCTCTCCTCCCAGCCATGTCATTCTCTCCTCCCACACATCATTCTCTGCTCCCACCCATGTCACTTTCTCCTCCTCCCACCCATGTGCTGTTTTTTTTACTTGTTGTGGTTCAAAAAGTTTTAACTGCCTATAGTAATCCTTTTCTTGACCTACTATATGTTACAGATAAGACAACTGCAGGGTCTGATCAGAGTAACACGTTTAAGGCACATCAACAGATACAGATATCTTAGTGTGGTAAGAACCTCCTAGCATATGAGGTGTATATATCATAATGTGAATCGCTGTGATATCACTATTGTTTGGAGAAATAGTCACCTACTTTCAGTCTGTTTCACATGGGGACGATACCTGCAAACATTATAGGTAACCAGTATGACCCGTTTGAGTTGTGGATATACAAGTGTGGAGCAGAGTGCTCCGGTTGTAGCCTTGGAGCAGCACGGGGCTCCTGACTGTATGACCCGTGCTTTCGAAATGTCCTCTGGAGTCAAATTACTACCGGGAGTGTAATTGAGCTAAACGGAGCACAATGGAGCTCCCAGCCGCAACGGCTGTGCAGCTGAATTACCCGACGTACGTTTCGGCGCTGCAAGACATCCCTTCTTCTAATTGGTACAGCTGAATATGCTTACGTTTGTTGTATTGCTGTATCTAGCCAACTGTGAGTTATTTAAGGAACCTGTGAGCTCTGCTAATCATACACATGGAGTATGATGAAACACATAAGGACTCATTTATGTTGCATGACACGTCATTATCTTCACGCCATTGCGAGCTATTGAGCTCTGAGGAACTCCACCACTGAATCTATTTGCGTGGATGCCAGTGAGTGACTCCGGCCTTGAACCATTGATTGCTGCAGACATTTAGACCTCCAGAGCGGGTGTTCCAAGCACCCGTGATTCAGCATGATATAACCACCTCAAGCTACAAGAGGACTGAGAACAGCTGCCGTGAGATTTATCTCTCTAAATGCACCTTTTCTTACTAGACTTGTGAGTGTGATTTATGTAGAGGTTTCAACTATATCAATACATATCACATACTGTTTTACACTATGTGGCATGTGCTCCTCTTCTTTTCCATATATTTATAGAACATTAACCTGAAGTCACTCAGCCTGCTTCAATAAACTAGCATCCATTAGAATATCTATCTATCTATCTATCTATCTATCTATCTATCTATCTATCTATCTATCTATCTATCTATCCAATAAAGAATATCACTTTTGAGCATATTCACATGTCTTAGACAGGTCTGCAACCCTGCCTTTCACCATTATCACCTAGCATACAGTGCTTTCACTGCAGCAAGGGATTCTGGGAAATGACATACAAATGGGCCCACAATGTGCCACCTTTTGCCTCAAATCCATTTTTATATGGAACTCTTATAAGCAAATGCTTCGCTGTCCACACAGCTTTTAAGCACAGAATGGGATTAGATGCAAAGCCAGTCAAACCACTCACAGACAGCTGTTTCGACCTTGTGGGTTTCATCAGTGTGAGGTTGGTTGTACTGGCTTTGCAATTTTCAAGCTGGGTAGTGTAACGGTAGGGGGGTCCCAGCCTTCATAATAAAGGTGAAGCCTAGCTGGTGGCCCCCTCAAAACTGTGTGACCCTGGTAGCCAAGTGGCACTATAAACCGGGGGCAGTGTATGTGCATATCACTCCCAATGCATTTCTGCATTAAAGAGATTATTGTGTGTTTTCACATTTCCAGATCGGCAGGGACTCTGAGATTTCTCAGGCATGAGTTCCAAGGGGGATATTTGGGTCAAACTGTTTGCAGAATATGGGTACGTGGTCGGGGGCCAAAGTTACCGGTTCTCCGGCTAAAGTACCAGACAAACAGGGAAGGTCTGCGGGCACGCATACACATATGGTCCCGGCCATATCTCCCCTTTAAAACAGTTATTTGCTCACCACTAGTCTGTCTTGATTAGTATATTCCTTGGCCTTGATTTGCAAGTGTGAAAAGTGTTTTTTACTTTGTGGTTCATTCCTGAGTAGTCATCCCTGGCAATACAAACAAACGTGATTATACAAGACAGTGTCAAAAAATATTTAAATAAACCACTTAATGTGAAAAAACACTTATTAAACCTTTCACCAACCAGTGAAAATAGTGATAAAAATGTGTAAATTGCTGCTCAACTTCCTCAAGTGGGACTGTTCCAGGTCCCAGGATAAGGAATTTTCTTTGCTTGGAGGAGAGGAGGAGCGCAGGAAAGTTCAATAATACATGTGAAAGAAAACATAAGTCAAATATAGCGCGTTTTGCTCCTGAAGAAGCAATTAGCGAAACGCGTAGAGTTAACGCTGAGAACCAGAGAACTGAGGCACTAGCAAGATTGGGGCTGACTCCAGAAGCAGACTGCGCTTCCGCCCTCACTTGTGACGCGACCACGGAAGTGACGTAACGGAAGTGACGTATGCGGAAGTCAGCTACGAGGTGCGAGTGACACGCTGTGAAGCTGCTTACAGACGGGGTCCTTCAGCAATTCGGCGGTTCTCTCCAATGCCTGTTTTTGTATTTGGAACATGTGAGTTCAGCTTACTCCTGATACTTTTATAATATAGTGGTCGAACAGTATGCACTATTGTGGTTCTTCTTTTTTACATATACCTTACCTGTCCATTGAGGGATATCCTGACATTTGTGGATTGAAAGGGCTCCAGTCAGAGAGAGATGGATCTCTGACATGCTTAATATCACGATAAGTTTTGTGAGTGTTAATTCATACAGACTACAGGGTGATATTTAATAGTGTTTATAGTCTGCACTATATTTGCCTTATGTTTTCTTTCACATGTATTATTGAACTCTCCTGCGCTCCTCCTCTCCTCCAAGCAAAGAAAATTCCTTATCCTGGGACCTGGAACAGTCCCACTTGAGGAAGTTGAGCAGCAATTTACACATTTTTATCACTATTTTCACTGGTTGGTGAAAGGTTTAATAAGTGTTTTTTCACATTAAGTGGTTTATTTAAATATTTTTTGACACTGTCTTGTATAATCACGTTTTGAAGCGCCCAGTCCATCCACCACTCCCCCTCCCCCTTTTTTTGTCACTTTTAATACAAAGAGATGTCTGCTCAGAGATAAAGGATGAAAGGGGAGATGGGATGTTGAGAGGTGTCGGGGTGTTAGGTGGCCGGGCCAGGGCGGAGTACTGGGTCCGGAGAACAGAGACTCCCTGTGGGGAGGATACTCTGGTCTGCCAGGCTCAGTGAAGCCTGGAGGCAATGGGTTGACAGGGGAAGCCGCAGACGGTAGGCGCGCTTCCCATGGTCAATCCGTATGTCCCGTCCACCCGGCATCTCGAGCCGTCTTGGCACGACCCCTCCTCTGACATCAGCAAAGAGACAAGCCCCCTTTTTTATTGGCTAGTGGGAGGGAACTCCCACGCTCTGATTGGTCACGCCTGTTTCCTCCATGCTGAATATAGAACAGTGGAGGGTATAGTATGTAAGGAGTTGGCCGAGTCAGAGAACCAGACCTTCTGGCTTGTGTCGATGACGCTAAGGCGGGCTTTTCAAAGATGCTCCGTCACAAATAGCAGAGCAACCGGCTTCATTTTGAAGCTAGGAAAGTCTGTCCTGCAGAGAATAAGTCAGGCAATTTCTGAAAATCGAACATAGCAGTTGCGGCTAAGGGTTTTAGCCGATAAGAGGACAAGGAAGCCCGGGTGTATATCCCGGTCAGGGTAAGCTTTCTGAAGCAGGTGCCCTGCACCTATTTGAGCCTAGTTTTCACCCCCCAGTAAGATGTGTATTTCATCTGTATTTTGTATATTCATTGTGTGTACGCGGGTTTACCCGAATAAACGTAATTTTGTTTCACTATCTTGTTTTGCCTAGTGAATGATCCCGGTTAAAAGGTGTTAAAAGTCCTGGTCTCCCATGACAGGTAGGTTTACCATACATTATTTAAGTTATGGTGGGTTGAAAAGGCGACAAAAAACCTCCACCATTAGCATATAGCAAAAAGAATATCACTTGTGAGCACATTCACATGTCTTAGACAGGTCTGCAACCCTACCTTTCACCATTATCCTATTTGCTCATTTGCATGTCATTTCCCAGAATCCCTTGCTGCAGTGGGAGCACTGTATGCTGGGTGATAATGGTGAAAGGCAGGGTTGCAGACCTGTCTAAGACATGTGATCGTGCTCACAAGTGATATCACAAGGGATATTCTTTATTGGCTATATGCTAACGTTTGATGTTTTTTTGTCGCCTGAACACCTGCCCAACTTTTTAATTACTGCCTCCACTTGGCCTAATCTAGCGGCTTCAGATGTCACCCCAATTCTGAAGTAATGGGACTTGATTATCAAGTCCCCAAACCCTGCTATCTCCGCACATCTCTTCAGAGCCCTTCTAAACTGGAAACAGTAAAAGATCACCATGGAAAGTGGGGAAAAGATGGCGGTGCACAGCGTGCGAGCAAATGCCTCATGCGTTCCGGAAGCAGGAAGTGAAACGGAAGCTGGATAACGATTTTCGGTACAAAAATTTAATGAACAGCAATGAACAGCAAAGACATTGATTAAAAAGAAAAAATCATCTTAAGAAGGAACTCTGACGCGTTTCGTGCATCTACTGCACTTTGTCAAAGTGTATGATCTCATTATTAACCCTTTCACTGCCAGGGGAACCATAAACACATTGCAAAGCAAACATTTGCTTCACATACAGGTATGCCCATATGGAGTACCCATTGAATTACATATTGTACCTCCCAAAGCACTCCTCTATACAACAAGCGGAGTATTTTCTCCCTCTATCTCGTCTTCTCTCTCCCTATCTTTCTTTATTTCTTCCCTCCTTCTCTCTCTTTTTCTCTACCCTTATCGCTCTCCTCCAGAAAAACCTATATTTCAGACGGTGAACATTGTGACTTGAAAAACTCCATGCAAACTTTTTTTAAAGTTCAGTTTTTCGCAGATTGACAAAAATTGCCATTTTCGGGTACCTACGTGAAACATTTGCAACTCTCTAAAAGGATGCTGAATATTCAACCTCAGTATAGGCAGTTCATTGCTCCATGTGCTATACAAGTACAGTGGGTATATCAAGTTTGTCAGTAAGCAGGCTTGAGCCCACAGCGATAGGGCACCATGACCATTGGACTAGACTCCCCCTTTTCCTGGGCATGTGGGCAGCATTCTCCCTGGCCTCCCTTCCCGCCCTGCCCCTAAGGCAGCGGGGGTGAAGCAGTCGGGAGCATGGGGAGGGGCCAGGGAACTGATAGAGACAGGTGCAAGGGTGCGAGGTCAGTCCGCGCCCCACCAATAATTGATCATTGATTGGGTCACGAGGACAGGTTGTTCCAGTGCCAACTTTCTGGGCCTGCTGGGAACAGCAGTGCCTTTTGGAGGAAAGGCGACGCTTGGTCGCGACGGTAATGGATCGCCTGTGGGAACGGAAGAGGCTGCGGGATCAAGGCGTGAGTGGCAGATGCCTGTACAGGTGGGTACAATCGGAGGATGGAGCGGTGGTCAGGCAGGCTAGAGAGGGCACCCAATGCACCTATCTGGTAATGTGGAGGAGGGAAGGCATAGTGGGGCACACATGATGCTGCCCGATGTGCGGGTCATGCAGGACCAAGGAGCATTGAGGAGATCTGCTTGGAGGGTGCCGGCTAGTGGCAGGAGAGTTCAGACGGGTCTAAGGAGAAGTACAGTAGGTCTGAGAGCGGCTGAGGTAAGAGGAGGGCTGTCTCCCCCAGTTCCCCTAAGGTCCCTCTTTCCCCTATGGCTGTGGCTGGTCCACCAGAGGTGGCCCCTGGGATAGGGGTGCATCTATCCCCTGTGGGGGTGGAATGGCTGGCTCAGGGCTTGGGGGGATCAAGACAGGTGAGGGGTCAGGTGCAGGTGGCTAGTGATTTTATGGGCCATGTATGGTCTGCCCAGGCCCAGCAAGGCATGCGACTTGCGGAGGAAAACATGGTCGGGGCATCGAGTCTGGGGAGTGCTTCAAGCCCTTGAGGTGCAAGGGCAGAATCCCTGTTGTGGGAGGGCAAACTGCAATCCCCAGTATGGCCAAGCTCTTCACTGGGGGTAGCAGCAGCATTGGGCGCAGGGGCCACGCAGTCAGCAGTTGCCTGCTCAGCATCCACAGGTGCCACACAATCAGTGGTAGCCAGCTCGGCTCCTGCAGGGGTGGTGACTACACCGACAGCAGCAAGGCAGAGGCTAGCAAGGTAGCAGATATGTCTTTTAAGGATGCATACACGTGCCATGCCAGCCCTCTAGGGATGCATCTGCTAGCTGACGTAAAAGATAACATTTGGGCAGAAGATTACGTAGAGTTACTATCTCTGCCTTTAGATAGGCCCTGGTGAATCCTCCAAGAAAGAGGGTGTAACTTTTTTATACAGACCTTTTTGAACTAGCTTCCGGCCTTTTCGATTTTGGTGAGCGTGATTGGTGAGAAGTCACCTCATTTGTGATCATCCTTGTTCAAGTACCAAAATATGATTGGTTTTGGGTACAGGAATCACAGTGATATGGGCTGGTGGGCTTATGACGAGAAGTTCAATCAAGAAATGGCTGTACGAAAGCAGATGTCATGGACCTTTGGTAAGTTTGAGGACTGCTAATTTCGGCATGATTGTTCCTCTTGCGGGGGTGCCCACTCTGCAGGCAGGTGCTACCGTAGGAGTGGACGCAGGGCTGGCAGAGTGGCGCTGCAGGCTGTTCAAAAGGGCGGCTTCTCTGGTGAGCACAGAAAGGATGGCATAGTGGCAGAAATGAAAGCCCAATAGGGAGGCAGCCCAGCTGCTATTTGCCGGGTTTTTGGTGGGGTTTTGGATCTTGTTCGTAGAACAGGCAGGGACTCAAAGTGGGTGGAACCTGAGATTGGCTAGAGAGCACAGGGAGGTGGCCAGGGAAAAGGTGCGGAAGAAAGTTTAGTTAGGAAGGATGGGGGGCCCGTTTTCACTTCCTTCTCTGTCTGACTTGAGGATTTCTCTGTTGGGGGTCTGTGTCAGAGCTACCTGTAGGCGCGGTCAAAGAAGCATACTCACGCAGTACATGTGGTTAATCAAGCCCTCAGGGGTTTATTTACAATACAAGCAAACATAAAATATTTTTTACACTGGCCCTTTAAGCCAAAATATTACATAAAAATAAAGCCTACTCCATCTTGGGAGACTTACTATACAGGACAAGCCCTAGCTAACTAGCTAGGCCAGTTACCAGTCTAAAACCACATAGGATACATTTGAGAACAATATAAATGTCCTTATCTGAAAGTGCTGGTCCGACGTCTCCGGTTTCCCCAGGCAATCTTTAGCTGCAGGCATTGCAGTCCTGCAGCACACAGGAGGTTCCTGCGGTTCACTTCTGCCCTATTTATTGCAGACTTGACTTTAGTGCAGGGTTTTTAAATCCCTGCTATTCCCAGGCAAGTCCCTCTGGGAATAAGAAGCTTGAGTCCCAGAAGACTTGGAGCTTGCTGTTGGCTTTTAGGGTCAAGCTGGGCATAGGCAATCCTCCTGTGACCCTCCACTCTTTCTGGAGCAGGAACCCTGAAGCAGCTCAGGAAACCTGACACTAGGGTGTGGTTTTCTGAGAGCACAGAGGGAGTTTAACTCTCTCGTAGGGTAATTCCCAAGAAAGTGGTGGGGGCTTTTAGACTGATCCACCACTTATCTTACCCCAATGGTTTATCTCACCCCAAGCATAGGGGCTTCGACTGAGTCAGCTCAGGCTGGGCTAGCGCTGGGAGTTGAACCGGTCCAACATTAGGAGGACGTTGGTTTAAAAGGTAGGAGCTCATCCTTTTTATACCTTGTATACCTTTTTATACCATTTCAGGTTTGCAGCTCGGGACATGTGTATCGTCAGGGATTCTCTCATTCACTGGGTGGAAAAGTGAGTTGCTGTGCATCAGGTAGAGTTTTTTTGGTGGTGCAACTGTTACCTCAGCTGCCGATTTTTAACAAGGGCAGGAGACCCCGCAGGTCCGGATCCTCCACATTGGGGACCTGGCCCCGATCCATGTGGGGTGGCAGGTGGTGCAGGTCTGACATTGTTCACAGGGAGGTCAGGAGAGGTACCTGGGTCGCATTTGTTTATATCAAATAGTATTTGGCATGGTACCTGCACAAATATTGTACTCTCCAGCATACAAGTACCGTAAAGCTACTTTTTTATGGGCATTCCACCTGTGTGACTGAGGTTTTGGGTCTTTTCTTTATTACATTCTGCTTTCACCCTTCAAAAAAAATAATTCTAAAAAATTAAAAAGAAATTACATTTATTTTTATAATGTGACGAAAAATGTACCTTCTTTGTTCTTCTCAAACACAAGTCTTGCCGGGATAGACAAGTGGCACCAGACATATGCAGAGTGACAGAGCAGGTTTAGAAGGGAAGCTGCTTATCTGCAGGGCACAAAGCGTTCTGTGAGGGGGTCTCCCACTGCCTGTTTGATCTTGATGTTCTCTGACAAGTTCTGTGAGGCCACATCTCCAACACGTCTTATAGATAACGGTGCTGGCTGTATTTTGAATGCTGCTGAGGATGCAGATGTCTGCCCCATTATCTGAAACATCCTGAGTTCCCCAACGTCTCTCCAAACTTCTTACAAACTCAAGCACTCTGTTAACCAGACCTAACTAACCTATTCACTGCTGGAAAGGCCTGTAATGTGGTCAGCGCAGAAGGAATATGCAGTCACTCCCCCCTTCCAACTCCAAGTAACATACTAAGTATACTGTTGGCTGTCACATACATAATACAATAAAGCAGCTGTTAAATATACAGTTGTCAACATCAAAGGAATCTTATTAGCAACATTTGGAAGTTGTAAGTAAAATGTACATTTTAATGCTAAAAGGTCCGGTGTAAAAGGATGACACCTTATTAAGATACCTCCTGCCTGACCTTGAAGTACAATTTCATCAGCTTCCAAGCCCATGCAATGCCTTTGCAGGCTCCACCATCACTGACATTATAATGCTATTGTATGTCTGGTTTGTAGCCCATAACACTGTAATGTATGCCACACATCCACAGCCACATGATAATGTTGTGCTGCAATCCCACGGTAACTCTTGAATAGGCATAGTTTGTTACTGACACTCATTCTCCAACCAGACTTGTCTCCAGTGATTCATGACACAGGATGGACCAATTCAGAATGACAGGTCACATGCGCATGGATTATCTTCTCTGCGTAACCATCCAGCACTACCTTGTCCAGAATTAGCACTCATCATGTTATCGCCTCCCTGGAGATTGTCCTAAATTGTTCAGTTTTCTCCCTGGAAAGCACTGATAGTAAAGGCAAGATACTATTCTCTTTATCTCTGTCCTGTAATTGACAAGCTTGCGTAGGGCCAGCAGCTCAGCTATTGCTGGACATGACCCAGAGCTTCCCATAGAGGGACTGATAGACTGTTGCAGGCAACACTTACATAGCCCAGCACATGTTGAGGGCTTTTTCATGTGATCGTTCCAGCAAGCTTCATGTAACAAAGTTAATATTGAAGAGTAGCAACAAATACAATGGAATATACTGTACTTGGTGCTTTTTTCATGACTAGTTAAGTGAGCTAACAGAGCAAAGAAAGCTGCAGCAATTCCAATGGTGCAGTGATGCGTTGCTGAGCTACATAATAACGATATCCTTACAAATAATTTACAGTAGTCTCAGTGGGGAGGCATCATCATCTTGTATAACTCATTGGCAACATATACTATTTTGCTGTAGTGTTGCCTCCTATCGCAAGAGTGCTAAAAACGCTATAAGCAGTTATCTTCTTGCCTTTAAATTCTTCATGGGCAAGCTACCCAGCTATCTGAACAAGCTCCTCTCCCCTACCACATGCAGCACTTATCACCTGAGATCAGATTCCAAAATGAAAAAAACTAACAATAGCGCTCTAACACACCCTAAATGTGACAATATACAATTCAACCACATATGTGTAAATAATAAAGCAATGTGATAATAATAACAATCAAGTGATCTAAAGAAAAAATTAAGAAACGTAGAAACAAACTGCAACCCTTTATAAAGACTGTTCCACTCGTCTTGCACCAGGTGATCCTCCAACAAATCAGGGGAGCTCGTCTCGTAGTTATGAAATAAAGAAACACTACATAGTGTAATACTGTTGTGAATAAATTTATGCAAACAAAGCTCAAAAATGACTACTCACAATAAAGCAGTCAAATTCAGGCAGTCATCCAACTTAAGGGGTGGATGTTCCCTGTGTATACAGCAGCCACCAGCCCCCAACCTCCAAGGAGAAAAAAAGAAGAAAAGAGACCATATAGTGCAGATGGTATTTAATATTAAAAGGGATTAAAAAAAATGCAGGCTTACACTTCATATGATCGAGGTCGGCAGTATGATATTATAGGTAGTGGGTGCTCATCTGGTCGCGATCCTTTTGAGTTCCTCACTATCCTCTGCTCCACCGCAATACTCTCGCGTCCACGCCAGGCACTCCCTTTGCGTCACTTCCGGTTGTTAAGCGAACTTCCGGATCTGATGACAGGGGTGGACCTCAGTTGTTCTTCCTCTTTGGTATGGGCTGAAACACTCTACATGTTTCGCCGTTGTTACGGCTTCATCAGGAGTTTTTTTCTCCTTGGAGGTTGGGGGCTGGTGGCTGCTGTATACACAGGGAACATCCACCCCTTAAGTTGGATGACTGCCTGAATTTGACTGCTTTATTGTGAGTAGTCATTTTTGAGCTTTGTTTGCACAAATTTATTCACAACAGTATTACACTATGTAGTGTTTCTTTATTTCATAACTACGAGACGAGCTCCCCTGATTTGTTGGAGGATCAGACTCCAAAAGACTGTTCATGGTCCCAAGGCTCAACAAAGTATCCGGACGTTCCTCCTTCTCCTACCGTGCACCCCAAAACTGGAACAACCTATCAGAGACTCTCACATCCACCACCAGTTTAAGTTCTTTCAAATCTAAGGCTGTCTCACATTTTAATCTGGTCTGTAACTGTTTCATACGCCCATAATATATATTTTCTTTAACTGCACGCAATGTCTTCTATATAATGTATACCCTGTTCATTTATGTAACTGTATTTGTAACCATGTATTATTTGTTTTACTCTGTGCCCAGGACATACTTGAAAACGAGAGGTAACTCTCAATGTATTACTTCCTGGTAAAATATTTTATAAATAAATAAAAAAATATCACACATTTTAAAATTGGAATTCTGTTATTTTGTTTATAATTTTTGGGGATTTTTTTTCTGCATACGCGCCACCACTTCATGATCTGTAATATATATATATATATATATATATATATATATACATGTAGAGGTATCAGTACCGTGTTAGCCGAGCTTCAATAATCAAAAAATAAATAGATGATACCGTTCTGTGGCTAACGAAATGCTTTTATTTGTGCGAGCTTTCGAGATACACTGATCTCTTCTTCCGGCGATGTAACAATGAATGAAGCAAGCAAAAGCTATACTATAAACAGTGTCTATTGGAATGTTATCTGTGCTGGTCCTTCCTCCGGTGTGGATGTGTTTTATGGCTGGAGGTGTCAAAAGGTTACTGAAAGCAAGGGATGAAAGAGTGTGTATGTGTATCAGTGTGAATTAACGTGAATGGAGAGCCCACAGTATATACAGTGCTTTACAAAAGGTGTGTGTGGAGTGGGAGCGGATATAAATGGTGTGGGTGGGTGTGGAAATGTGAGAGTAAGTAGCATAACTGAAAGTGTGTGTGGATACTATGTGATCCCTATTGGTGTATAGGGATGGAAAAACAAGGTGTATAAGTATGTGTGAGAGACAGCTGTGTGTGCATATGTGACAGAGTGAAGTCAACTCCTATCAGTTACGCCTGGGAGACATATGTCTGAGTGCTTCATCCAGCACTCATAAGGGTTAACTCAGGTGGAACTTAGGTAGTCAGGAAGTAAGCTGACACCTGAGAGCCAGAAAGGTAGATAAGGATCTTGTTACCAGCAGTAGCTGGCTCTCTCAGACAAGAGCACATGGATAGATGTGCTGCTAGCCAGAAGGATACAACACTACTTACTGCAGCCAAAGTAAGATTTGTTTCATTTGTTTGCATGACTGCTTAAAAGACTCTGAAGGTTTGGTTATGGTTTAGCCAGCCACCCTGCTAGATAGGTCTACTGTGTTAGTCAGTTTTTCTCCCATCATGGAGCAGGATTTATTTTGTTAAAGGGACAGTGTACCCACATGTTATGTTACTGTGGAGAAATAAAGCCATTGAACATTTTTCATTATCCTGAAACTACACGTGTGGACTGTTCCCTGACCTCGGCTACAGGCCGTCCTGCCACAGCATACATATAGCACAGTATGTACAGACATGGCCTATAGCACTCATGGGAAGAGAGTTCACTTGTGTCAGTAATGACTCATAAAATTTCGATCTCTGTTTAGGCCACTGCTAAGTGTCCTGAACAGTTGCATAAATTTGTATTCATGCAACCGTCTCTCTTTCGGTGTTTTAAGATTACCTTTGAGTATGGCAACCCTCAGATCGTTCATCTTATGGCCAGGGTCAGAGAAATGTTCGCCAACAGGACTGTCTCTTGTTCCGCGTGTGATGCTGTGGCGGTGCAGGTTCATTCTGTTGTTTAGCCCCTGCCCTGTCTCACCTATGTAGTAGCAGCCCCCTTGGTATTTCATGCACATGATGAGGTATACGACATTGCTGGAGGAACAGGTGAACCTTCCTCTGATTTTGTATTCCCGATTCCTGTGTGGTATTTGTATTGTGTCCACTGTGTAGAGCATTGCGCAGCCAAAGTAAGATTTGTTTAATTTGTTTTCATGACTGCTTAAAAGACTCTGAAGGTTTGGTTATGGTTTAGCCAGCCAGCCTGCTAGATAGGTCTGCTGTGTTAGTCAGTTTTTCTCCCATCATGGAGCAGGATTTATTTTGTTAAAGGGACAGTGTACCCGCATGTTATGTTACTGTGGAGAAATAAAGCCATTGAACATTTTTCATTATCCTGAAACTACACGTGTGGACTGTTCCCTGACCTCAGCTACAGGCCGTCCTGCCACAAGTGGTGTCAGAAGTGGGATGTCGGACAGCCCCTGTATCTGAAGGGCCACACAGAAAAAGAAAAAAAAAAAGGAGAATTTTTTTTCTCAGTTCCTTGAGCAACAGCTCCAGCTAGCAGAGAAACAAGCTGAGCAACAGGCCCAGCAAATACAATGGCAAGCCCAGCAAGATGAGCGACAGGCCCAGCAAGATGAGCAACAGGCCCGGTGGGAAGAAAAGCTACTCCAACTGCTAGTTGAAGGCCCAGCCCCAGGCAGACCAGCTATTCCAAAAATAACCCACCGGTGATGCTGCATAAAATGAAGCCAACCGAAGACCCAGAGGCATTTCTCCTCACTTTTGAAAGGGTAGCCACGGCCCACGGCTGGACAGTTGATCGCTGGGTAACGACTCTGGCTCCACTCCTCATAGGGGAAGCTCAGGCAGCCTACCAGGCTCTTCCAGCAGACGAGGCCATGGACTATCAGAAACTAAAGGCTGCTATTCTGGATCACCTAGGCCTCACTCCAGAGACCTACCGACAGCGGTTTCGGACAGTCAAATATGCAAACAAAGACAGACCCCGGGTCGGAGCCCACCGCTTAGTAGACTTATGTACCAGGTGGATACAACCGGAGAAGCATACCAAGGAAGAGATCCTTGAACAGTTTGTGCTCGAGCAGTTCATACAGGTACTGCCCCCCTCCTCCCGCTCCTGGGTAAAAAGACATGCTGCATTTTCCCTGAATTCAGCGGTCCGCTTGGTGGAAAACTTCTTTTGTGACGACACCCAACAGGATAGCTGGGAACGGTCTGTGCAAACACCATTTGCTTCCGGTGATGCTAGAGTCAGGAGAGCAGACAATCGAGGGGTCTACAACCCGCCAGCTCGGGAGATCCAGTCAACCCGATCGGAAGACCCTTTCCCATCTCGGAGGGTTCTTGGTACAAACTCCCGCAGAGACGCCCATCCTGGGTCTGTGGCCACTGGATCACTCAAGGGAGGCCGCCACCCACAGTATTCCCCGAGAACCTGGACTCCTGTCACCCACCCGGTGGAGAGGATAACCCCACCAACCAGAAGGGAGGACCCCATCCAACAGCGGAGAGGTCCAAACACCGAGCTCCGTCGAGAGCTTCCGCGGACGACCGAGTTTGCGGACTCAGGAGATGAGGAGATGGACTGTTCATATGGCAGAACCACTGCCACAGCTTGTCTCCGAGGGGACCACAATCCGTGGTTAGTCCCAGCATCTCTGGAACGCCATGCTGGACTCGGGCTCTGGAAAAACCCTGATCCTAGAGGGCCTAATTCCAAGCAATAGACTATCTTATGACTCTCCTTGGAATATCGAGTGTATCCATGGGGATACAAAGAGATACCCGACGGCAAACGTTCTACTACGTATCCAGGATAAAGAGGCTAGCCTACTAGTGGGAGTTGCCCCCTGGCTACCTGCTCCTGTTCTACTTGGCCGAGACTGGCCCTACCTCGAAACATTGTTGGCCCTTACTCCTACAGAGCCTACTTTTCTGGTACCGGAGAAGCCCGGAGACTTGTTCCCTTTTTCCCCAGAGATTTTCCCCCGTAGACACCATGTCCCAAAGACACGTAAACAGAGACATGCGGAAAAAGAGGACTGGTTAAGAAAGGCTGGGACTTTTGGTAACATTAGTCAGCCCAAAGGACTGCAGGTCATGGCCGGGGATGACCAGGGTGGGGAACAGATAGATACGGGAGTGTTGCCAGCCCTGGATCTTCCTGACTTCCGTCAGAGGCAGAGGGAGGACCCAGCTATGGCTAGACAATATGAGAAGGTGGTACAGGTCAACAACAAGATAATAGACGAAGAAGGTGTAAAAGTGTATCCACATTTTGAACTGTCGAATGACATACTATATCGTGTGAATAAGGTTACACAAACAGGGGAGGTCCTTCGACAGATACTAGTCCCTAAAGGGTTGATTAAAACAGTGTTCACCCTAGCCCATACTCTCCCATGGGGTGGTCATTTGGGCAGAGATAAGACCACGGACCGCATCTCGTCCCGGTTTTACTGGCCAGGCATACAGTACATGGTGACATCATGAAACTATGTGAGACATGTCCTGAATGCCAGTTAACTAGCCAAAAAGGACAGAAGCCGGCTCCCTTGGTTCCTCTGCCCTTGGTAGCCGTCCCATTCGAGAGAATTGGGGTAGATCTGGTCGGACCTTTAGAACCCTCTGCGAAGGGACATAAATTTATACTCGTTGTTGTTGATTATGCCACCAGATATCCTGAGGCCTTCCCTCTGAGATCAGCCACTGCTAAACAGGTTGCTCACAGGCTGTTAGAACTGTTTTCTAGGGTAGGACTTCCCCAAGTAATGTTAACTGACCAGGGAACAAATTTCATGGCAAAGTTAATGCAGGATGTCCTGAAGTTATTGGAGGTAAAATCCGTCCGGACCTCGGTCTACCATCCTCAGACTGATGGATTGGTAGAGAGATTTAACCGTACTTTAAAATCTATGCTTAGGAAGTTTGTGGACACTGAAAAGCGAGCTTGGGATGAACTTCTCCCTTTCCTGTTGTTTGCGGTACGAGAAGTTCCCCAATCATCCACAGGCTTCTCCCCGTTTGAGCTCCTATATGGATGCCAACCTCGGGGTATTCTCGACCTACTGAAGGAATCCTGGGAGGAGGAGCCCTCCCCCTCCAAGAATACCCTTCAGTATGTCATAGACCTTAGAAACCGCCTAGACATGATAGGTCGGTTTGCAAAGGAAAACCTCAAATCTGCTCAAGAACGTCAAGAGAGGCAGTATAACCAAAATGCTCGCTTGAGGGTCTTCCAACCTGGGGACCAAGTGATGCTACTACTACCGACATCAGAGAGTAAACTCCTTGCGAAGTGGCAGGGTCCTTTCCAAGTTCTCCGCCGCACCGGGGAGGTGAACTATGAGATCTCTCAAACAGGGTCCAGGAACGGTAAACAAATCTACCACGTGAACCTCCTGAAACCCTGGAAAACGATGAGATCGCTGTTCATTCACCCTCGGGAAGGAGAGACAGATTTGGGTCCAAAGCTTCCAAAGGGTAGTACGTACACTGACCATCAGGTTCCCATGGGAGAGCAGTTAACAACGGAACAAAGGTCAAACCTACTTGATGTATGTGACCAGTTCTCAGATGTTTTTCATAGAACTGTAGGAGGTCCTGTTCGCCAGAGGTCCAAATCAGGAGAATGTCATCGATGTAGCGAAGGTATGTAAGGGGTTTCAAGTGACAGGTGGAAAGAAAGTCACTTTCCAGTTTTGCGCAGAACAGATTGGCATACTGTATATATATATATATATATATTCAGCCCTTACTGATCCTCTAATCGTCCAGGTACTGCGATTACAAGTCTCTCTTCTCCACATTGCTCCAACAAAGTTTCTAATGTCATCCTCCCATCTAACTTGGTCATCATCTTGGTCTTTTGTTATCCCTTGGAATCCAGTAGAGGACCATCTTTGTCCAACGATGGTCATTTCTTCTTGCCCTTTTAATTTCTTCATCCTTGTGATGTT
Source organism: Ascaphus truei (assembly GCF_040206685.1). NCBI lineage: Eukaryota > Metazoa > Chordata > Amphibia > Anura > Ascaphidae > Ascaphus > Ascaphus truei. The sequence continues at coordinate 9,445,341 of NC_134496.1, read as the reverse complement.
ACTAACCTTTATTTACATTTGAACCCATTCATTCTCTTTCCTGTCTCTTCGGGTAATACCCCGCATACTTCTCTCCATAGTTTGAGTTGTCTGAAACTTCTAAATCATCTTAGCCTTTAGGGTTCAGGTTTCCCATCCATAAGTGAGCACAGGTAGCATACACTGATTAAACACTTTCCTTTGGAGGCACAGTGGAAGGTTCCCTTGCAAGATTGTCTTGTTTTTTCTAAATGCGCTTCCCCCCATCTTCATTCCCCTGTTTATTTCATTTGAAAGGTTCCCACCCATCTATACTTTCTGGCCAAGGCAGACAAAGTCTTCAACTTCTTCTACTTCTAGTCCATTCATCTTTGTAGCATTGACACATTTGTTGAACATCACTCTGGTTTTGCCGAGATTTATATGGAGGCCCACCTCCTTACTTGCTTCAAGAGTTCTCTGATTTGTTGCTGAAGGTCTTCTGGAATATATATATTATATTTAGAGGGGGTTTCTTATAAAAATAGGAAAACTAAACACATCACGGTGTTACTTAATTGTGAAATACTTCAATATAATAAACACTTAATATAATGCACCTTACATTTATGAGTGCATAAGACAGATATATGAAAACAAGAAAACGAGCGCAAAAAAATACTGTGAATATAATTAGGATACTTATAGTCCCAATTTAAAGATGTAGGCAGAAACTGGTGGGTGCAACAGAGGGTGATAAGGAGGTTCTTCAACCACTAGGGATGGCGTAGAGTAGGAGGATCCAATGCGCACTCACATCCAGATGATATAAAAAAAGACAGCTTCAGACAGCTCCTCAAAGTCTATAGATTGTCAGCAGCTGAAGAAAGTCCCCTGAAGAAGTCCTTTCAGACGAAACGCGTTGAGGCAACCTTTTAGAGCCAGCTGCTGACAATCTATAGACTTTGAGGAGCTGTCTGAAGCTCTGTACCCCCTCAGTGTGGTATTCCCGGGTGCATGGCCAGCACTAGGTTTTACTGAGAGTGGAAATTGGAGGGTACACGGCGCTACTGCGCATGTCCGAAAAAAGCTCCCAGAATTCTCTTCAAGAGGAGAGAGGGGGGGGGGGGTGTGGGGGAAATAGAACAAAAAAACAAAACACAAAAGACAGAACGGAGGATAATATCAATATCTCATCAACACACTATATCATTGGGATGACAATTTACATTATTATATGCATTTCCCAGGGTAAATTTCTCTAGATAATTTTAGAGAAAACATCGCAGATCCCAATCCACATTAAGTCCGTTGGGTTGTAGCGTATTTAATGTATGGATCCAATGTGCCTCTCGTTGGTGTAAGAGCTTATTCCTATCCCCTCCCCGAGGGGGGATGGCTATGTGTTCAATTGCACAACATTGGAAATTGTCTACTATACCCAACGGACAGTTGTTAAAGTGTATTGGTACCGGATGTGTCATGTCTTTGTTTTAATTAGCCTTAGATGTTCTAAAATGCGGATTTTCAAGGCTCTACTTGTTAGGCCCACATATTGTTTTTTACATCCGCATTGTAACAAGTAAACCACAAAATTTGTTTGACATGACATAAACTATCTGATTTGGAATCTATGTGTGTCCTCTTTGTTTGAGAAATGCGTAGATTTCATCATTCTAGGGCAAATCTTGCAATGTCCACATTTATAAGATCCAATCAATCTCGGAAAAAAGGAACGTTTATTTTTGCTATCATTTGTTGTTTTCAACATGCTGGGTGACAACAGATTCCCTAATGTAGCTGCTCTGCGAAACACTATTTTTGGTCCTAACACACCATTTTGTTTAGTAATGGATCTAAAGATAGTTTGGCCCAATGTTTGCGTATTATAGCTTTAATAGAGGTCGCTTGCTCGCTATAGTTAGCAAAAGTCATAGGAACTAGGGGTATGCAGCGAGACAATTTAACAGCGGAACAAAGGGCAGCTTTGAAATGTCTGAGAGCTAACGATTCTATCCTAATTAGGAAAGCAGATAAAGGTGGCGCAACAGTGGTGCTCGACAGAGAGTACTACGTATCTGAGGCGCAGCGGCAGCTGGATGACCCGGAGGCCTACCGTACCCTCGACAGGGATCCGACTCCCCAGTTCATTAGAGAGTTCCAGGACCTCTTGGACGAAGGTGAGATCTTACATGTTCTCTCACCCAATGAGCGAGACTTCCTTACCACTCCAGATCCTATCACTCCCATTTTCCATCACTTGCCCAAGATACACAAAACACTCATTGCACCCCCAGGTAGACCCATAATTTCAGCCATTGGTTCCCTGGGTGAACACCTTTCCCAATACATAGATCACTTTTTACAGCCACTAGTTTTTTCTTTACCCTCACACATTATAGACACTAAGCATGTTTTAGCACTTTTAGCACCCTTAACTTGGCACCCAAACTACATCTGGGTTACCCTAGATGTGGCTTCTTTGTATAATATTATTCAACACGAGCACGGTCTCACAGCTACAGAGTTTTTCTTGCACACTCACTCCACTCTCTCTCCAGCACATATAGCTTTTATCTTGGACAGTATTAGATTCTCACTTACCCATAATTACTTTTTCTTTGATCAGCAGTTTTATCTCCAAACACGTGGGACAGCTATGGGGACCTCGTTTGCCCCCTCCTATGCCAACCTGTTTATGGGTTGGTGAGAGATGTCCCACGTGTTTGGAGATTCTAACCCTTTCAGGCAGCATGTGGTGTTTTACAAGCGCTACATTGATGACCTGATCTTGATCTGGAGTGGTGGAGAGGAGGACCTTTTGAGGTTTTTTGAATACCTGGCAAAGAACACACTGAATCTGAAATTTACTCACACATATAATAAAAACCAAATCCAATTTTTGGACCTTAATCTATATGTAGATATTGAGTACAAAATCCAATCAGATATTTTCAGGAAAGAGAATGCCAGGAATTCATTGCTTCACGCAAAGAGTTGTCACGCACGCCCTCTGGTCAGAGGCATTCCAAAGGGGCAGTTCTTGCGTTTACGCCGGAACTGCTCGACGTTGGAGGCCTTTGTCCACAGGGCGGACGAGATGAGAGAGAGGTTCCTGTCGAGGGGATATGATGGTGTTAATCTCGATCAGGCATACCAGCATGCACTGCATACTGATAGGAACACCCTTATCAATATGTCAGTGGGGGGTGCCACTAAAGATACACATGTCGAGAACTCAGAAGCGCCATTCTTCATCACTAACTATAGCGAGCAAGCGACCTCTGTTAAAGCTATAATACGCAAACATTAGACCACACTATCTTTAGATCCATTACTAAACAAAATGGTGTGTGTAGGACCAAAAATAGTGTTTCGCAGAGCAGCTACATTAGGGAATCTGTTGTCACCCAGCATGTTGAAAACAACAAATGATAGCAAAAATAAACGTTCCTTTTTTCCGAGATGGATTGGATCTTATAAATGTGGACATTGCAAGATTTGCCCTAGAATGATGAAATCTACGCATTTCTCAAACAAAGAGGACACACATAGATTCCGAATCAGATAGTTTATGTCATGTCAAACAAACTTTGTGGTTTACTTGTTACAATGCGGATGTAAAAAACAATATGTGGGCCTAACAAGTAGAGCCTTGAAAATCCGCATTTTAGAACATCTAAGGCTAATTAAAACAAAGACATGACACATCCGGTACCAATACACTTTAACAACTGTCCGTTGGGTATAGTAGACAATTTCCAATGTTGTGCAATTGAACACATAGCCATCCCCCCTCGGGGAGGGGATAGGAATAAGCTCTTACACCAACGAGAGGCACATTGGATCCATACATTAAATACGCTACAACCCAACGGACTTAATGTGGATTGGGATCTGCGATGTTTTCTCTAAAATTATCTAGAGAAATTTACCCTGGGAAATGCATATAATAATGTAAATTGTCATCCCAATGATATAGTGTGTTGATGAGATATTGATATTATCCTCCGTTCTGTCTTTTGTGTTTTGTTTTTTTGTTCTATTTCCCCCCCCCCTCTCCCGCCCCCCTTTCCCCCTCCCCCCCCCAACACCCCCTCCCCCCCCCATTCCTTCCCCTCTGCTCTCTTGCAACCCTTCCCTGCATTCTTTTGCCAAAGAGCATAGGGATTAATAGCTATGGCTTAAGTAAGATATGGAGTCCATACATATGTTTAAATAATGGACTTGTAGCAGTTTGGCTTTATTTATGAAATATAGGGATTATGTTTTCTTGCAGTGTTGTAACAAGCATTTTAAACGCATTTATACACCTTCAATATGCAGCCAAACAGTCTTATCTTTGCGTATGTATAGAATTTGACTATGCCCTGGGTGTGAATGTTATATACCTAGGGATGTTCCAAGTGAATAATATATACATAATGATTTAGTTGCAAAGAGACTTCTGAAAAAACTGTGAAGTACTGAAGGGGTTAAAATCTTTTATTCCGCTTTCGCTGGCTTTTAGGCTATTTAAGAGGCTGTCACCACTTCTCCCCACTCCGAGACGAAGCCCTCTGTGTAAGGGTGAAACGCGTTGAGGGGGAGACGCTGGTGTAGCCCTGTGTGTGTTCAATAAAGTTGATTGAAGAGAATTCAGGGAGCTTTTTTCGGACATGCGCAGTAGCGCCGTATACCTATCCAATTTCCTGATACTCCCTGACGGTGGCACGCAGGAGCAAGCGAGGAGAGTGGGTCCCAAACCGGAGAAGCAGGTGAAGTATCATACCCTTCCCCCTGCACCGGTTGCCTCTGTGGCCCTGCATAGCTCCCTCGCATCACTCCAGTGTCTGATTCTTCCTGACCTGTGTAATTGCACCGAAGCGCACGACAGACCCCTTGGCATTTTTACTGAGAGTGGTGTTACATGTTTTGGACTACCTTGGGTTCTTTTTTGGTATTCAGCTCTGTAAGTGCTTTTTTATTTATATAAAGTTTGTTCTACCTTTTCCTGCATCCTTTTCCTCTTTTTTGCTTGGGATTTTCCCTGTGATTCCAGACGACATCTAAAGTTGGTTACTTTAACAACCTAAAGGCGTATTACCTATACAGGCAGACCTCGGTTATCCAACACAATGCGTTACTCAAAATGGCATTGTAAAGCGAAACGTTATAAAGTGAAACACGTTTTCCCATAGGAACACTGTTTAAATGAAAGGTTCCGTTCCCGAAGGCATTTTTAACACTAAAATACACCAAATATTTTATGCAGGCAATAAGATATGCAGCACACACATAAATTATATAGTGTATATACTGTATTATATATATAATATAACATAATAAATAATATATTATATAGTATAATATAATATTATATAGTATAATATTATATATATACGCTCTTACGACGCTTTGCAACGTTGTTTATGTGAATGTGTATATATATACACACATACACAACGTTGCAAAGCGTCGTAAGAGCGTTGGATAAGCCATTTTGGCGTTGTAAAAATGAATATAGGTATGCATTGCATAGCGTTGGATAAGCCATTCGTTGTAAAGCGAAGCATTATATATATATGGTTATAGAATTTATATATATATATATATACAGTATCACACTATGTGTGTTTATTTCTCTATATCCGCATAATATCCTGCTGCCTGTGAGCCTGGGAGAACTTGGGAATATCCTGCCGTCAGAGACCATATAAGAATTGGTTACTTTAACAACCTAAAGGCGTATTACCTATACACACAATGTGAGTTGATACACTATATGATTATAGAATGTATATCTATATATAAAGTATTACACTATGTGTGTTTATTTCTCTATATCTGCATAATATCCTGCTGCCTGTGAGCCTGGGAGAACTTGGGAATATCCTGCCGTCAGAGACCATATAAGAAGTATCCCGACTCCTGACGTTTCTCTACTACAGTTTGGTTAAACTGATTAACCGAGATGCCTGCTTTATCTTACTAAATGTGAGTGCATTGCCATCTTTATCTATACCGAATATATACAGAATGACACTATTGTGTTTTCTCTTTTATTTTTATATCATCTGGATGTGAGTGCGCATTGGATCCTCCTACTCATAAGACAGATATACAGGTAAACCCCGTTATAACGCGGTCCTCGGGGTCCACCCCGAGACCACCGCGTTACTAACGGGGTCGCGGGGAAAAAAAATGGCCGCCACTTTAGCGCATATTCATCCCGCGGGACAGGAGATGGGAGCGGGGATGTCCCTCTGGTCCCCGCTTCCCCCTGTCACCGCGGGACAGGCCGCGGGACAGGAGATGGGAGCGGGGATGTCCCTCCGGTCCCCGCTTCCCCCTGTCACCGCGTGACAGGCCGCGGGACAGGAGATGGGAGCGGGGATGCCCCTCCGGTCCCCGCTTCCCCCTGTCACCGCGTGACAGGCCGCGGGACAGGAGATGGGAGCGGGGATGCCCCTCCGGTCCCCGCTTCAGGAGGAGCAGAGGGAACTGGCAGGCAACATCCACACCTCACGAGGCACGCGCACGGCGAATGTGAGGGGTGCCTGCATAAGTTTCCTAAAGTGATCGCTGTCGGGATGTGCTGCTTTGGAGACAGGTAAGCACAGTCTCCGGAAGACCGCTAACCCCGCCCCCGCCGCAGCACAGGGCCCTCGCGCAGCAGTACAGGGCCCGCCGTAGCGCAGGGTCGTCCTGCCACTCCGCCGCAGCGCAGGGCCCCGCCACCCCCCCACAGCACAATGACGTCCCACCCCCTGCCCCGGGCCGTAACACCAACCTAGAGGGGAGGGGGACACACCGGACGCTCGGACACCCTTTCCCCTTGCTGTGAGGGGGTTAATGTTGAAGAGGCACCACAGAGGTTGGGTTACCTTGCTGTGTGTGTGTGAGCAGTGTGCAGTGTGTGTCAGTGTGAGAAGTGTGTGTGCAGTGTGTGTCAGTGTGAGCAGTGTGCAGTGTGTGTCAGTGTGAGCAATGAGCAGTGTGTCAGTGTGTGCAGTGTGAGCAGTGTGTGTCAGTGTGAGCAGTGTGTGTGCAGTGTGCAGTGTGTGTCAGTGTGAGCAGTGTGTGTGCAGTGTGCAGTGTATGTCAGTGTGAGCAGTGTGTGTGCAGTGTGCAGTGTGTGTCAGTGTGAGCAGTGTGTGTGCAGTGTGCAGTGTGTGTCAGTGTGAGCAGTGTGTGTGTAGTGCGCAGTGTGTGTCAGTGTGAGCAATGAGCAGTGTGTGTGCAGTGTGCAGTGTGTGTGCAGTGTTTTTTTTTTTTAAACGGGAGCCACGGGAAAACCGCGTTATAACCGAATCGCGGTATAGCGAGGTGCGTTATAACGGGGTTTACCTGTACCTTTCTCTCTGTGTTGCACCCCATGAGTTAGGGATTTTGAAGAAGAAAAAAAAGGAAACGTTCGTTTTTTTTTCTGTACCTACCGTCATTATGGCATTTTCCATGTATATTGATTATTAGGTGCTGTAGTCAGATCACTTCATCTGCACATGTAATTAAAATATACTTTATTGTATTGTATGTCTTTATTTATATAGCGCCAAAAGAGTACTCAGCGCTTCACAAAGAATACAGTACAGGGAATTATAATAATACAATAAGTGCAGCAAAATCAGACAATAGGAAAGGAAATCCCTGCCCCGAAGAGCTTACAATCTAAGAGGTTTGATGGGCAACTTACAGACACAATAGGTGAGGGAATAAGTGCTGTAGATGGCAGTGCTTGGGCACAATGGGTGGTAGGAGTGCTGAGTGTGGGACAGTAACCATGAGTGCAGGCTATTGGGATGCTTGATTTGTGGGGCAAGTTTTAAGGTTAGTCCGTATTAAAATGAGAGGATTAACACACTTTACAGGGGAAGAGATGGCAGGGAGGCATGGGTGAAATCAGGTGTGTATGTCTGGCTTCAGGCTTAGGGGAGATCCCCAGCAGCAGGAAGGAGTAGATAGAAGGTGTGAATAGAAGATTTGTGTGGGTGCTTTTTATTGACGGGTAAATAAGTTGTTGGGAGAGAGGTGTATAAATAATGGTGGAGTGGGGAAGTTAGAGAGAACAGAGACGTTCAAAAAGGAGTGAGGAAACAGTAACCAGCAAAAACAGTAGTGAGGGCATGGTGAGATGAGCAGGAGGAGAGACTTCCCAGGTACTTGGGGATAGAAAGAGTACAAAGAATCACAGCTTTTGGAAAGTTAATTTCTCACAGTTGCAAAGTTGTTGTGCAGAGTCCAGCCCTTCCTCAAATCTTCACCTCCAAATTATACTCCAAAATGAACTCTTTAAGATGTTACACACAGCCAAAAATGTATGCCCAGTGTTAGTAAAGCTATGGGTAGCATTTTATATAGAAGAGATCATTTTTTCTGCACATGCAATAAATGCAAAGCGGGTTTCTGACTGCGGTCCATTTGCAGCTGGAAGCTGTGACGGTTCTACAGCTATAAACAAGGCCGCAATCTCTGCATCACATTCACGTGCTTTTCATTTTTATGCATGCATTAAATTATTCATTTATCTTGCATATTCCAAGCTAATACAGCACCCTTGCTAAGTGTAGAAAATCCTTGCATATCAGCCCTGGTAGCTGCAGGCAGTGTAGGGGTTACGTCCTCACCGGGATCAGTTGGCTATCATAGTTACCGTTATGTTGCACTATTAAAGGTTAGGCTCTAGGCCCGGTGCGCGTGGCGCGTGTTCGACCGGGTGCCTGGCGGCGCTCATTCCCGGCAGCAGCTCAACCTGGTGGACCCCAGGCACTGCGTGACGAGGAGGCGTGGCGGGGGCAGGGCCATGACGTCACGTGGCTGGTTCGCCCTCATTGCAGAACTGCCGGCGTGACGTGGCCTGTGCTCCGTCTTTGCTAAATGTGGTTGCACATCGTGCATTGTGCCGGGGCGCACAGACAGCTACTGGGGCCGGCCCCATAGAGGGCCGCACCTTGTGTGCACCGCGCACGCCGTCGCAGCCACGGCCACTGGGGACCTGGCCTTAAAGTTAGCCCTGCCTTAGTTCTGGTAATTGCCAGAAGGTCACATGTACAGTACATGGTGTGACTCTGTATTCAACCCTCTGTATTCTGTGCAACATGTTTTCTGCCCAGTAACTGGGGGTGAGGTTATACCCCTACCAAGGTTATAAAAGGGGCATACATGTGCTTTTCCCTTCAAATTTCTCCGACTCCACACGGGAATCTCACACGTATATAGTTAAGTATTCTCCCTGTGTATTGTTTCCCTAGTTAGGGAAGTGCTATATAAGATAGATAACCCCTTAAAGCAAGGAACTGGACAGACAGGCTCACATCAGGAGAGACCTGTATCCATCTTAAGTACATCTTTACAGTTAAGCTACTGGACGTATCCTACACCAGCGGTGCGCAAACTGGGGGGTGCGAACCCCAGGGGGGCACGAGACTGCCGGCAGGGGGGCGCGGGGTCTACAGAGGCCCCGCGCGCTTCCCGAAGGCACTTAAATTAAGTGCCGGGGGAACTGCAGGGCCTCTGTAAACCTTCACTTACCTAGGCTCCGGCGGCTTCCTTCCTGCGTCGCCATGGCAACGCGGCGTCAAAATGACGCTGCGAGGTCATGTGACGTCACATTGCTATAGCAACGTGACATCATGACGCCGGAGCACAGGTGAGTGGGGGTTAGGAGGGGCGCGGGAGTGATGGGACCGCCGGTAGGGGGGTGCAGGGAAAAAACTTTGCGCCCCCCTGTCCTACACCACAGTAACAGGTAGTTCTCATCTGCAGGACTAGGCAGAGACCTGGGTGGGCTGCAGGTGATTTCCAGTTAATGGTCTGGATCCTGGCAGGGCAATAGGCTCTTTAATGAGATGAGCCCCTACCAGTCTCATGGTGAGATGGAAGGAAAGGTATTGCACAGTACCTGCTGAAAGCCTGTCCTGTTCACAAGATGTGGGCATCCACAAGATTGTATATGCAGTGGAAGAACTTATCTCCTGTTAATAAATATTAAAAAGTTCCTGGCGCTCTCTTTTATTAATCACTCCTTTATACAAGCTGGCACGGATCTACTACATCTACCCCGAGATGCACAGGTAAACCGCTGAGCACCTACACCCTTTTGAGCAGGTACAAACCCTCTCAAAGCCATAGAGACTGTTTTATCAACTCCCTTTTCACTGTATACCCTATCCCTATCCCTGGGCTAGGGTAGGGGTGTTACATTTTGGCGCCCAATGTGGGGTTTTGAGGGGTTGATTATTTTTGGTGCACTGGCTTGAGGAGTAAAGATTTTGAGCCTGGGGTTCACGTTTGGAATTTTTGGAACCCCAAGAAAGTTTTCCCACATAAGCTATGGACTGTGTGTATTTCCCTGCAAAGAAAATGCTCTAATGCTGTTGATACAGTATACTATGGGTTCTATTCTTCAATTTTATTGTGCCATGCAACAGACTGTAATGCCCACGGAAGTTTCCCGCCACAATCGGGGTTGCAATGGCAAGAAATGCACCAATGTTTTCAGGACTGTTGTTATTTGGCGCAAAAGCCTTGGCGTGCCTCCCCTGGACTGCCTTTCACTGAGGGGAGGAGCCAACAAACTAATTGCTATCACGTATGGGATGATGACCGCAGTGACTGCACCCAACAGCAAGGAACTGTTCATTGCTGAGCAAGTTCGGACTGGGAGCAGTACTGTCTATAGGATATTGCTAGCTGCTATAAAGGCTCAAATATCCACTCAACATTTTGATTTACCAGGAGGACTCATACTGTTAGATATCAATGGAGCAGAGTTATTACAATTGATCTGTCCACTATGCGAGAAGCCTGTAGGAGAGTTGCCGGTCACATTGTGCTCTGGTCGGTACAATGCACCATACCTCCAGCCTGCTACGGATCCTGCTGCGATCCCTGCCGCTGCTCCAAATGCTGGGGAAGTTAGGAAACTTGGCTATTCTGTTACAGGAACTAGACAACGCCATGTGCCAAGCTCCTGCAGTGGAGATGAGGAGCTTTATGGACATCATTTATCAGGCCCATGAGACTGCGACTACGGAGGTTCCCATGGCCTGTAAAACTGAACCAGACCTCTCCACGGATGGGAGGGAGGATACCGTTACTGTCTCTATCGAGAACAGTGAGCAGGATGCTAATCCAAAAAGTAAATGGGACTCATCTGAAGCAGTCCTACAGGAGAAGTATGAAGGGGTTAATCTGCCATCAAAGGAGATGATATTCTCTCAGCGGAACCTCCGTCTCTGGCCTCCAATTGCTCCTTCCGGGCCAGAATGCTGCCTGATGTGGAGGATTCAGACGATCTGTTTCCTGATGAGCTGTACTCATTCAAAGAGAATCCAGTGCCTGACCAGACGACCAATACAGTCGATGGTGCAGAGGAAGATTCCGATGAAGGTTCCGACCAATTCGATGTGGACTTATTTGCTGTAGAGTGCCTCAATTCTCTCTGGATGATAATGATGTGACCACTGAGAGGATCTCGCCCATCGTTGCCGACTATGCCCCTATGGAACCTACGAGATGGTACTTGCTGTTCCTGATTCTCCGAGTGAGGAGGCTCCTGTCATTCTGGATTCTCTGGTTGTCGAATGCAATGCTGAGGAGGATGCCATGCTGTCGCTGTTGTCTCATCTGACCGAGGTTCCTGTTGCTGTTCCAGTCCCTGCCACTCCTGTTCTTCAATATGTGGTGGCTGCTGTTTCCAGATTCTTCCATCGCAGAGTGCTGGCCACAGGTTAGCGAGGTGCTGGGATTTTTTCTCCTGGCCAAGGCTGCGGTTGTCTCGGGCCGTGACAAATCTTGTGCTGCGATGCCGGTGGAGGTCTCCGTTGAGGCCGAGTTACCGATGTCACCAGATGATGTCCTTGTGGAGGTTGCTGCCACACCTACTGAACAGAAGGACTTATCCGTACCTAATTCGCGGTGCGGATATTCCACGAACAGTGTACCGAGTAAGCCGCTGAGTCCCTGCGCAGCATCCCCTCTTATAGTTGCGGTTGCCACAAACTGTAGTTTTCAGCCCGTATTCCCTGATAATCTGGACAAAACCTTTGAGGGAGAAGAACCTATGTTTAACTGGTGGGATAAGATGTTCCATGGTTATGTACCCCATTTGAATATGACCCGCATGATGAGTGTACAGGGTAATAGAGTAGAGCACTGGTGGGAGACAGGAGAGCTTACCGAGAATCAAGAGTACTAAATCCTGCATAAGCGCACAGAGGATTTTGAGGACCCCAAATATTTTTCCCCTGGTATATTGGAGATATCTCAGAGGCTCCTATTCCTAGTGAGGAACCTTTATGTTGGGTTCTTCCAGGGGCTGCCTAAACTCTCACCTGGTCTAATAGGGCCAATCGTCTACTGTTACATCGGTATCGAAGGTCTCACGGTATGATTTTCCTTACTTACCTGAACCCTTACTGTGGAGGCGAACACCAGTGACACTCCTGAAGTAGGACCGGAGCCATTCGGATATGACGACCATCTAGTTCCTGGGGATCCCGTGCAGCAGATGTGGGAGCGTCTCCTTCACAGTGATAATTATACCTACATGCCTATTTGAATTTATTTTCTTGTACATGCATATCTCACCTTTTAATGAATACACTATATTTTAAATACTACACTATGAGGGTCTTGCGCTTATTTTTTTGTATATCTAGTTGGTGTTGTCCTGACATCTGCCTATCAGGTACAGCAGCCAACCCTCATTCCTTAAGGGAAGTTTTTTCAATATTATTGAGTGGTGTTAGAATTGTTTATCATCACATGCACACTATTACTGTTTATTTGTGATTGTTCAATATTGAGTCACTTTTGGTTATTATACCATTTATATATTAGACATTTTCGTGTTTAGGTCTTTAACGACCATTATTTTACACATTTATAGACTACATAATTGGTGTGCTTGGACATTTTTGGTCGTATATATGGATTGGATTAAATATGTGAGCGAGCTGGGGGAAAAAGCTGCTAATATGTGAATGTTCCCAATAGCCAGGGACGGGTAATTTGAAAGCCTGATTCGGCTCATTATTATTGACCATGTACATTCTTTATTGATTGGATATTGTTCCAGCATTTGGTATGCGTATTATCAATGCTACAGTATGTAAAGTAACTGTATAGTAGATATTGTTTACAGCTATACGATATCTTAAGGAATTGTACTGTATGAAATATTGATACAAATGCTCGTGACATTTGTTGTGTACTGTATATAATCTAGATAGACACTATAGTATCTATATGGTGTATATTGTAACACGGCTGTGTTATTTAAGTGAGGTTCCCCAAAGGAGGTTACCTATATAATATGTGTACTGAATTGGTCAGTACAGTTTTGTAATATTATATTGCTATATATTGTATTATTTAACTGTATTTTTGATTATATAAAATACTGTCCAATTGTCTACCTTCTACGGGGACGACGATGGATTTTCACTAAGGGGAGAATACAGCACCCTTGCTTAATTAAGAAAATTTAAACCAGAGACAAACATGAAACACAGACAGAGCTCAGTGCACATCCAATGAAACTTATACACAGTACAGTTCCTAAATATATATGTATAGATATCTTTTTAATAAAATGGTCTTTTAGTTTAACTCTTAGGCCAAAGTGTTGTAAGCCCTTTAGCCCCTACACGGCAGACCACATCTCAAGGGTACCTAACACTAATATAAATTCTTAATAACCTGTACATTACCAGGAAGAATGATTTATAATAAATCTGTCAAAATTAGTTGCATAGTTCTAAGTCTGATTGAAGCTCTTATTAACCTGTACATTACCAGGAAAAGCACTCTGTATTAGATTTGTCACAATCAAACTGCAAGCAAGCAAGTTCTTCTGAGAGTGGGAGATGCAATGGAGTGAGCTTTTAACCATTTAAAAGTGGGAGGGTGTGAGCTTCAAACTAGGTAGGAGGAGCCACCCTCCAATCAGCTAAGACCAGCTGAACAAGAATTGTAAAACATACAGGACACATAAGCTCAAATTGAACCCCCAAAATAACCACAACATATATATAAGCATATAAGTGTCACAGAGGAGTGCTACTGAGCATGGCAATATATATTTAAAACCAGAGACAGAACATGAAACACAGACAGAGCTCAGTGCACATCCAATGAAACTTATACACGGTACAGTGCCTAAATATATATGTATAGATATCTTTTGAATAAAATGGTCTTTTAGTTTAACTCTTATGTGACACTTATATGCTTATATATATATGTTGTGGTTAATTTAGAAAATCCCTGCATGTCAGCCCTGGTAGCTGCAGGCAGTGTAGGGGTTAAATCCTCACCAGGCCCAGTTAGCTATCATAGTTACCATTATGTTGCACTATTAAAGGTTAGATTTAGCCCTGTCTTAGTTCTGGAAATTGCCATAAGGTCACATGTACTGCACCGACACACTTTATTCGAGCAAATACCCGGTATGTACCTGGCAGATACCTGGAATGCGCCGCTCCTCACCTCTGACAAGCCCCGTTGCATTTGCCTTCCCAGCCTGGGTTCATGCCTGGCTGACGGGCGGCTGATCTGTTAAATGATAATGATTAGGATTTAATAGGCTGCAATGCTTCGCGTGTCTACCAGATGGCATAAATTCATGAATTGTAATGCAGTATATATATATATACTGTGCATTATTGCAGCCAGCGGGAATAAAATGCTTCAATCCCTGCTTGGAAAATACCTCAATGCACTCGGGCAGAAAACAGTCACAAACCTCAATACACCCGGGTATACCCGAATTCGTGGGACTAGCCAAGCTCGAATAAAGTGTGTCGCCAGTGTACATGGTGTGTCTCTTCTGCAACATGTATTCTGCCCAGTAACTGGGGGTGGGGTTATCAGTCAAAAAATTGGATGTATGCGGCGCTAGGGCCGGGCATGTTTTGGAGAAAAAGAAGCAACCACTAGCAAATGTCCCGTGGCAACACACATTTGAGGGCTTGTAGTATACTTAGCTGTACTTATGCGGTGATCTGTTCAATCTTTGGTTGATGCACTTGCTGCTTCTGCTTCTCACACAGAGGTCTGCTGCACCTTAATCAGGGGGATAGAAGAGTGCATAGCATAATACTGTTTATTACATATAAAGAAAAAAAGGAATATGTTTTTTTCACTCGCAAACGGCGATGTTTCCGAGCAATTGAATAAAATGCTTTCCAGCAATGTCTCTCTCTGTGCGCCGGTCACTCCAAACATAGAACGGGCAGTTCACGTAATTCCAGGGGCACACGATTGATGTAATGAGCTCCCCGTGGCTTCCTGGCTTGCTTCCTCGTAGTACGTGGACTTACTCCGATGTTCACGGTTTACTTCAATCCCTTTGCCGGTATAGCGCAGGCACTTTTGAAATTCGTGCCAAGTTTCTGAAGGAATATGGTGGCTCATAAGGATCAACCTAACGCGTTTCACGAATCTCACTTCGTCATAGGTAGGTGTGGCATATCCAACACGTCTTATATAGCTTGTCAGTTCTATTCGCGCGTTGTATTCAACCAAAGGGGCAGACTGTAAGAGACGTGTTCAGAGATATGCAATGTAGACTGTTTTAAGGTGAAATTAAAATAAGGCTTTATTGCGCCTGTTGCTTTAAACACAGCAAACATGTAAATGAGCTAACAAAATCCGCTCCACTCTGGAGTATATATACACTTGTGATCCAGTTCTCTTTAACTGCGTGGTTAGCCCAGCGATTCACCAGCCCAAATCATAGAGACATTTATCAATTTACACAGACATAGATATTAGTCTTATACGAAAAGTCTTATCTGTTAGCTGGGCTGCTGTAGGGAAGCTTCTCTGCTCTTTTGGATCCGCACCCTTGTGTGCTAAGGCAATGTCAGGCTCCAGGTTTAGAATCTTGTCCCCTTTGTCTTGTTGTCAGCTTGCCGCTCAAGACATCTGTCCTTCCTTGGTTCAGTTGTGGACTAAGGAATCTCCCTTCCTGTCTCAAAGGCAGGCTTTTTCGAACACCTGTAATCAGCCAGGTGGTGTTACTTAATTGCCTACCAGCAGTTAACCACCACACTGCTGGATTAGAGGCACATTTGTGAACAGGGATAAGTCCCCTGTTACACAGACTTACACAGTATAAAAACTTTTTAGAGTTTTCAAATTGTTATGCTGCTAAAATTGAAATGGTAACATATTCTACCATTTTCAACATTTAGCTACATTAACCTTTCATTAACTTAGCTCCCATGCTGCCAAGTTATTAAACGTGTAAACTATGTATTTTGCAATAGGAACACAATATTATAGTTCTGGGAACTCCGAAACAGTGAAGAAGCCATATGGAGCCTGTGTGACTCACGGTGTGACTACTAGGGCTAGGACTGAAAGGCATAAAATTACGTCTGTGTTCTCACCACAATGTGGAAAAGTCCAGTAGAGTCCCGTTAGATCTCCGTGCTGAGATTCATGATGGTGCAAGCGCTGTAATGCCTGTCGGGAACTCCGAGGTTTAGTTCGGCAATGCAGATATCACTGGCCCCCTGCTCGTCTCACAGGAAATCCTCACATCAGCTGGTCCGGTGTCAACATGATGACGTACACCCAACGTGTTTCGTCAGCAATGATGCAGACTTCATCAGGGTAATTCCATAGGGGTGTGCTAACAGGCAATTTATAGCAAACTAACCCGATCCGGATTGGTCGATAGGAAAGAGCAATTGAGGAAATCACAAAAGGATATGCAACGGGGCATGAAATAGTGAACACGGACGTTATTTTGCCGTCCAGTCCTAGCCCCAATAGGCTGCAGTGTGTCACGCAGGCTCCATGTATCTTCCTCAGTGTTGCAGAGTTCCGGTGTCTCACACCTACCTCTATTATTACTTTCCTGATTTTTATATACTATTTAAATCTGAGTAGACAATTGTTGCCCTCTTTTAAGAAATGTACTTTATATAAATTTACACACTAGGAATGTGTGCTCTTCCTTTATGTTTTATAGTTTTGTATATATATATACTTAGTTAAGTTATGGTGGGGAAAAAAAGTGACAAAAACCCTCCACAGGAAAGCATATAGCCATGTTGAATGATTTTTAAGCAAAAGGTGGCACTGTGTGCTCATGTGCATGTCATTTCCCAGAATCCCTTGCTGCAGTGGAAGTGCTGTGTGCTGGGTGATAATGGTGAAAGGCGGGGTTACAGACCTGTCTAAGACATGCAGATGAGCATACAGTAATATTTCCATTTGAGATATATATATATATATATATATATATATATATATATATATATATACTGAATCAAAAAGTAGCACTAGCACCCGGGTGGGTGTCACGTGTCACCCTGAGGATCGCATTGAGCATTTTTCTGGGCAGCTTGTCAAGTGCTTTCAGTTTTCACTGTTAGCCTCCGGCATCCAGACAACAGCCCTTATCCCTTTAAGAGTACGGGCACACTCGCGCGCGGGCGCGCATCTATTGCCAGGGGGAGAGGAAAAGGAAGGAAGGGGAACCAGCTACACGTGCTGTCGGCTTGTGAACCCCGGAGAGACTGCTTCCACCACAGGCACGTTCCTTGTGCACCACGGAAGGGATTTCGGGCGAGAGTACCGGCGGAGCAGAGTTTATACTCTGCCAGGACATTCCCCTGCGCCGAGAGGACACTGTTATTTCACTGCTTCTTATCACCCTGCTTGTCGTAAGTAGGGTTTTGATTTTACCATCTCCGGATGACCAGCTGCCCTCTACTGCTCCAATGCTGTCTTTTATGACAGAGTTCATTTCATAATAAATTGTATTTTTAGTTTGTTCACTAGGAGTCTTATTGTTCTATGTTGTATAGTGGTAGACTGAGTTACCCAGCAGTTGTACGCTATGATTTGTGTTTTTCTCTTTTCTCGTTTCATGGCCTGTCAAGCACTTGTGCAGATTCTCTGAGGATCACAGGACTTACTATTTGAACATTTGGCGCCAGGTTTTTTTCTTTTTTCATGTTGTATTCTGTTTGTACTAGACAGTAGGTACTAGGCAGCCTACCTTTATTCAAAGGATATTTTTTACTGTTTGTATCACTAAGTAGGTGTTTATACTTTAGCGCTATAGTCACAATTCTTTTTTTTTTCTTCGATTAATTAAAATTAAGACATTTTAAAAATGTGACATTCCTGACCTTGTATGTACATTACACTTTGCAAAATAGGGTCTCTTGCTATCCTCGTGGCAGTCAGTGACATCACTGCCATGCAGGGCCGCAGACACCTTTCCCGGGGCCCAGAACCAACGTTTCCACCGGGGCCCCCCACCCACATTTCGGCGGCCTTGCGAGAACCCCCCCTTCTCACGCACCACCTCACTTTCACCCCACCTTACACTTCCCAGTCACCCTTTCCTTCCCCCCCTCCTCTCTTACACCCCCTCCCCCCATGTATTTTTCTCCCCTCCGTACACTCAACCTCCCTCCCCAATATACGTGCACACAGTGACTGACACACACATCTCCTCATATCTACCCCTCCTCATATATCCTCACATCTCCCACTCCTCATACTTCCCACTCCTCATATCTCCCCCTCCCCATATCTCTTCCTCCTCATATCTCCTCATACTGTACCTCCCCCTCCTCATATCTCCTCATACCTTCTCCTCCTCATATCTCCTCATACCTCCCCCTCCTCATATCTCCTCATACCTTCCCCTCCTCATATCTCCTCATACCATCCCCTCATATCTCCCTGTAAGAGATGTGTGCAGAGGTATGCAATGGAGACCGTTTTTAAGGTGAAATTAAAATAAGGCTTTATTGCGCCTGTCCCTTTTAACACAGCAAAACATATGAAAACAACAAACGCCTATCCCTGTTTAAGTACTAACTTATTTCCCCAGTCCCTTTCTCCAGGGCTGGAGGGATAATCCCATTACCACCCTGTAACAGGGGATTTATCCCTGTTCACAAATGCGCCTCTAATCCAGCAGTGTGGTGGTTAACTGCTGGTAAACAATTAACCACACCACCTGGCTGATTACAGGTGTCAAAAAAAGCCTGCCTCTGAGACAGGAAGGGAGATTCTTCCTGAGCTCACACTGAGTTGAGCTGACCCAGGAAGCAGAAAGAGCAGGGATTTCCTTAGTCTCACACGTGACGTGGGGCTGAACAAAGGAAAGACTGCACACGAACTCAGGTCTTGAGCTGTAAGCTGATAACAAGACAAAGGGGAGAAGATTCTGAACCTGGATCCTGACATTGCCTTTGCACACAAAGGTGCGGACAACCAGGAGAACAGAGAAGCCTTCCCCTACAACTACAGAGACAGATAAGACTTTTCTTATAAGACTGTTATGTATATATATATATATATATATATATATATATATATATGAAAAAATCATCTCAGTTGGCACACTGTAAACATAAGTAAGATGCTGATGCTTGCCCCATATGCACATGTAAAAAGTAGAATTTACCAGATTGGAGTCCGGAAAAAACGAGACAGCACACAGTCTTAGTAGTTCCAATGCAGTTGTAATCAAAGTAACATGGCACCACCTCCAACGTTTCGGTACACTCAACGTGACCTTCCTCAGGGACGTCCCTGAGGAAGGTCACGTTGAGTGTACCGAAACGTTGGAGGTGGTGCCATGTTACTTTGATTACAACTGCATTGGAACTACTAAGACTGTGTGCTGTCTCGTTTTTTCCGGACTCCAATCTGGTAAATTCTACTTTTTATATATATATATATATATATATATATATATATATATATATATATATTTATATATATATATATATATATATATATAACGGGTATTCCCCCACCCAATCGCAGATATAGTGTGAGTGCGGAGAACCTACTGTTACCAGGTTTGTTGCTTTACCTGTTAGGCTCACAGGAGGGCTGAGCTTCCACCACGGGGAACCTGGGGCAAGTATATTATGAGTAACCGTGTACTCGGTGCAGCGCCTCCACCTGCGATGGCTCCCACCAGAGGGGGAGTGGTTCCTCGCAGGACAATATATATCCCTCAGCACACAGTATGTATAACAACCAATACCTTTACTAGTGTAACCATACTCATGCATAACAATCAACAGATCAACAGGTGTCCCTCTCTGGAGGAGACACTAACTAATGCATCTCGCAGGACGCTCCCACCTACACCGGGTGATCCCACCCCGTGTCCAATAATCCCAACAATATCTCCCTTAAAGGGAGAGGATATGTGTGACTGCGCAGTCACTGGTCCTGTGTGAATCTAATAGTATCGTTGGTGCACTTGATGAGGGATACAGTGCTCGGGCCTGCAACAGAGCTTCGCAAAGGATCCGATGACAGATGAACACCGGAACCACCGTCCGGGGTGATCCTACCCGGATAGCCTCTGCAGCAACAACGAAGATCTGCGCCCAACCCTCTGGACGGACGCACAGCGGCTGCTGAGTCCCTAACTAACACTAATAGTAAGGGTGATGCACGCTACCACTATAGGCGTCCCTGCAGCACAGCAACCTACGGGGACTTCAGGGATTCTCCTATGGGCCTGCGGGGAAGAAATGTCCTATGCAGGCGGGTCCCTGACCCCCTGCACCCACACTACCTCTCCCTTCACCTCCCGGACCCCCTCTCACTAACTTCTCCCTGATACCTGCAGTTACACTGCACACAACCTGGTACCTGCAGCTAACGTGCTGCACCAACACACAATGCCTTCTTGTCAGCCCTCACAGCACTGACAGCCGTGACCTGACAAGACTGCACACCACACGCACCTAAGGGCAGAGTCCCTAACCTAGGGGCCGTCCCTATTACTTACCCACTAACCTGGTGGGGAGTTGGGGCCTGTCTGGGACCTGGGTAACCTTACCTGGTGTAGGAGCCACTTGCTCACTACACCCTTCCTTCCCCTTCTATCTCCCAGCTCCAACTGCCGTTGCTCTAAGCCCGCTAAATGTATCAATCTGTCTGTGTGGGAATCCTGGTCTCTCATTGGCCACCTTGAGGCACCTGGTGCCTGCCTCTCTAAGCCTCATGGGAGTTGTAGTCCCGTGGAGGCTGTTTCTATATTTGGGCCGCGTGCGCGATCCTACTGTGCATGCGCAACTCCATAAGGGCTGCCACAACCTCCTAGCCTGTACCGCGCAATGGCAGCCCCCACTAGCCGGGTACGCCGCCGAGCCTCCCAAGGCTCGCAACGCTCCCTGCACTGGCCCCCACCCTCGCGCTGTGCCGGCGGGTCCGTCGCTGCCTCCAGCGGCACCCGCGACAGCTCGGCACTTCGTGAGGGGGGTCTCTGGAACATGGAGGGCACCGGGGCTACATATATATATAAATGTCTCTATGATTTGGGCTGGTGAATTGCTGGGCTAACCACGCAGTTAAAGAGAGCTGGACTATAAGTGTATATATACTCCAAAGTGGAGCAGATTTTTGTTTGCATATTTTCACGTTTGCTGTATTAAAAGCGACGGGCGCAATAAAGCCTTATTTTAATTTCCCCTTAAAACAGTCTCCATTGCATACCTATGCACATGTCCTCTTACACACCCTATTCCCCAATGTCTCAAGAGATACCTTAAAGCAGGGGGCCCTTCATGTCAGTCTCTGGTAGGTTCCTGGGTCCCCTGTGTCCAGGGATATAGGTCTTTGGGTGTCTTGATTTCAGCAGAGCCTTTCTGCTCAAGACATCTTTCCTCTTGTCAGCACCCTTGTGTACTGAGGGAAATCTCCTCTGTTTCTGGGAAACGGGCTTATTCACAGAGCTGTGATTAGGCAGGTGGAGTGGTTGATTGCAGGTGTGCAATTAACCAGCACACTGCTGGATTAGAGGCAAGCCTGTTGACAGGGATAAGACCCTGTTACCCTCCCCCTCCCCATATCCCCTCCTCCTCATACCTCCCAATCCTCATATCTCTTCATACCTTCCCCTCATATATCCCCCTCCACATATCTCTTCATACCTCCCACTCCTCATATCTCCCCCTCTCCATATCTCCTCCTCCTCATATCTCCTACCTCCCCCTCCTCATATCTCCCCCTCCTCATACCTTCCCCTCCTCATCTCCTCATATCTCCCCTCCTCATATCTCCTCATACCTTCCCCTCCTCATCTCCTCCTATCTCTCCCTCCTCATATCTCCCCTCATCCCTTCCACTCCCCACATCTCCCCAACCTCATCTCCTCCTCCTCATACCTTCCACTCCCCCTCCTCATCTCCCCCTCCTACCTTCCACTCCCCACATCGCCCCCTCCTCATACCTTCCACTCCCCACTACGCCCCCTCCTCATACCTTCCACTCCCCACATCGCCCCCCCTCATACCTTCCACTCCCCAGATCTCCCCCTCCTCGTACCTTCCACTCCCCACATCTCCCCCTCCTCATCTCCCCTTCACACCTTCCACTCCCCACATCTCCCCCTCCTCATACCTTCCACTCCCTAAATCTCCCCCTCCTCATACCTTCCACTCTCTACATCTCCCCCTCCTCATACCTTCCACTCCCCACATCTCCCCCTCCTCATACCTTCCACTCCCCACATCTCCCCCTCCTCATACCTTCCACTCCCCACATCTCCCCCTCCTCATACCTTCCACTCCCCACATCTCCCCCTCCTCATACCTTCCACTCCCCACATCTCCCCCTCCTCATACCTTCCACTCCCCACATCTTTCCCTCCTCATCTCCCCACATCTTTCCCTCCTCATACTTCCACTCCCCACATCTTTCCCTCCTCATATCCCCCCCCTCCTCATACCTTCCACTCCCCATATCTCCCCCTCCTCATACTTTCCACTCCCCACATCTCCCCTCCTCATCTCCCCACATCTTTCCCTCCTCATACCTTCCACTCCCCACATCTTCCCCTCCTCATACCTTCTACTCCCCACATCTTCCCCTCCTCACATATCCCCCTCCTCATACCTTCCACTCCCCACATCTCCCCCTCCTCATACCTTCCACTCCCCACATCTCCCCCTCCTCATACCTTCCACTCCTCATATCTCCCCCTCATCATATCTCCCCCTCATCATATCTCCCCCTCCTCTCCTCATACTCTATCTCCCCCTCCTCATCTCATACTGTATTTCCCCCTCCCTGTATCTCCCCCTCCTCATATCTCCCCCTCCTCATACCTCTCCCTCCTCTCCTCCTATGACACACAGACAGACAGGACACACACACACACAGACAGACAGAGTGGGCACCATCAGAGGGAGGGGGAGGAGAGAGGTATGAGGGGACACTCAGAGGGAGGGAGAGAGGTATGACTAGGGTGAGAGAGGTATGAGGGGGGCACCCTCAGAGGGAGGGGGGAGAGGTATGAGGGGGCACTGTTGCAGGGTACATGCAACTACACACGCGGGTTTCTTGACAAGGCTTATTTATTTAGCCTTAAAAGATATACAGCACACAAAAACAAAAATAGCTTTTCATCAGCAAACAAAAAGAAAACTGGCTTTTTCTTCAGCAGACAAAACAAAACCGTTTCTCTTTAGCAGACAGTGTAAAAATCAGGCAGCTACCCTTTTCTATGCAGGAGACAGACAGTTCATAATTCATGTACTTTGATAACAGACCTTGTTTCAGTAATCTCTTCAGTAGCTTGTGGAGGGGGTGGAGCTTGTTGAACGTGCTGCAACGTGCTAACCCTGTGGAAGGAAAGGAGGTTGATTGACGGGGAACGTCATCGGAGGAGGGACTAGGCGCTCCGAGTCGCGGCCACGAAGCGGGGACCCACGCCGGCTCCAGCCTCCCCCTGCAATCCCTCGGCATCCTCCCATGTGAAGCGGACGGCACGTTGTAGGACACACATAGGGCATTCTCGCATGTGAGTGCATGTTTTTATGCTTGTCATTTTTAACAATAAATGTTATAGTGCTATACTATTGGTGCCCCTTTCTGTTCCCAATCGGTATGGTGATGCTGATGCTGGAAGTGTAAAGCGTGATACCAGCAGCAGGAATCAGTCGGAGCCAATCGTGGGGGACTTAAAGATACCTTTTGAGGCCCATTCTTATCTATTTTTAAGTAAGTAGATAGCAACGGTGGGGTCTTGGAATACTGACCATAGGGTACTGCGCAATGGTTGTTTTATTTGTATTTTCAGACCAGCATTCTGTGTAAAAGAACGGGACATTGTGGACTGTGGATCTTCTTTATACCATCTGTTGATTCATGGGACTACACCGATTCGTCAGGTTCAATATCTGATAGTGCGCCAGGGAATTATAGTCTGTGTTGTATCTGTGTCACTTGATATCTCTCAGCTTACTCCTCTCTCCTCAACAGCCAGCACCATGTGTCTACAGCCTGGGGTTTTAACACACCTTGATTAGGCAGCTGGGATCCAACTAATTGTCCTGAGATTCCCAGCTGAAGTTAACCTAGTCACTGCTGCACTGCAGACTAGATATAGGTTTTCCAGGCATATAGCTGGTGGCTTTTATTTACCCTGTCACAGGCACCATGAGAGTGAGAGGTATGAGGGGGGGTCCCTCAGAGTGAGGGGGAGGAGAGAGGTATAAGGGGGGGGGAACCTAATGAAGGATAGATCCCTCTCACGATGGGGGAGGAGTCTGATTAGAGATGGCAGAGGAGGGCTGCGTGAGGCTGTGTTATTACTTGCACCCACAGAGATGTAGCAGCAGCAGGTACACAGCTACAGACACCGCTGCACTGTAATCACCTCCACAGAAGAGGAAGGGGGGTTATTTATAGCAAGCAGAGGCAGGCAGGCAGACTAACAGAGGAAGTTTCAGAACGAACACACAAACACACCTCACCCCATCCGCCCCCCCCGGTACTAATCCCCGCCCCCGGCATTCTCTGACCTCCAACCAATCCCCTGCTTCTACTCTAAAGCCCCGCCCCAGCATTCTACTATTGAAAAAAATAAAGTACTCACGGCTGCTGCATCCTCCTCACGCTGCCACCCCCGCGCACCACCGCCGCCCCCACGCACGGGACCAGGGGCAAAACAAGGGACATTTCCGGGACGGGCCGTCACCCGGGACAGCCCAGAAAAAAATGGGACTGTCCGACAAAACCGGGACGACTGGTCACCCTACATATATATGATGTGGTGGGTGTTGGGGTTTGAGTTTACTGGGAATGTGTGTGTTAATATATATATTAACCGTTTTATATATATATATATATATATATATATATATATATATATATATATATATACTGTATATATATATATATATATATATATATATATATGTAGAGGTATCAGTACCGTGTTAGCCGAGCTTCAATAATCAAAAAATAAATAGACGATACCGTTCTGTGGCTAACGAAATGCTTTTATTTGTGCGAGCTTTCGAGATACACTGATCTCTTCTTCCGGCGATGTTACAATGAATGAATATATATACCAACAGCGCCGCCCCTAAGATGCTGGGATTTGAATATAGAAGGAGGTTGGGAGCAAGGAGGCGGCCACCACATGTAAGTGCCTTCCCATCAGGACTGATAGGCCAGAGAGCGTGGCATATCTATATGGTGGCGGACTTTTTTGCCGCCCCAGAATTTTGCCACCCTAAGCCCAGGCCTAGTGGGAAATCTGCCGCTGCAACTGGAACTAATTAACTGGTACTCCCTTAATACAAGTTATCTATGTATAATTTCAGTCTGAGAGAAAGAGTAGCAGGTTCATCTCTCTCTGTCTAGAGATGTAGATTAAATATATATATAATTTATTTTTTCCCAATATAACCACTAACACAGATAAGGGTGTATAAGGGTCTAATCAGTCTGTTGGGAACTAATTGACTGATCTATAATACTGGTAGAGAGGAGACAGGTCAGATAGTGGTAACAAATTAAAATAGAATCTCAATATTATTCAGTCCCAGGAAATCAAAAGCCAAATGGAGCAACAAGTCTGGACTTAACTGATTGAGCAAAGTCAGCTGGAGTGTGACTTGTCTCTGCCTAATACTAAGTCCAGTAATCAGTATAATAACATGAATGCATTAATATTGTTTTTCCCAATCTCTCTCAGTGCCAGCCTCTGTGTCTCTCTTTTCCAGCCTCTGTGTCTCTCAATGCCAGCCTCAGTGCCAGTCTGTGTCTCTCTGTGCCAGTCTCTGTCTCTCAGTGCCAGTCCCTGTGCCAGCCTCTGTGTCTCTCAGTGCCAGCCTCTGTGTCTCTTAGTGCCAGCCTCTGTGTCTCTCAGTGCCAGATTCAGTGCCAGCCTCTGTGGCCAGTTTCAGTGCCAGCCTCAGTGCCGGCCTGTGTCTCTCAGGGCCAGCCTCTATGCCAGCCTCTGTGTCTCTTAGGGCCAGCCTCTGTGTCTCAGTGCCAGCCTCTGTGCCCACTTCAGTGCCATCTTCTGTGTCTCTCAGGGCCAGCCTCTGTGCCCATCTCAGTGCCAGCCTGTCTGTCTCTCAGGGCCAGCCACTGTGTCTCTCAGGGCCAGCCTGTGTACCAGCCTCAGTGTCTCTCAGGGCCAGCCTCTGTGTCTCTCAGGGCCAGCCTCTGTGTCTCTCAGGGCCAGCCTCTGTGTCTCTCAGGGCCAGCCTCTGTGCCCGCCTCAGTGCCAGCCTCTGCGCTCGCCGCAGTGCCAGCCTCTGCGCTCGCCTCACTGCCAGCCTCTGTGTCTCTCAGGGCCAGCCTCACTGCCAGCCTCTGTGTCTCTCAGGGCCAGCCTCAGTGTCAGCCTCTGCACACGCTCCCATCCTCCTTTTGCCTGCCAACATGAAATAGCTGCAGGAAGGCAGGGGCTGCTTTATAGGAAGGTTGATACAAATACCGCCAGACCAGAGGCGAACGGAAAACAGAAACCAAGTTTCGCTTTGATTTCAGATCAGGCCCAGCCAGCATTAGAAGGGAGTTATAAATAACACCCTCCCATCATGTTTTGTTATACTCCTTGAGAAAGGGCGAACTCGCCCGAAACGCGTGGGAGGAGGCCTTTTTGTTATGTTCTGTAGTATCCGTTTTATGTAGTTTCAATAAATTGTTTTTACCCTACCTGGTGAGTCTGTCATCTACCGGAGCAGCGCTAATATCGATCATTCCTATCTTTGTTTACATTCCGATCGCGGTTGAGCAGGAAGTGTGTCATTCACCTCTCTAAGGGAACACACGGCCAGGAGAAGCAGAGGGGATGGCTCATTGTGAGCTGCGTGAGCTCTATCCGTGGGCTGCTGCATCTGCGGCCGCTGGCCCCACATGGGAAGGGGGTCTGCAAGCGGCTCTTACCCCGCATCTCCAGAGGCTACTTTCCTGCTCCACACATCTCCTAATTAAGCTGGACAGCCGTGGTGGATATCCTAGAGTGGACAGACGGTCTCCTTGGACACCAGCCAGCATGAAGAATAGGTCCTTGGACTAAATTGCACTTTGATCGCTGAGGTTCCTTGGGCGTTCAAATTTGAATAATCTGTATTTCTAATCTGTATTATGTTTTACGGGTGGGCGCTTTCACTGGTGTTTTGGTTCTAAAAAAAATGTGTTTTACTAGAAATCAACTGGTTTTAGATATGTAAAAGATGATAGGGGAAAAAAACCACAAAATAAGCAGGATTTCTTTATTTCTTCTTTTTATTATGCTGGAAATGTCAATTTATGAGCCAAAGTCTGACTTTTCCATTTGCTTACCCAAAAGTTCGCCCACTTTATGCAAAGGAAAAAAAAATATTTTTGGGGGGGATTTTGGCTCCTATATCGCCGAGACTCAAACATTTCTTCTGGAGTATGACTCAGATAATCTGAACCAACGCCAAATTCATGAAGTTCACATTTTGAAAACACCTGCTCGTCCTCATTACCGACTGAGATTCTGGGGTCCTCGGGGCAGGGTCTCCCTTTGCCTTCCGGTGTCACTTACCTGTTGCGTGTCTTTGTACTTGATTTACCGTCTATTGTAATCTCGTAAACGGCTGCACACAGTGTTGGCGCTACGTAAATACAATTATACAAATTATACACACAACATTTTTCTTACACGGTGCTGACAATGTCCTCCGTGGGATCTCCTGTGCCAGCTGGAATGGAATAGCTATCCTTTTTTCGGGGCTGCCAAATCTTTGACTCGTTTCTCTCGACGTCCTTTTGCTTACTGCATCCTTTTCTTGAACTCCCTTTCCAACAGTATTTTGGGAAGAACATCTCTTTCAAAGCCTCAGATCTCAATTGAAAACTCATATGTCTAACCAGTCGATGCCAGAGGGACCTGCAATGTACTGTAATACTGTATTTGCTCCCCCGGCAGTATAGAGGTTAAAGGAGTGTTTCAGTCGTCTCAAAGAACAATAACAACTAATGCTACCATCCCACCAAACACATACTTATCCTCCCGGCTAAACTCTTATTATAGCTAATGCACTGACATTTACTCTTACCGTCTTTGTGTCTCCCTCTTATAGACGGTGACATCCCCTAAATCCTCACCACACAGACATACCTCACAGCCATTTTTACCATCCTAACGCTGGTGTTATTTCAGCCCATAATCTGGAAATTCGAGGAGTTGTTGAGCACTAATGCATTTCCACTTACAATTCCCCCATTTACACATTCTTCCCAAGTCAGATGTATCAAGACAAGACGTTATTCCTATTCACCTGCTAAACCTGAACATTCACCTCCTATCTGCGAGAAACTGTTGTGTTCTTGAACACTAATCCTGAGTAATCCTACCAGATCATCTGAGCAATCAGTTTACCTGTGAACGCCCCAAACCATTCCTGCCCGTGTCTCACCACTTTCAGATTGGGGTTTTTCACTGGAATACTGCATCCCATATTGTCTGTGGAATAGGCTCAGACAGGATTGCTTAACACACAGTAATATCGCCCTCAACTTCTTGAACTCATATGGCGCTGTATTAGAAAAAGTAGTGTGTGTGTCTGTCTGTCTGTGTTTTGGTTCTAAAAATGTTTTTGTGTTTTACTGGAAATTGATTGATTTTGAATTTGTAAAGGATGATGGGGGAAAAAACACAAAATAGGCAGGATTTCTTTTTATTATTATTATTATTATTATGCTGGAAATGTGAAATTATGAGCAAAAGTCTGTGAGTTTTCTGTTTGCTTACCCAAAAGTTTGCCCACTTTATGAAAAGAAATTTAAAAAAAAAGAAATCTATTTGGGGGATTTTGGCTCCTATATCACACAAACATTTAATCTGGACTATGAGTCGGATGTCTGAGTATATATATATATATATATATATATATATATATATATATATATATATATATAGTGGTCGACAAATCACTCAAAAATTTACTCGCCGAACAAAAAATCGCCACCTAGGTCCACCCCTAGTCCCGTCCCCAGACCCGCTTTAAAAAAAACCCATGAATAAATTCCTAGTAAGAACATTCGGTTTTGACATTAGTTTATTTATTGTATTACATTCTACTACAATTAGTCCTTGTTACTTACTTGTGTGTGTGTGTAAATGTAGGATTTAGAAAAAAAACCCAGGTATGATTGACTAGTTTCCTGAACCCCATAACTTGTGCCTGGACACCCCCGCGTCACAATATCTAAAGCAGCAATGCCGTCTGGGATCTTACCTGATCCGCAGCCCCTCAATGTCCAGGTACCCTCATTCCCGCAATGTTATACATTGGAGGGGAGGTGTTCCTTACCTGTCTTCTGGGTTAGGGGGGATTCCGATGTCTTCCGTGTGAAGCTCGAGAGTTAGATCTGGAAGACAGCAGTATAGGTTATTTCGGTGTAGGTATAGGGCAGTTAAGATATATAGGGTAAATAAGAGATCCAACGTGTGTGAGAGAGAGAGAGAGAGAGAGAGAGACAGAGAGAGTGAGTGGGTGAGAGAGAGAGTGGGTGAGAGAGAGACAGAGAAAGAGAGAGAGAGAGAGCGAGAGTGGGTGAGAGAGAGACAGAGAGAGAGAGACAGATACAGAGAGAGACAGAGAGAGAGAGAGAGAGACAAATAGAGACACAGAGAGAGAGACACACACAGAGAGAGAGAGAGAGACACACACAGAGAGAGAGAGACACACAGAGAGAGAGAGACACAGAGAAAGAGACACAGAGAAAGAGACAGAGACACAGAGAAAGAGAGAACACACACAGAGTTAATGAGAGACAAAGACAGAGAGAGAGTGACAGAGAGAGGGCGACAGAGAGAGGGAGAGGGCGATCCCACAAAGCCTAGGAGCGCACGCCAATCAGCAATCAGGTAGGGGGAGTTTTTTTTTTTTTTCAGCGCGAGCAGGGAAAATTTAAAAAAAACAAACACGTGTTCTGCTTGGGCCAATAGGAGCTCGCCCAGATGTTAAATCCAATCGACCTGGGCGTGCAAATGTATAGGATTGTCGAACACTGTAAAATATATATGTATGTATGTATACAAGAGAAGCAGTTGGCACACAAAAAAACTCAAGCAAAGAACAGATGCTTATCCCATAGAAATAATGTAGATATAGATGTAGCCAGTCTTCCTTTCCGTGCGCACCCCCCCTCCGGGTACTCACAGCAGCCGCTCCTCCTTGGAATGCGGTCAGTTGCCGGGGACGCAACGGGCCGCGGTCGCGTTGTGGAGCTCCTGGTGGCTCTCGGTGCAGGGCGCCGCCATTGCCAGTTACGTTGCGCATGCGCAGACTGCCGAGGTGACGGGAGGCTCTGGTTAGCTCGCGCATGCGCAGTACAAGCGCGCGAGAACGCCACCAATGAAGCAAGGGCTCTAAGCAGGGACTACAGATCCCATGAGCATTAGGGGACGCCACGTGATGCCAGGGAGCCAATAGGGCTAGAGTATCTCGTTGCACAGAGGGATTGATACATTTCGCAGGCTCTGAGCACGTTAGTCAGTTGGTGACCGGAGCAGCTAGGGGAAGGAGGTAGGGTGCAGGAGTCAGTGACCCCCTGCACTAGGCCAGCAGCCCCGTAGGCCCCAGATAGCCCTGAGTCACCAGTAGTGTTGTGTTGTTCAGGGACAGGCCCCAGGTTAGGGACCCTGCCCCTTATTATTATCCAGAGTCAGTTAGGGACACAGCGGACGCTGCACGTTCCTCCAGAGGTTTGGGCTCAGACCTCCGCTGCGGCTGCAGCAGCCATCCGGGTAGGATCGCCCCGTTCGGTAGTTCCTGTATTCACTCGTCATCAGGATCCTTTGCGAAGCTCCTTGGCAGGCCCTGGAGTGCACGGCAGGTAATCTTCAAGTGCACCAACTATACCATCTGTTCATACGAGACATAGTGGCTGCGTAGTCACACACATAATTATCTCACTTGAGGGTGGAGGACATAGTGTGTGGGGTTACTGGACACGGGGTGGGATCACCCGGTGAAAGGGGGTAGCGTCTTGCGAGACCCAGTAGTAAGTGTCTCCTCTAGAAAGGGACACCTGTTGATATATATGAATAAGTACGGTTGCTACAGTAAAGTTATTGGTTATTTTACATGCTGTGTGTGTGATATATATATACATTGTCCTGCGACGAACCACTCCCCCCTCCGGTGGGAGCCATCGCAGGTGGAGGCGCTGCACCGAGTTCGAGGTTACTCCTATTATTTATACGTGCCCCTGGCTCCCCGTGGCGGAGGTTTAAGCCTCCTGTGAGCCTAACAGGTAAAGCACCACACCCGGTAACATTAAGTTCCCCGCACACACATACCATATGCGATTGGGTGGGGGAATACCCGTTACATAATAATTACCAGAGGGGTGTCCGATAATAAGAGACAGCACACTGTAGGTTAAAGCCAAAATGTGGTCTGTATTGTAGACAAGAGAAGCACTGCAACCAACATTTCGGTCACCGTAACGGGACCTTCCTCAGGGCCATGCCCTTTATCAAGCCCCTAGGACCGGGATGTCCGGTACGTCGCTCCATTCTTCTTGCATTTACCCCCGATGCTTGTTTGATGTATTAAACCTTTTTATTTTTGACATCTATAAGTGAGTGCTGCGGATTTCTTTCATTCCCGTTCTATATACAGTCTATAAGTATCCCTAGAGATCCAATATACCGGCACAGCACGTGAGCTAATCACAAAAAGTGGGTTATTGGGTCCAAAACGTACACACATGCCCGACGTTTCGTCCCCAAGGGGATCGATATCTCTCTCTCGTTGCTTTCCATCTTGGAGAAATTGATGCAAAATAATATGTACAGGTCTCATTAAATTGTGCTATGTGGATTTTACTATATAACTTTGTCCTCCTTTGCTGCATTACATGAATCACTGTCCCATTTATTGGTGGAACAATAAATGACACGGTCGCCCATAGTCAAATGTTCTAAGGATGGTTTCGGGTTTGAAAGTTATAGCAAATGTGAATGTTTTATTATATTTCCAGTACACTATGGCGAGCCAGGCTGGAGTCTTATTTTGCATGGGACTGGTACACAAATAACACAATCTGTTTTCATTGGGGGCGGGTGGGTTAACCCCTTCACTACTATGGTTGCCAGGTGGCTTCTCCAAAAATACTGGACACAA
Organism: Ascaphus truei; assembly: GCF_040206685.1. Lineage (NCBI taxonomy): Eukaryota > Metazoa > Chordata > Amphibia > Anura > Ascaphidae > Ascaphus > Ascaphus truei. The sequence continues at coordinate 9,412,984 of NC_134496.1, read as the reverse complement.
TGGTGAAAGGTGCGACGCGCGCGAGAATCGTTGGTGGGGAAGAATGTTATCTATAAATGACCTCACGGCAAGTATTCACCAATTTGCACCAATTTATATTCTGTTTCGTAAAAAGTCTGGGGAGGAGTCCTGGGAGGGAGCGCCTTTCCGAGGACTTTGTTAGGAAATAGATTGGTGCAAATTGGTGCAAATTGGTGCATGCTTGGAGTGAAATTCAGAACAAATGACGTAATGGTCAGACCATAAAGACCATTATAAATAACATGGCGATCAATACTGATCATAATTCTCCTCTCCCACAAATTCCAAGATCGTTGTACCCCTCCTCATCCTCTCACCCCGCTCATCCTCTCTCTCCCCTCATCCTCTCACCCCCTCCTATCTTTGTAATCTCCTTCCTCTCCTCTCTCACCCTTCACCTCCTCTCTCACCCCGCTCCTCTTCTCTCACCCCTCCTCTCTCCCTTCCCCTCCTCTCACCCCCTCTGCCCCTCTCACCTCACTCTCTCATCATCCTCTCACCCCCCTCCCTTCATCCTCTCTCACCCCCCTCCCCTAATCCTCTCTCACCCCCCACCCCTAATCCTCTCACCCCACCCCTCCCCTCATCCTCTCTCACACCCCTTCCTTCATCCTCTCACCCCCCCTCCCTTCATCCTCTCACCCCACCTCCCTTCATTCTCTCACCCCCTCCCTTCATCTTATCACCCCACCCCTTCATCTTATCACCCCACCCCTTCATCTTCTCACCCCACCTCCCTTCATCCTCTTACCCCACATCCCTTCATCCTCTCTCACCCCACCTCCCTTCATCTTCACCCCCTCCCTTCATCCTCTCTCACCCCTCCTCCCTTCAACCTCTCTCACCCCTCTTCCCTTCATCCTGTCTCACCCCTCCTCCCTTCATCCTCTCTCACCCCTCCTCCCTTCATCCTCTCTCACCCCTCCTCCCTTCATCCTCTCACCCCCTCCCTTCACCCTCCCTGCCCTCCCTTCACCCTCCTCCTCCCCCACTCCCTTCACCCTCGCCCCCCCCCCCCCCCCCACTCCCTTCATCCTATCTCATCCCCCCTCCTTGTCACTATCACCCCCACAGGAGAGCCACAGAAAATACAGACACACACACAAGGACAAAACAGTACAAGTACACACACAGACACCAGGACAAAACAGAACAAATAGACACAGGAAACAGAGAGGTTGGGGTAATTGTTCTATGTATTGGGGGGGTTGGGGTATTTTTTTCTATGTATTGGGGGGTTGGGGTAATTTTTTATGTATTGGAGATATATATATATATATATATATATATATTATTTTATATACACACACATTCCCAGTAAGATCTATCTATCTTACTGGGAATGTGTATGTATATATATGTACAGTATATGTATGTATGTATGTATTGGGTAGGTGGGGTTTTTGTATGCATTTGGGGGGGGGACGGGGGAGGTTGTATATATTTGGGGGTGGGATGTTTTTTGCATTGGGGGTGGGAAGTTTTTTGGTATATATCTTGTGGGGGGAATTGTGTGTAGGGGGGGCGAAATGAGTGGGGGGTAATTGACGGAGGGAGAGGACAGAGGGGGTGTGAGAGGAAACGAGGGAGTAAGAGTGAGAAGCAGGGGAGAGAAATACATGCGAGACGTGAGAGTGAGGGGGTGAGACGGAAGGGAGAGAAATACATGGGATGGGGTGGGGGGAAGAGAGGGGGCTCGTGAGGTGTGAAATGGGGGGGGGGGTGTCGGGCAATACCGCCGACAGGGGGGGGGGGGCCTGCTCAAAATGTTTTTCCCGGGCCCCACAATTTCTGTTGGCGGCCCTGCATACATGTCCCGCCGGCAGGTCACTAAGTCCTGAGAAGTAATACCGGACACATACATGTCCCTGCCCGCCTGAAGGTCACTAATTCCTGAGAGGTAACACCGGACACATACATGTCCCTGCCCGCCAGAAGGTCACTAAGTCCTGGGAGGTAACACCGGACACATACATGTCCCTGCCCGCCGGAAGGTCACTAAGTCCAGAGAGGTAACACCGGACATACACATGTCCCGCCCTGCCGGCATGTTACTAAGTCCTGAGAGGTAATACCGGACACATACATGTCCCTGCCCGCCGGAAGGTCACTAAGTCCTGAGAGGTAATACCCGGACACATACATGTCCCCGCCCTGCCGGCATGTTACTAAGTCCTGAGAGGTAATAACGGACACATACATGTCCCTGCCCACCGGCATGTTACTAAGTCCTGAGAGGTAATACCGGACACATACATGTCCCTGCCCCGCCGGAAGGTCACTAAGTCCTGAGAGGTAATACCGGACACATACATGTCCCCGCCCTGCCGGCATGTTACTAAGTCCTGAGAGGTAATACCCGGACACATACATGTCCCTGCCCACCGGCATGTTACTAAGTCCTAAGAGAGGTAATACCGGACACATACATGTCCCCGCCGGCATGTTACTAAGTCCTGAGAGGTAATACCGAACACATACATGTCCCGCCCTGCCGGCATGTTACTAAGTCCAGCGAGATAATACCGGACACATACATGTCCCGCCCTGCCGGCATGTTACTAAGTCCTGAGACGTAATACTGTTCACATACATGTCCGGTATTAACTCTCATTTTTTACCGGACAGAGTAACCAAATACCGGGCTATCTGGTTCAATACCGGACACCAGGCACCCTATTCACTGCCTGCGTGTTGCAATGAATGACTGGGGTGCATTAAAGCCCCTTCTGGCCATGAAAACGTTATGGCCAGACTGACCGGCCTACGCAATATTGAAAGAAACGCCTCCTAAAACATGTGTAACATTTTCCATCCATGTAAAAGAGAATCCAAAGCTGTGGGTGGCAAAGAACTAACTTCTTTCCTGTCAAAGTAACACTGATTACTGTGACCTCTTCCCTGTATAAACACAGCTCCCTCCTATGCAGCTTACCGCCCAGCTGTATAGGAAGGTTACAGACCATAACACAATGGGGGAAGATACTGAATGGTCCCATAAAACTAATAAAAAGTGACAAAGAAGTCATATTAAAGCATGGTGTGCCTCAGGAATCCGGCCCTACAAATCTCCCTCTGCGTCATACACATCAAACCACACTCTCTCTCTCTGAAGGATCTCTCATAAACACAAAATATCTGCCTCCACCAGTTTAATGGAGTGTCATTGAAAAATGAGAGCATTAGTTCATGATAATTGGTCTAAAATTATCCTAATGTCACTCACGTTTATCCGGGATCCTTGGCGCCTGCCCTTGTCACTCCAAATTAAAGACCCGCCCACCCCCCCCTTCCACCCCTCCCCCCCCTTCCACCCCTCCCCCTTCGCCCCTAATTCAAAGACTACCACATGTCACCAGGTTATTGAAGCCAAATCATTAGCATCCCTTTTTTTTTTTTTACGTCTTTCTTATAGGATTTGTGAGCCAAAGAAGACTCAGAATCTGGGCTGATTCAGTTTGTCCAAATGAACCATTTGGTAGTTTTTCCTAACTCCTAAAACAGCGTCTTTGTAAAGGTGCAGGCCAGTTTAGGAAGTATATTTAACCTTTTGGCTGCCGTACAGACGTCGCTACTATGGTAGCCCCTGAGGAAGTTCCACATGAACGAAACGCGTTGGGCACTTTGCCAGGAGAGCAACGGGCCTACCACCTACAGGAAATATCTACTCCTCCAGCCTCGTAGCTCCGTGGAGCCGAGTGATCTGCGGTGGCGGCCATTTCCGGAAGTGACGTCGCTCGCGTGCACGCGGAAGCAGACGACAGAGAGGGGGTGGACTGCGCGAACTCCAAGACAGCTTTGAATACTTACATGGACCCTGGGGGGTCCTACCGCCTGTATTTCCCTTCTGTTTTGTACGTGCATTCTATATTACCTGTACATGAGTGAGAATATATTGCGCTGTTTTTCTTCTCTCTTATTATAATAAGGATTTCTCAAGTTCTGCTGTTTGCTGTTGGTTTGCAGAGAGGTCTTTCCTCAGAAACACTCGTTTGAACTGGGCACCACGCGAGTGGGAATTACTTGTGTCCATTCTTACATTATCCACATTGCCACACAGTGTTGCAATATTTTTTCTCCCTTTTTCACATGTACCTGAGGACATTTGCGCTCTGAGATTTTGGGGGGGGGGGAGGGGTTATGTTTTTTTGTTTTTTTTTACTATGTCTTGGGGTCTGACACCGCATGGGGGGGGGGGGCAATAACATAGAAGCCACGTCATTATCTTGCTGCGTGTTTCTTGTCGGGGTGATCGCGCTGGGGACGCAGATGGTGACCTGCGAGGCAGCGGGGGCAGAAGGAGGACATGTAATCCGGTGATGGAGCCATCCGGTCACATGATCGCGAGTGGCACTCAAGGGGTTAAACCATGTATCCCCCAAAAATGGTGCTGACAGTGTTTGTAATTAGAGTGTAGCATAAAGCAGAGGTGCTCAACTCCAGTCCTCAAGCCCACCCTCCCCCCAACAGGACAGGCTTTAAGGATACCCCTGCTTCAGCACAGGTGGCTCAATCAGACTCTGCTTCAGCCCAGGTGGCTCAATCTTCGACTGCGCCTCTGATTGAGCCACCTGTGCTGAGGCTGAGATATCCTTAAAACCTGTCCTGTTGATGGGGAGCTTGGGGACTGGAGTTGAGCCCCCTGGCCTCAGATGTAGGGGGAGTTTGCCTGTGCTGATAGTTTCCTAGTCTGCCTTACCTCAAAACATTATTTTAGCGTTTCATTGTCCTTGTTATCTTTGTGAAATCCTCCCGTGTTGAACAATCTGGAGAAATATTGATGTCAAATATCACTTTTTAACGAGGAAATAAAAGCACCTTTGCAATCTCTGCCGTTTCCTTTCCTAAATTCCCCGTAGAGATGTGCAAAGTTACCTAGGCCATTCACCAATCACCCAAATGACACGTGTGCGAAGTTAGCAAAATGTCGTTTCCGCAAGATTTGTGCACAACTGTTTGAAAATGGGCTGAATTTTGTAAAAATTCTGAAATGCTGCCATTTTGACCATTTTTTGTGAAGTACATAAAAAAAACAAGGTCGCCAGATGACCTTGTACGTTTTGGTCCTGTGACCTGTGCAATTTACTTTTGTCACACTTGCCATTTTTTCGCAGAAGTACAGCAGTTTTCTCCGCGACTGCGAAGGTGAATACGTGTGCGTCTCGCGGCCCCAGTAATGAAGGCATTGTGCATTGTACACACGTTGTGGTGATTTACTAGAACACATTGACTTTACATTACACAGTAAATGATACCGCAGACAATGTGTTACGTTTTTATAACCACGGTATATCCTGCGCAGTAGGACTGTCCCACCGCACAAGACAGCGCTATTTGTGCATATTCCGAGGTGTGACGGCGTTTCCTCACACGCAAATGTGGTCCCCTGCTGACCCGCACATGAGAGCACTTAAAAAAAAACAGTCGAGGTTACGACCCCTACTTGAGAATGACTTCCTCAGTGAATGTGTCCTTGAGGGTTTTTTCTCCGCTTCCCTCTCATCACCCAACAAAAATGTCCAAAGATCAATAGCTCGCAAGGGCATAATTGGACGACTTTTTACCTGCCCGGCGACCAGTGGGGGCTGCCACAGGATTTCGGTCAAGGTTTTTATTACCCCCCCCCCCCATCCCCTCCTCCTCTCCCCCCCCCCCTCCTCCCCAGAGCTAGTTTTGGAAACTCTACACCAGGAGTGGCCAACTCCAGTCCTCAAGGGCCACCAAAAGGTAAGGTTTGAAGGATATCCCTGCTTCAGCACAGGTAGCTCAAACAGTCCCAGCTTTAGCATAGGTGCCTAAATCACTCCCTGCTTCAACACAGGTGGCTCAATCAGTCCCAGCTTCAGCACAGTTGGCTCAAACAGTCACAGCTTCAGCACAGGTGGCTCAGTCTTCAACTGAGCCATTGATTGAGCCACTTGTGCTGAAGCAGGGATATCCTGAAAATCTGACCTGTTGGTGGCTCTTGGGGACTGGAGTTGGCCGGCCCTGGATTAGATGTTAGAAAGGAAGAAATACAATAGCACCTAAAGCAGCAATAATTAGGGGACCAGTTCATACACACTTCAGAAACCAATTTGTGCCAAAATAAGATCAATGACTCTGACCCCTCTTAGTATCCTTCAATCAACTAAAAAAAAGGGGACTTTTTGGGTGTGAAATTAAATTAGCTGAAGGGTGGAACAAATCTACCCCCCGCCCCTATTTTAACCCCTGAAGGGCCATAGGGAACACAATGCATTGCTGTCCCCGTGGGTAGTGAAAGGGTTAATAGTTGGAGCTGTACACTTGGCCTGGTTTTCTGGTTCTGGTTCGATATAGTTGTGGGGTTTGGGTTCTGTCCAAAGTCAATTTGTTTGGTTTTGGTTCTGGTTTCAGACTGAAAATGAAAAAATAATATATATATTTACATTATAGAATTACACTAAAATACACTTTTGCATTGCCAGAAATCAGGAATGTCGAAATAAATAAAATCGGTCTTTTAAAATAAAATGCCAATTAAAAACTGAAGAAAAAAAAAATCCTTATCTTTTTAAAAAGGTATTAAAGTTGTGGCTCAATAGCCATTTTCGGTTCTAAAAATGTTAAGGCTTGTGGTTTTGGAATATAAAGTTCTGGTGGGTCAGAATTTCACATACACCCGTTTTTTTTTAATCCCCATAAAAAAATCCCAATATCGGCAACACTTCTGCTGTAAAAGATGACACAGAAAGAATAAGTTTGCCGGGCACCCTTAACGCAAGCAAAAGTGTCTGTTTGGGAGCTCCGGTCTCTTACAAGTAACGAACGTGCACATTTTTCCTTCCCAGCTGCTTTTAAGACCTTTAATTACTATTTTACCTTCCCTACCCAGGGCGTGTGGTTAGGTGGCTTTGCTCCAGGTGTGTCTGCAGGTTCTTAGTTAGAAGGGAGAAGCCCAGACATGATTGATTTTTATGACTGTATATACCAGAAAATCCATCGCTTGTTACATACCAGAGCCACAAAACAAAGGCTCAAAATACCTGCCCGTTCTGATTTTATTAAGTGCAAATTTAATCCCTCCCTAACACCAAAAATGATTTTTGTGGCCCGGCTGGAACCTAGCAAAGCGTCCGACTGTCATTAACGTGCGTCTGACCTGTTGGCAGTTTCGCTCTGTGAGACTTGTCATTCGGGTATTATTCGTGTACATGGACGGGGCCTTGAGATGTAGATCTCTTTAAGTCCGAGGTTCTCAACTGCAGTCCTCAAGACCTCCCAACAGGTCAAATTATAAGGATATCCCAGCTTCAGCACAGGTGGCTCAATCAGTCCTTGCTTCAGCACAGGTGGCGCAATCACTCCCAGCTTCAGCACAGGTGGCTCAATCAGTCCCAGCTTCAGCACAGTTGGCTTAATCACCCCCTGCTTCAACACAGGTGGCTCAGTCAAATGCTGAGCCTCTGATTGAGCCACCTGTGCTGAAACTGGGATATCCTTAAAACCTGACCTGTTTGGGGGGGGTGTTCTTGAGGATCGGAGTTGAGCCCCCCTGCTTTAAGTAAATCTTTGAATACAATACAGAGAAAGAGGCGATGAATTGAACAGTCACGTCGGGTAAGGTGCAAATAACTCGATTTTTCTGTGCGATAATCAGATTAACGATTCCATGAGGGAGTTGCCGGATACCAAAATTATTAATAGCAAATTACCAGGCTCAGAATGTGACTTGGCATCGGTAAAGCGTCAGGCATGTTACAGTCTTCAGCGTTGTAACTAGTGAAATAAGTTCACCCTTAATGATCTCATACAATTGGCAAAGCATTTAACATCTAAGAGAATTTAAAGGGTGAGCCCCTCATAGGAGCAAAGTGAACTAATGGCAGTGGCATGTTGAAGGGGTTAAATGTCGGTGAATGACACCTTCTTTTAGTGCGATATTTTTTTTAACCCTTAATGTCTCCTTAGTAAGCAGATCTGTTTCATGATGAGGCAGTTTGTAAACTGAATATAAATGATGACTTTTTTTTCTCTCCAATAGTAGTTTGGGTTAAATGAATAATGCTTACATCATTGGCCGGAGAGGTTAAGGTGGACAACAGCGATTATCAGACAAGGTTAGGATGACCTAGGAACCAGAGAACACAGAAACGTATTGCTGTGCGGGAAACCATTTCCTATCGAAATCCCATTTACTTGTCTTCTGACACTAATGCGGTCATCAGTATGGTCGATTCCGGAGCAGGATCTCCATTGAGAGGCTGGTAAACGTGAAAACACCACCCTGCGTTACATAGAGCAGTGGCGCCCAGCTTCAATCCTCAAGCCCCCGCAACAGGTCAGGTTTTCAGTAATTCCCAGCTTCAGCACAGGTGGCTCAATCAGAGGCACAGTCGAAGACTGAGCCACCTGTGCTGGAGCAGCGAGTGATTAAGCCACCTGTGCTGAAGCAGTGACTTATTGAGCCACCTGTGCTGAAGCTGGGATATCCTGAAAACCTGACCTGTTGGGGGGGGGGGGGCTTGAGGACTGGAGTTGAGCCCCCGTGCCAAAGAGTACACTTTCTAAACCACAGGAATCGCACCGCAATTTTAGAAAGGAAGAAAATAAAAGCCAATAAACGGTAAATGTCCTATATATGTAATCAAGGTGGAAGGGCTTGTCATTTCAGATAAAAAGACCAATACGTTTCAGAGATTGTTTTCAGCGTTGTGTTTAATCAGGCTCACTTATACTCGTTTGTTTGAAGAGTCCTCCCAGGATACCGAAGTCTCTGTATGCGGAGACTTGTAAAGTTTTCCCAAGCACTTTGGCAGTGAAGAGGCGGCATCTACACTCTGATACAGCTCGCGGAGAAGAGCGTCACTATTATAGAGAATCAGCTGATTGCCAAGTCACCCCGTGCATTGAATGCCACCTGTGGCAATTACACCAGAAGAGCCATATCTGCTCAAGGACAGGAATCACAGACACCGCATTGATGTGAACATGAGCTGCGCTAGATTACAGTCAGACACGGCCACCGCAAGCATTTTAATGTACATCACATACCACTAGTGGTGCCTTTGCATGTCTGAGACAGGTCTGCACCCCTGTCTTTCCCCATTATCGCTTAGCAAACAGGACTTCCGCTGCAGCTAGCGGCGGATGTGAAAATCCGCCGCCCCTAGGCACTTAGCTGTGTCGTCCGCTTCCTTGCTGCCGCCTTCTTATCTCTTTTGGAACCTCGGCGTCCAATGATGTCACGGACGTCATCAGCGTGATGGTGCACGGCATCACGTTGCCATGGTAACATGAAATCATCATGTCAATTGCTGTTGCGTTGCCATGTCAACGGGACGCCGTGTGATGCCGCGTTGGGAAGTCCACGGCGTCATTTGACGCTGGAGTTCCAAAGGAGATAGAGAGCGTCAGCAAGGAGGCGGCAGGACACATGTAAGTGCCTTCCCATTTGGTTCGATAGGCCCGAGAGCGCAGCAAATGCATATGGGAGGGGACATTTTTGCCGCCCCCCAAATTTTGCCGCTCTAGGCCCGGGCCTAATGGGGAATCTTCCACTAACGGCATCCAGGGATTCTGGGTAATGACATGTAAATGAGCTCTTACAGTGAGTCACTCTTTACTTCTCATTCAATTTAACATGGACCCCTATAAGCTCATACCTGCCACATTACACAGCTTTTCAGCACAGCCTGGGTTAGAGAAGTGCAGATCCAGTAACCCTACTCACAGACAGCTTTTCAACCTATTGGGTCTCATCCGTGTGAAGTTGGTTACTGACTATGGGCCTCATGCAGAGAGCAGCGCTATTCAGAATTGGAGAGGGGGAATTTTTTTAGCTTTATTGGAGAGTTTTTATCTCCATATGCAGAAAGGGCATAAAACTGCCTTTCTGCATATGGAGAGTTTCAACCAGCGCTATGAGCGCTATTAGCGCTGTTGAAACTACTGGGGAAAAAATCGCGTTTTTTTTTTCCCCTCCACCGGCCGCGGAGCGCCAGCTGCTTGGTGGAGAGGAAAAATGTTGAAAATCGCGCCATTTTTTGGCGCGAACAGCCACTAGATGGCGATCGCGGCTCTCTGCATACGGCAGAAAAAAAAACTGGAGAGATTAGAAACTCTCCAGGCGCGCGGCGAATTTCAAGGGAAAAAAAATATGGCGTTTTTTTTAAAACTTGCCTGTTTCGGCAGTTTAAAGCTCCATTTTCGCCGGCTAATGGCGAGATTCCTTTTAGCGCTGCTCTCTGCATGAGGCCCTATGTAACGTGAAGCTGGTACGTGTGTATAACCAGGACCTGTCTGAGATGTGCAAATGTTTTACTTGCTGTACACTGTACAATGGGGGGGGGGGATTCACTTTTTTTTTTTTTACCCACCATTTTTAATGTCTGGTTATAAGCATGTTAATAACACTTCAGCTCAGCTACCTCCGTACACAAGCAGAGTGCAGAGAGCGAGTAAGACACCGCAAATCTTGAGGCTCATGTAACAAAGAAAAAGTGGAGCAATTCTGCAGCACAAAACTAAACCATATGTTAATATATATATAATAAATTTGAAATTAATATTATTTTTTATTTGTTACGTCTGGAGCAATGTTTTGCCTTGATACATTTGCCCCTATGACTTCTATTCAGTATGCTGTGAAAACATGTTCCCCTTGTCAGAAAATTTGACATCCTATTTTGATGGCTTTCAACTTTTTTTTGATTTAAGGAACCCTATAATTATATTGTGAAATTCTGCAGAACTCCAACCTCTGTAATATCGTGTCTGGGATCACATGCATTTTAAGGTACCCCAACCCTCTCTAATAGTGCGTCTGAGATCAGATGTATTGTAAGGAACCCCAGCCCTCTCTAATAGCACGTCTGAGATCAGATGCATTGTAAGGAACCCCAACCCTCTCTAATAGCGCGTCTGAGATCAGATGCATTGTAAGGAACCCCAACCCTCTCTAATAGCGCGTCTGAGATCAGATGCATTGTAAGGAGCCCCAACCCTCTCTAATAGCGCGTCTGAGATCAGATGCATTGTAAGGAACCCCAACCCTCTCTAATAGCGCGTCTGAGATTAGATGCATTGTAAGGAACCTCAATACTCTCTAATAGCGCGTCTGAGATCAGATGCATTGTAAGGAACCCCAACCCTCTCTAATAGCGCGTCTGAGATCAGATGCATTGTAAGGAACCTCAATACTCTCTAATAGTGCGTCTGAGATCAGATGCATTGTAAGGAACCCCAACCCTCTCTTTCTTCTGTATTTGGTACAATTTTTAAATGACCTGAAAATTGCAGGGAACCCTTTAGGGATGCTCTCGGACACCCTATTGTTCCCAGGAATCCCTGTTAAAAACATTGTGCTATTATAATGAATGGGGCTTCAAGTTTCTTTCACAAGGATAAGATGGTGACATATCGAGCGGTCTTTTTCAGTAAGTGAATATGTCATTTACAATTTGCATCACACGTCAGGAAGCTGTATGTCCGCTGGAATGCAGCAACAGGTACAAAACTTTAATATATGTCATTATAAAATATACACTGTTCTTATTGCCCCAAGTAAACAAACCTCCATAGTTCTCAATGTAGGGAAAAATACCAAACCTTAACGTATTGATACTTTACTAATTGAGGTGCCTGTATGCTCCATATTTTTTAATTAGTTTAGTAGCAGAGTAAATGAAATGATTGATACATAGAGATCTAGCAGACGTTATTTACCCCTTTTGAAATAATGCACAAATGAATGCGTTAATAAATAATATGTGCGTTATCTCCTTGACCATTGTTTTTAATAGCGCTACTGTTTAATTACGCTCCCGCGTTAACGCAATGCATCCAGTTAATGGGAGTTGACGTCTGCCACACATGCAACCCAACAAAAAAAACACTAAAAAGAAAAAGTGCCAAAGAACCGCTTGTTCAAAGCAAGTGGTGTAAAAAACGAAATATACTGATCTGTCTCTATACTTTCCCTTTCAATTCAGGGTGCTGCTCAGACCGGCCCAACAGACCACATTACGGAAGTAGAAAAACAGATAGAGCACAGCTCCTCAGGGGAAAATAGGGAGAAATTAGATAATATAGTGTAGTAATCTTCAGAAAATGCGAGATTACAGTGTATACGGTGGGAATACACTCACATGCACTGCCTATGTAGATGGGCAAAATGTAGCTCCTTCTTTAAAAAGCAATTACTGTTCCATGATAGTTTCACTGATATCTCTCCCATCTAAGGTGAATGGATATATGTGGCGAAAAAGAGACATAGTGTAGTATGTCCAAAATGATAATATTCAAAGTAACACTCACAATGATACAAATGGTACAAGGATATCTAAAGTTGGAGCACAAAGTCTGACGGTATGGTCTCTCCGACACCTCGTTTGTGCCAGGATTGTCTGTTTTTGGCGTATGACATAACTTGGGGGGGGGGGGGGGGGATTGCATCGACTTCTGGTTCCGTCTCTCCAGTTCTCCGACACGCAACTCTACATGTTTCGCAGTGGGACACTGAAGAAGGGTTGTTCCACTGTGAAATGCATAGGGTGTTGTGATTCAGAAGACATGAGAGAGAGACCGAACTGGAAGTCAAATCAGACGTCCAGACGGTCGAGGCACACACAAGGAGAGATGGGCGAATCCGTCCAAATCCATGTCCCGGATTTTCACTGATATTACCCCCAAAATCCATTTCGCGGTGTAACATCCGCAAATGGATTTGGCCGGTTTCAATCTGTGCGGATTCATCAAAAACCGCCATTGGATACAACTCGTGGATGGATTTGTGGAATCCAATCCGCAGATTCAATATTCAATATCATCATTTTGGACATACTGCACTATATGTCTCTCTTTCTCTCCTTTGACATATATATTCATTCACCTTACATGGGAGACGTGGGAGAGGATATCCGTGAGACAAGCCTGGAACCGAAAGATTTATATTTTCTCTATCTACAATATATTGGCACTCCATGTGAACGAAATTAACTATAAAAGTGCATAACCGATCATAGTGTAACATCTAAATATATATTAAAAGCAGAAGACATAGTAAGTATTGCATGTACACAAGGGTTTATGTAAAACAGCTTATAGTAATTAGAGAGGTGGTCTTTCCGTGTTGGGGCTGGTACCCAGTCACAGTCGATCGGCTGTCTGGTATGATGTCCTTTGTATTAACGGCAGGCACCAAGACTACGGAAAGAGAACACCATCCGGCCCAAGTCTATCTCCACGGCTTGATCGATCGATACTCAGGCGTGACCGCCTCGCACTCAAGAAAAGTGACCAAACCCCCACAAAGTACTGCAATGATGAACACTTGTGAGCACATTCACATGTCTGACAGGTACCCAAACCAGACCTTACCCCTTAATAACACAGCACACAGTGCTTCCACTGCAGCCAAGGATTCTGGGTAAAGACATGCAAATGAGCACTCGCGGTGCATCCTTTTTTGCCTCAAATCTACTTTAACGTTGATCCCTTTTAGCTTAAGCCTGCCGCATTACACAGCTTTTATAGCAAAGCCTGGGTTAAATCTATACTTTTGCCCTAGATTTGCAGCACAAGCCCCATAATAATTGATTTGAGAGGAAATGTACCTAATATTATTCAGCGCTGATTCAGCGGCACCTACCGTTAATGTCAAAGAGCGCCCAGGACGGACCCAAAGGGTCCGCCGAGAGCGCGCAGCCCAAAGTTCATTGAATCAGGGCTCGCAAACAACAAGTCCTTCGATAAGCGGCTGGCGCAGAACACTTAGGAGTGTGTTTCCACACTTCGATCTCACATTTTTGGAGCATTACCTCACCATGTTATTACTTCATTTCTCTCTATGTTGCCCTGAGGAGTTCCTGCACTGAATTGTCTCCGTGCTCCGTGTGTAGCGCACACGGTGTATGCAGCGGAATGCCAGAGCAGATCCTCCTTACCTCCTGTATCTGTCTGCGCTTGTCTGTCCTTACTGTGTCATTCTGTTTATGTAACTGATATCACCCCCTGCCCCGTTGTACTTGCACTTTTCAAATAAACAGTAATAATAATGTAATGATACTAGTCATTTTATTATGTCACATGTAAGAACTTATAAATATCTTAGGAGAATTCAGACATTATCCTGCATTCCTACGTCTACTTTACCACCTTCTGCAGAGGGGGTTGTCATTGTAACGTGAAGGACACACAAGACAGAGATCGGTAGCGGTGGTTTTAATGTGAGATGTTAGGGTGCTCATTAATAATTGCGCTCGAGTTGGGGGGATACAGTGATGAGACTTGGGCAGAAAGTGACAAAGATAGTTGCATCAGACATATGAAATAAAGGAATGCTACTGGAAGCCATGGAGATTTGTTTTGCTTGCTAAAGTAGGGGCTTAAAAAAGTTACCTACACCCCCCAAAGTACAGCAATGATAAAGAACTGTGTGAACACATTCACATGTCTGACAGGTACCCAAATCAGACATTAGCCCCATAATAACACAGCATACAGTGCTTCCACTGCAGCCAAGGATTCTGGGTAAAGACATGCAAATGAGCACTCGCTGTGCGTCAATTTTTACCTCAAATCTACTTTAGCATGGATCCCTTTTAGCTTAAGCCTGCAGCATTACACAGCTTTTATAACAAAGCCTGGGTTAAATCTATATTTTTGCTCTAGATTTGCAGCATAAGCCCCATAATAATTGACTTGAGAGGAATATTATTCTGCGCTATTGAATGTTTTCTGTGTGCTGAACCCGTCTCTCCCTCTGCAAATCTCTTTCCCTGCTCCCCTTACGCCTCCGTGTGACATGAACTGTCTCCCCGAGGAGAGTCTTTTAAAACTTGCCAAGTATACTTTGAATTTCTCTTTACGATGTAGTGATCCGGATGAATTTTTTTGAACAATGAGGGAAACTGTAATTTCGTTAGCCAATGACAAACACGGAAGCATCCACTTGGCACCTTCGCTATGACTAATTGGTCCGGGTCTTTAACGATGAGTCTGCCAGTTGGTGTGAATTACCAGTCTGAATGCACCTTATTCACTGCCCAGGAGACAAGACATCCGGATAAGACTTCAATTCCCTGGGGGATGAACACAAATAGTAGGGGAAATCTCTACTGATCAAAGCCAGAAATAAGATTCAGCATCGCTTTAAAACCCAGACTCTTTTAATTGCAGATTATTAAACACTGTGTAAGCCACTGTTCAAAATGCATGTTTGTAACCATCATTTTTCTTAAATATACTATTCATTTCCTTTCCCTTTGTGTCTTTCTGTTTTTTTTTTTAAGTCTTACATGAGAGCGTACGCCCCTTAATGTAAAGCAGCGTTCCAGGCTGCTCTTACAAAAGCTATTTTTATTTACTATTATTTTTTTTTTTAGTCAAAGGAGGTTTCAATATTAAGTGTTTGGGAAGTTTAAAAGGGAGCTCTCCCCGGAGCCCAGTGCGTCCACAGGTTACCTCAGAAGCTAAATCATATGTGGGAGTGATGGTCGCAGGAGTTTCCGGAGACTACAGAGCATGTGCTCTCCAGGGGATCTCCAGTTGAGGAAAGTGCAAATTGCATTATTAAAGGTGTACTGGCCGTGTGGGGAATATTCCCAATTCGCTGCTAACACGAATGTCTTGCTCATCTGAATTCTGCAGGACAACACGAGCTGGAACTCTGCCCCTCATGCTTGAGTGTAACGTAAGGATATTTCTTGTAACCTACAGTACCATATTAGCCCCGTTATAAGGTGATTTTTTTATTTTTTAATAAAGTTAAGTTGAAAAATCCATACTCAACCTTATAACTTGGGCCTACCCACTTTGTGAGCCAATCAGCAGACAGATGTAGGAGGTTAAAATGGCGAACGTTCTACCTTGGGGGCCCCAGGCAGCCATGTTGCTTGTGGCAGGAAGGTCACTGAGAGACACATACTGAGAGACACACACCGAGAGACACTGAGACACACACACTGAGAGACATTTAGGCTGCGCTTATAGTGCTGGCGACGCGACGTCGCCCAAAAACAAATGTATTGCCGCCGTCGCGTGCGCTTATAGTAAGCGCGGTCCGACTGCAGTGACACGAAATTTGGAAGCTGGTCAAATTTGACAGCCTCTGAACCAATCAATGACCTGGTCGCCCAGGACGTCGGCGCAAAGAGAATTACAACTTTCACTAGCGGCGACGAGTGACATCACCCGTCACGTCGCCGTCGCGCACACTATAAACGTGACCTAAGAGACACACACTGAGAGACACACACTGAGACTAACACACTGAAAGACACTAAGAGACACACTGAGAGACACTGAGACACAAACACTGAGACAAAAACACTGAGACACACACTGAGAGACACTGAGACTAACACACTAAGAGACAGAGAGACACCCAGAGACAGAAAGACACCCAGAGACACTGAGAGACACAGACAGAGAGACAGACACCGTGAGAGTGTGAGACTGTGAGAGTGTACTATAAACTGTTTTCTTTCCAGTTGTTTCAAAAATTAGAGGGTTGCCTTATTTACGGGGTCGCCGTATAATCGGGCAAACACGGTAATATATGCACATCTTGTGAACTCCTTCAACATTAGAGATGGGCACGTGGCCTGGTGTTTGGGTTTCTAAATCATTTTGGGGTGTTAGTTTTACAAATCTGAACGGTTTTGGGCTGTATGGTTCTGATTTCACACCGGCGGTGTTGCCCATCGCTGGAATGATAATGGGTGTCCGTGTGAAGTTTGTCAGCTTGCTCAGACACATTATTATCACTGAAGATTACATTTAATTACACTTGTGCCGTGTCACATTTCCTGCTGCTATATATTTGGTCAAAGTGTTATTCAGCATATAGTTTGTAGGTCTAAAGTTGCTGTTGCTCGTGTGAGAGCTTCAACTTTTATTGTATCAAGCACTGACTGTTTATTTATTTAAAGATCGGTGGTGTTATATTGCAGAGCATGATAAAAATTTGGCTGGAGGAATCAGATGGCTAGAAGCTATGGAAAACATCACCTCATGCATTAAGATAAATACCTTCATAAGCAATGTGCTCCACCGCTGGAATAAGAATAGAGAGAGCAGGATATGGGCTGACGGACAACTTGCCTGCCAATGATGATTTCTACCGAAGACATGTTTCCGAAAGGTTTAGCATCCGCTAACTGCCTTTTAATTGCTTCCATATAAACAAGGCATTTCCTATGGGCTTGTTTCACTTCTCCTCAATAAGACCCCTCTCTGAATCTCATCATGTTGCCTGTCTGTCTCTCTAATAAGCTGTAATAAGCTCCTGGCTCGAATGAGATCCTGTGCGTCTCTTCATGAACAAGAATTTCCTACAGGCCTACACCTCATTAAGGGGGCAGAGAAGCAGCCATCTCTGATTGGATTGTGTTGTCAGGACATGCAAAAGAAGATTTGTATTTTTAAAAGCTCCAGCGTTTAAGACTGTTATGAATGATAAGACTGTTTCAGGGCACCAAGCCCCGGTCTTGGTTTGGAATGTGATTATGAAGCTATCGTTAGTCAACCAGATAAACATAAAAAACTGATCTACTCAATTCCAGCCTTCCCAGAGAAATGCTCATTTTTAACATGATATAAATAAGTCAAACCGTTATTTTGAGGGCGAGTGAATCGTTCTAAGGTGGCGTTATGTGAGACGTTATGTTAGACTGCCCCTTTTGATGATCTCTCCTAAAGCTTAGTGGGGTTTGAAGACCACCAGATCCTCTAGACCAGGGGTGGCCAACTCCAGTCCTCAAGGGCCACCAACAGGTCAGGTTTTAAGGATATCCCTGCTTCAGCACAGGTGGCTCAGTCTCATGGATGGAGTTGGGAGCCTCTGCTCTAGAACACAGTTAAAACTGAATGGCCACTTACTTGGCACCTTTGTGATTGCCACTAATCATCCAATTTGAGACGCCGCAGAATAAAGGCTTAACATTGAGTCCATCACTTGAGTTTACCGCTAAAGCCACTGTACAACTTTCCCAACAATTTAGTTTTAAATTTCGACAGATCTGCCCATCTCTACTCATAGCACCTTGATAGCACCTTGATGTAAATGTAAGGTATGTAACTGAGGTCCCTTGTTGTGTGCGGACCTCCTCCTGACAGGCCACTCCATGTTATTGACACAGGACAAAGGAAGGGTCGCAATGAGCAGTCCGTATGTGGAAGCCGTACCACAAAGGACGATGGAACAGACAGACTGATTACAAAAATGCTGCAGTACTACTATTAATTATGTTTATCTAACATTGCCAATGTACTCAATTATGTACATGGATAATAATGTAGCCGCAATGCATGTCTGAAATGATGATCTTACAGCCTATTTTTGATAAGGGGAACAGTTTGATGAAGTGGAGTGTCCAAAGATATCAACTTCAACTCAAAACCTGCCAGCAGTCTCTTGAAAGTACACATCAGCCAATTTGTGGTAATGCAGCATATTGTAATTATGCAGGGTACGTTGTATGAGAGAGCCACGTGTTGTGTCTCTATCATTCAATGATTGTGTCGCAGAATTGAAATAAGAAAAAGATCATTTTTACAGCAGACACAACGTGTCAAAGTTCTAATACGAAGATAATGAAGGGCAGATTTGGGGTTTCTTTCCCCACCCTGAAACCCAATAATGATCACAGTCCAGGCCCTTTTCATGTGAGCCAAACGTCTTAATTGAAACGCTCTTCGGTAATTGGCTTCAAAGAAAACTCCATCTCATTTCTGTAGGCTTAGTGAAGGCAGGAGGGAGGGGGGCATCATTTTATCATTGCATTCCCTAAGCCCCTTTCAAAAAAAAAAAAAAAAAGAACAAAACAAACTCCTTGGATGCACCAAGAAAATTCTTCAGCTGCTTTGTAGAGAGGAGAGATTGTCTATACTGCTGAGAGAATGAGCCTTTGTGATACAAATTCTCCAGGGTTGTAATCTGAGGCTTGTCTTCTAACATATCAAACCTGCTCCGTATAAACTCAGAGAGGGGGCTCTAAGCCACTTGTGTATGTCCAGAGATGTGCATGAGAGGGGGGCTAATATTGGAAGCCCATAATCCTTCAGTGTTAGCGAGATGGTATTGTGCTAACGGATTTAAAAACGTACAATCCAGTGCTAAATTCTAGTAGATGCATTAATCCTGGGAGACAATAGATATTTTGCAGGAATGTTATTACTGGATCAACGTGAGAATTCGTGGAGCCCTACATGTTGTGTGTACTGTACGTGAGGATTTTAAGACAAAAGTTTCACATCTCCTCTTTAAAAAAAAATAATCTCAACAAAAGACTCCTGGAATGTGAAAATCTTACGAATTTGGTAAGGTGTATGGGGAGTAGTACTCATAAACTGCCTGCCAGATATCAAAATATTCAACCGTTTGGTGTAAATTGGTGCTTTTAGGTATGGGCAAACAAAGGCATTTCTTGGGGCAGTCCTGAAGCTTGCTTTCGATATAAACATTTCCTTATATGTAGTAGCGAATACAATGACCACGTATGGGCACATTCCCAGGTCTCAGACAGGTCCGCAAACCTGCCTTTCCCCATTATCTCTTAGCATACAGTGCTTCCACTGCAGCCAGGGATTCTGGGTAATGACACGCAAATGAGCACTCACAGGACGTCACTTTTTGCTTCTTATCCATTTTAACATGGGCCCCTATAAGCGTATGCCTACCATATTGCACAGCCTGGAAAAGCTGTGTAATACAGCAGGCAGAAGTCTATGTTAAAACGGACAAGAAGCAAATAGTGACGCCCTGCGAGTGCTCGTTTGCGTGTCATTACCCAGAATCCCTGGCTGCAGTGGAAGCACTGTATGCTAAGAGATAATGGGGAATGGCAGGTTTGTGGACCTGTCTAAGACATGGGAATGTGCTCACACGTGGTATTTGTATTTGCGGTACGGTGGGGTATTTTTGTCACTTTTGTACTCCCCATAACTTACTTTGTTTATGTGTAATGCAAATAAATGTGTTTTTATATTTTACATTCATTGTTATGTAATTGTTTATTGTTCCTATGTTCTGTGCACCTCATGAAATGAAAGAACCTAAATAGTATTTTAAAGCAGCAAATTCTTCCATAATGAATTTAGAGCCAAATGAATACTATATCTACACATCGGACACTGCGCTCATGCCGTTCTTTCAGCTGGAAGTAATATGGTCTACTGGGGCTAACCTATTTAGTTCAAAAGTCTGAATCTAGACAAGGTGTCTCCAGGTGAAGAAATTAATAACCATTTTCAAACTTTCTTCATCATTTCATCATATTCCTCACCTGAAATGACCTCTTCTCTTTTAATATTATCATGCAGCCCTGTTCTCCAAACTTATCCCTTTGTCTCTTCCTATTTAAATATGTCTAACTAAGGAGTTAATCATCGTTTTTATTTGACTTCTGTGCATTGTAGGGTAATCCCTTGTGCCCATTTTATTCTAACGCTGTAACCCTGTTGTTCATGGCATTCCAGCTCGCAAATGTACAGCCCCCCAGAAAAACTGAAACTGGGTGTGTCTAAAGGACAATGCCATGCCATTTAATGGTGCTCCCCTCCCTCGGGGAAACAGAAGATGGGGAAGAGTCTTGGTGCTTAATAAATAGCAGTTGACTACTCTTGACTGGTCACTGCCATCTTGGGTATACTGTACATGAGATCTTTTAAGTTAACTGATATTCAAAGACACTTCCAGGAGAAAAGAGGTTTCTTCTGAAATGTGTATATTCCAGAAGCAAGAAGCAGTCTGGCGCCTGAATGTGCACATTGTGTGCACGTCC
Organism: Ascaphus truei; assembly: GCF_040206685.1. Taxonomy (NCBI): domain Eukaryota; kingdom Metazoa; phylum Chordata; class Amphibia; order Anura; family Ascaphidae; genus Ascaphus; species Ascaphus truei. The sequence goes on along the minus strand of NC_134496.1, from coordinate 9,392,216 downwards.
ATTGTCCAATAATGTTCCATCGGTGGCACAAATTATATGAAATAAGCAAAAATCTGTCAAAACCAGCCTGAAGAAGGGACCTTCGTGGTCCTGAAAGCTTGTTCTCTTTCTAAGCACTAGTTAGCTATTAAAGGTATCACTTCTACCTACCTGTTGTTTGTCCATTACATAAGCAAAGTTTACAAATAATGGTATGTTTTCATTTTGTAAGATTTAATTTAATCATTTAAAATGAAGTCGGGGTGCCATCTGTTTTTATATTGATTTTTTTTTGTCAGTGAGGAGCAGGAGTGACAGAAAATCACGCATGCGCACCGCAATTCTAAAATATAATGTGTATTAAGACCGAATTACAGCCTGAATCAATAAGTAAACTAAGTACATAAGCAGATATCCAAAATGGACAAATTAAATGGGACACAATATGTGGTGGTAAATAGCCCCCGGAATAACCCTCGTGTTTCAATGGGCTGAGCAGTGATTAATGGGAATGCTGCGGTGAAGCAGAGGTGAGAAGGCTCGAGCACCCGGAAGGTAATAAGACGAGAGGTGCTGGCAACATGCACTTATCTCAAAGGGTAGATTCTGAGTAAGCAGCAAGAGAGTATGGCCACATTCCAGGACAATTCCTACTGAAAGAGCAGGGGTCACCAACTCCAGTCCTCAAGGGCCCCCAACAGGTCGGGCTTTAAGGATAACCCTGCTTCAGCACAGGTGGCTAAATCAGTGACTCGGCTATTGACTGAGCCACTTGTGCTGAAGCAGGGATTTCCTTAAAAAATGACCTGTTGGTGGCCCTTGAGGGCTGGAGTTGGCCGCCCCTGGAGTAGTGTGAATGTAAAACTGTAGTGACTGTTTTGAGCAGTGTATCAAATGTCAAGGATTTCAAACATGTTCCGCTATACTGCATCACCTCTCGGGGTATGTATGCATGCATCTATGCATGTATGTTTGTATATGTATGTCATGTGTATATACGTATATATATATATATATATATATATATATATATATACATACACACACACGTGTATGTGTATGTGTATGTGTGTGTGTATATATATATATATATATATATATATATATATATATATATATATATATATATATATATATACACAAATACAACTGTATGCTCATCTGCATGTCTTAGGCAGGTCTGCAACCCCGCCTTTCCCCATTATCACCCAGCATACAGCACTTCCACTGCAGCAAGGGATTCTGGGAAATGACATGCAAATGAGCACACAGTGTCACTTTTTGCCTCAAAAACCATTTTTAACATGGTTCCCTATAGGCTTAAGCTTGCTGCATGGTCACAGCTTTGAGCACAGCCAGGGTTAAGGTGCATACCCAGAAAACCACCCACAGACAGCTGTTTCGACCTTGATGGGTCTCATCAGTGTGGGGTTGATTTTAACTGGATATGCATGAGAGGCTCTGGGATAGGCTATACCATAATTCTAAGTTAAGTTATGGTGAGTAAAAAAAGTGACAACAACCCTCCACAGGAAAGCAAATATGCAAATACAACTGTATGCTCATCTGCATGTCTTAGGCAGGTCTGCAACCCCGCCTTTCCCCATTATATATATATATACTAGCTGAGAGACCCGGCGTTGCCCGGGAGTTAAATTTCCCGCTAGGAAAAGAGGGGGGGGATAGGGGGGGGGGAAAAGGGGGGAGGGGAGGGGGGGAGGGACAGTGGACAGGAGGAGGGGAGGGGGTGAGGGACAGTGGACAGGAGGGGGGGAGCGACAGTGGACAGGAGGAGGGGAGGGGGGAGGGACAGTGGACAGGAGGAGGGGAGGGACAGTGGACAGGAGGAGGGGAGGGAGGGACAGTGGACAGGGGGAGGGGGGGACAGTGGATGGGAGGGGAGGGGGGAGGGACAGTGGACAGGAGGAGGGGAGGGGGTGAGGGACAGTGGACAGGAGGGGGGGAGCGACAGTGGACAGGAGGAGGGGAGGGGGAGGGGGGAGGGACAGTGGACAGGAGGAGGGGAGGGGGGAGGGACAGTGGCTAGGAGGAGGGGAGGGACAGTGGACAGGAGGAGGGGAGGGAGGGACAGTGGACAGGGGGAGGGACAGTGGACAGGAGGAGGGGGAGACAGTGGACGGGAGGGGGGGGCAGTGGACAGGAGGGGGGGGCAGTGGACAGGAGGGGGGGCACACACACTCACACACAGTGTCACACACACACACAGTGTAACACACACACACAGTGTAACACACACACAGTGTCCCCCCCCCCACACACACACACACACAGTGTCCCCCCCCCCACACACACACAGAGTGTCACACACACAGTGTCCCCCCCCACACACACAGTGTCCCCCCCACACACACAGTGTCACACACAAACAGTGTCACACACACACAGTGACACACACACAGTGACACACACACATATACAGTGAGACACACACACACGTCACCTCTCCGTCCGTCCGTCGCCATCTTAGTTAGTCCGCGAGGGAGGAAGGGGGTCCTTCCGGGCTCCGCCATCTTAGGTGCCGCGTGGCAGGTGCAGGCTGCCTGCCCACTGCCTGTCGGAGCACCGGGAGGGAGGTGAGCGGAGCACCGGGGGGGAGCTGAGCGGAGCACCGGTGGGGAGGTGAGCGGAGCACCGGGGGGGAGGTGAGCGGAGCACCGGGGGGGAGCTGAGCGGAGCACCAGGGAGGAGCTGAGCGGAGCACCGGGGGGGAGGTGAGCGGAGCACCGGGAGGGAGGTGAGCGGAGCACCGGGGGGGAGGTGAGCGGAGCACCGGGGGGGAGGTGAGCGGAGCACCGGGGGGGAGCTGAGCGGAGCACTGGGGGGGAGGTGATCGGAGCACCGGGGGAGAGCTGAGCGGAGCACCGGGGGGAGACACGGGGAGAGGAGGAGGTGCGCGCGGGTCACGATGACTTGGATTTCAGGCTGATGTTTGGGGAGGAAGAGGCGGAGCCTCCGGGACCGGCGGGTAAGAGACCGGGAGATGTGCTGCTAACACTGTGAGCCCCACAACACCCCCCCTACCGTGTGTGTCTGTGTGTCTGTGTGTCTGTGTGTGTCTATGTATGTCCTTTGGCCCGTCACTCCGCCTCAGGCCAATGAGAGGTGTGCGGGGGCGGGTGGGCCAAGGGACCAATGAGATTTCCCCTAGGGACAGAGGCCATGCAGACAGGCCTACAGTGCTTTCACAAATATAGTATAAGATATAGCAAGTATTCCTGTATGCTCATTTGCATGTCTTAGACAGGTCTGCAACCCCGCCTTTCACCATTATCACCCAGCACACAGCACTTCCACTGCAGCAAGGGATACTGGGAAATGACATGCAAATGGGCACACAGCCAGGGTTAAGATGCATAGCCAGAAAACCCACCCATATATATATATATCGTATTCCGAAACTATTCTCACACTAACGATGTAACAAGCGTATAAAACCCAAATCAGAGTAAGATTGCCACATTTGTACACGCCAGATCATATATCATAAGAACATAATGCTGTTACAGGTATGTTTATGACTTACTATAAACTGTGCAGGGAGAACTACATGATTCTACGGTGATTTGAAGTAGCTGACCAGTGTTGACTGGGTTAAAAAGTAATATAATTGAATTGACACAGGTTTGTGAATACCAGGAAATGTCCCCACAATGAACGGTTGTGATTAGTAAAATAAAGATGCAATCAATATAAGACACCTTTCCTGATTACCATGTAACACTGCTACTGTTAGTTTTTGCTTTAAGAATATAAGATATGTTTAATAGCTTGGCAAATGTATAAAAGAACTCTGAGCAATGATCCCCACACCCCCTGTGACCTACTATAATATTCAGTTCATAACCCTAAATTGTGACTTGCTATAATATTCAGTACATGTATGTATATCTTTATTTATACAGCGCCATTTATGTACACAGCGCTTCACAGCAGTAACACACGTGACATAATCATATAAATAACAAATAATACAAATAACACATAATGGGAAGAAGTGCTTCAGACAGAAATGTAACTTTTAGGAAAAGGAGTCCCTGCCCCAAGGAGCTTACAGTCTAATTGGTAAATAGGAAGACCGTTCTGGTAAGTGCGTCTGCAGGGGACCAAGGTCATTGTATGAGGTGTAAAGTATCAGTGCCTTAATATTCAGTATGTAACCCCAAATTGTGACGTACTTTAATATTCAGTACGTAACCCCAAATTGTGACGTACTTTAATATTCAGTACGTAACCCCAAATTGTAACGTACTTTAATATTCAGTACGTAACCCCAAATTGTGACGTACTTTAATATTCAGTACGTAACCCCAAATTGTGACGTACTTTAATATTCAGTACGTAACCCCAAATTGTGACGTACTTTAATATTCAGTACATAACCAGTAGTTTGGCAGAAAACCTTAACACTATTTTAGACCAGGTTGAGAAAGATGACGGGGGACAGGCAGACATTGACATATACAGTACAGCATGTGTCAAGCATCTCCTCCCTCACTCTACCCACTGCTGCTTTTAACCATTTCTCATACCGATTGCTGAAGCAAGCATGGCAACATCAGCCCTGGCTACAATCCTGTGATATAGCGCTGTGCTTTTTCAGTAACCAGCATGGGTGCTCCATACGTGACCATGAATCCCGGGACAAAAATTCCCGGCTAATGCCTTCATATATTTCATGTTCTCTCATCTGCTTTTGTCCTTGGAAATCCTGATCTAAATAACAGCAGCTACTATTCATTCTTTTTTTTTTTTCATGTACAACTGCTTTTTTTCTTTGATTATAATTTAATTCAAGCCAGGTTTTCTTCACTCACTATCAGCATCTTTACTTCGAAATTCCTCCTGCTACATTAGTCTGGAGTGTTTGTTTTTTTCCCCTATGTCTCTCAGTCATGTTTCCAATTTGCCCTCTGAAGTTTTTTTTCCCCATTGGATGGGGATCAGTGTTTCATTATTCCATTTACATTCTAACTTAAAGCCCCATATTTTTATCGTTAAGCAGAGATAGGAAATCCTATAAATACAGCAACATGTAGATCCTGAAATTAGTAGGGTAGGAAAACCTAATCTTGGACTTCGAAAACATGACCAAGGAGGAAGATTTAAATTAGGAGGTCATGTTTAGCGGGTGGGGAGGATAATAGGCTTTGTTTTTCTTCCCCGAAAATAGATACTCTGTATTACTACTTGCTGTGGCCCCGCTCTGCTTAGGAGGAGGGTCACATTCATAACATTATATTTATTTGATCATTTCTTTGTTGTTGCAACAATGTAACAAATACTTTCTGGGCAAGCCACCCGCCTATCTGAACAATCTCCTCACCCCTACCACACGCAGCCCTTATCGCCTGAGGCCATGATTATAGTGCTGGCGATGGCGCGGGCACCGCCGAATGAAGTACCCGCATTCCAATGGTGCTGCACAAAGTGCACGTGACCGCGTTTTGGAAATACAAAATATTTTGTATTTCCAAGCGACGTCCGCGGCAGGTGAAGCAGTTCAGCCAATGAGGGTGAACCGCTCATGTGATGTCATGGCCACGCCTACATGTCACCTCCCGATGTCCCCAGCCTGAGGTGCATGTTTCGCACGCGTGCCAAGCGCTATAAACGAGGCCTGAGATCTGACTCGAAAACACTGCTCATGGTCCCAAGTTTCAAGAAAGTATCCGGCCGCTCCTCCTTCTCTTACCGGGCACCTCACAACTGGAACAATCTACCGGAGACTCTCACAGCCGCCTCCAGTCTAAGGCCGCACTTATAGTGCCGGGTACAGCGACGGCAACGCACGCAGCGCCAAAGCAAGTAGATGTAATCCATCACACGCGCCATTAGTGGGCGCGACCAAGACACGGCGACCAAAATCACTTAAATCAATAGATTTTGATATTTACCGCGACGGCCGCACCACGTGACTGCAATAAGCCAATCACATAGCCTCCACTTGACGTCACCGCCCCTTGTAGCCAGCGACATCACAAAAACTCAATTACAACTTTTGCGACGGAGTGACGTCACCGGTCACGGTCAAGGTAGCCTGCACTATAATGCGCCGCCTAAATTCTTTCAAGAATTCAGCTTCCTCACATTTTTATCTGGTCTGTAACTGTTAGATACGCCCATAATCATTCATTTTCTCTGGCTGTGCATGCAATGTCTTTAAATATAATGTATAACCCAGGGGTCCTCAACTCCAGTCCTAAAAAAAACCCAACAGGTCAGTTTGTAAGGATATCCCTGCGTCAGCACAGGTGGCTCAGTGGAGGCAGGTAATCAGGTGCGCACTCAGCCAGGTGCATGTATTGGATAGATTACAGGTGGCTCAGTGGAGGCAGGTAATCAGGTGCGCACTCGTCCAGGTGCATGTATTGGAAAGATTACAGGTGGCTCAGTGTGTGACTGATTTGTTGGTGACCCTTGAGGACCGGAGTTGCCCACCCCTGCTCTAAATACTAGAATGAGGTAGCGTCACCCAGAGGAACCGTACATTATTTCACATTACCAGTAACTCAAAGCTTAGAAGTGCAGGAAGTGTCCGCCTTTTTAAACTTAAACGTGTGAGCCCATTTGAGTTGTTGGTCTATTCCTTTCCCACACACGATCCCCTACATGAAACAAATTGGGGCTTCACTTTTCAGTGTACAGAACATTCAAGTAGAACATAGAGGAAGCAAAGGTTTAGTCTTATAAGAAGAAATGCTTTTGCCGTATAATATCTTCAGCATAGACATAAAGGGTTCTGCACAGGAATAAAGGCACAAAGATGTATCTATTTAGCTTTCACAACCTGCTTCAGGCTGCATGTCACAGCTTGTACAGCCTAACCTGGGGAAGGAAGTGTAAAATCAAGGGAACTATTGATATATCAGCTTTGATCTCTAGTTATGCCCCTGCTCGTCTCCTGCGCTCTACCCATAACTGTTTCCTCTCCACCCCTTTCACCTCGACTGCGCTCTCTCGCGTTTAAATTCTTGTCCCAACTGCCCCATACCTGGAAAACACTCACAATCAGTATACACCAAGCACCCTTTCTCCGCACCTTTAAGACAAACCTTAAATTTCACCTCGTACATGAAGCATTTCAATAGCCTGGATTCATGGCTACTATCCCACACCCACAATCGCTCCAACCACCCATTGTGCCCAAGCCCTGCCATCTACTGCACTTATTCCCTCACCTGCTGTCTCTGTAACTCTCCCAACATGCCACTTAGATTGTAAGCTCTCCGGGGCAGAGATTTCCTTACCCATTGTCTGACTTTGTTGCACTTATTGTATTATAATGCTCTGTAATGACTCTATTGTCTCTTTTGTAGAGTGCGGGATTCACTGTCGGCGTTGTACAAATAAAGATATACATACAGTACATATAGATTTGTGCCTTTTTAAGTCCTTTTTCGGCAAGTTTCATGTATTAGACGTGTGGTACTGCTAGTTCTTATTCCCTTCTTGCGCAAAAAGTAATCATACACAAATCTTCAATGAATAAATATTAGGCCTGCTAGAACTAATTAGGCATTTGAACAGTTTCCTCAGTCTTTTGAAGATAAGAACTGAACACAATTGTCTGAAGCTGTTGCTTCTAATACAACAGTTGTTTATATTCAAGAAGAAAATCACAACTGTCCGGGAAATTAATATGGGGGCACCGCAATATGTTTGTACTTTAAACACACAAAACAATAATAATAATAATAATAATAATAAATATATATATAATATATATTAATATAATATATATATATATATTCTAATAATATATACACACATACATTTTCAGCCCCATGGCACATCTCCATAGAGGGGTATGCACATCGGGACCCTGCTATCTATAGTAATAACCAACAGAGGAATCATTCAGCACAGGTCCTTAGTATGGGAAAGAGGCCCTCGGGTGTAGAAAGTTAAGATGGTGCCGGGTTAGAGTATGTGGCATTCCTAAAAGTCACCAATATAGCAACTAATTTACAGGTTATAAGCCACCAGATGAAGGGGCTATAACCCAAAACTTTGCACATCCACTTATCTACATAATACATTATTGCAAATGTAATACAGTATTTACTTTATGAGGCTTCTGAGTGCAGTGGAGCCAGTGTGTTATTGAGTCATTTACCACAGGTGCGGTTTTCCTGTTGGATGGGTTAGAGGACACACTCCGATCCTGGTACGCTGGTCTCAATGTAGAAAATGCTTTAGATGGTCAGAAGTGTAAGTCATGCTCAGTAGTGATTTCTGGGAACCTAATAAAGTACTCTGTATGTTTCAGCCAATTCTGATCCTTTGCGCTCTGGTATAGGCATGGAAAACATAGGATGAAGATTACCGGGTTAGAGGTCCCTTATGCACAACCAAGAGCCTAGTGAGGGACTCCACCAAGAGCCTAGTGAGGGACTCCACCAAAAGCCTAGTGAGGGACTCTAGCAAGAGCCTAGTGAGGGACTCCACCAAGAGCCTAGTGAGGGACTCCACCAAAAGCCTAGTGAGGGACTCTAGCAAGAACCTAGTGAGGGACTCCACCAAGAGCCTAGTGGGGCACTCCACCAAGAGCCTAATGAGGCACTCCACCATGAGCCTAATGAGGCACTCCACCAGGAGCCTAGTGAGGGACTTCACCAAGAGCCTAGTGAGGCACTCCACCAAGAGCCTAATGAGGCACTCCACCAAGAGCCTAGTGAGGGACTCAACCAAGTGTCTAGTGAGGGACTCCACCAAGAGCCTAGTGAGGAACTCCACCAAGTATCTAGTGAGGGACTCCACTAAGAGCCTAGTGGGGCACTTCACCAAGAGCCTAATGAGGCACTCCACCAAGAGCCTAATGAGGCACTCCACCAGGAGCCTAGTGAGGGACTCCACCAAGAGCCTAGTGAGGCACTCCACCAAGAGCCTAATGAGGCACTCCACCAAGAGCCTAGTGAGGGACTCAACCAAGTGTCTAGTGAGGGACTCCACCAAGAGCCTAGTGAGGAACTCCACCAAGTATCTAGTGAGGGACTCCACTAAGAGCCTAGTGGGGCACTCCACCAAGAGCCTAATGAGGCACTCCACCAAGAGCCTAATGAGGCACTCCACCAGGAGCCTAGTGAGGGACTCCACCAAGAGCCTAGTGAGGCACTCCACCAAGAGCCTAATGAGGCACTCCACCAAGAGCCTAGTGAGGGACTCAACCAAGTGTCTAGTGAGGGACTCCACCAAGAGCCTAGTGAGGAACTCCACCAAGTATCTAGTGAGGGACTCCACTAAGTAATAACCAACAGAGGAATCATTCAGCACAGGTCCTTAGTATGGGAAAGAGGCCCTCGGGTGTAGAAAGTTAAGATGGTGCCGGGTTAGAGTATGTGGCATTCCTAAAAGTCACCAATATAGCAACTAATTTACAGGTTATAAGCCACCAGATGAAGGGGCTATAACCCAAAACTTTGCACATCCACTTATCTACATAATACATTATTGCAAATGTAATACAGTATTTACTTTATGAGGCTTCTGAGTGCAGTGGAGCCAGTGTGTTATTGAGTCATTTACCACAGGTGCGGTTTTCCTGTTGGATGGGTTAGAGGACACACTCCGATCCTGGTACGCTGGTCTCAATGTAGAAAATGCTTTAGATGGTCAGAAGTGTAAGTCATGCTCAGTAGTGATTTCTGGGAACCTAATAAAGTACTCTGTATGTTTCAGCCAATTCTGATCCTTTGCGCTCTGGTATAGGCATGGAAAACATAGGATGAAGATGACCGGGTTGGAGGTCCCTTATGCACAACCAAGAGCCTAGTGAGGGACTCCACCAAGAGCCTAGTGAGGGACTCCACCAAAAGCCTAGTGAGGGACTCTAGCAAGAGCCTAGTGAGGGACTCCACCAAGAGCCTAGTGAGGGACTCCACCAAAAGCCTAGTGAGGGACTCTAGCAAGAGCCTAGTGAGGGACTCCACCAAGAGCCTAGTGAGGGACTCCACTGAGAGCCTAGTGAGGGACTCCACCGAGAGCCTAGTGAGGGACTCCACGAGAGCCTAGTGAGGGACTCCACCGAGAGCCTAGTGAGGGACTCTAGCAAGAGCCTAGTGAGGGACTCCACCGAGAGCCTAGTGAGGGACTCCACCGAGAGCCTAGTGAGGGACTCCACCGAGAGCCTAGTGAGGGACTCCACCGAGAGCCTAGTGAGGGACTCTAGCAAGAGCCTAGTGAGGGACTCCAACGAGAGCCTAGTGAGGGACTCCACCGAGAGCCTAGTGAGGGACTCCACTAAGAGCCTAGTGAGGGACTCCACCGAGAGCCTACTGAGGGACTCTAGCAAGAGCCTAGTGAGGGACTCCACCGAGAGCCTAGTGAGGGACTCCACCAAGAGCCTAGTGAGGAACTCCACCAAGTGTCTAGTGAGGGACTCCACTAAGAGCCTAGTGAGGAACTCCACCAAGTGTCTAGTGAGGGACTCCACTAAGAGCCTAGTGAGGGACTCTAGCAAGAGCCTAGTGAGGGACTCCACCGAGAGCCTAGTGAGGGACTCTAGCAAGAGCCTAGTGAGGGACTCTAGCAAGAGCCTAGTGAGGGACTCCACCGAGAGCCTAGTGAGGGACTCTAGCAAGAGCCTAGTGAGGGACTCTAGCAAGAGCCTAGTGAGGGACTCTAGCAAGAGCCTAGTGAGGGACTCCACCGAGAGCCTAGTGAGGGACTCTAGCAAGAGCCTAGTGAGGGACTCTAGTAAGAGCCTAGTGAGGGACTCCACCAAGAGCCTAGTGGGGCACTCCACCAAGAGCCTAATGAGGCACTCCACCAAGAGCCTAATGAGGCACTCCACCAGGAGCCTAGTGAGGGACTCCACCAAGAGCCTAATGAGGCACTCCACCAAGAGCCTAGTGAGGGACTCAACCAAGTGTCTAGTGAGGGACTCCACCAAGAGCCTAGTGAGGAACTCCACCAAGTATCTAGTGAGGGACACCACTAAGAGCCTAGTGGGGCACTCCACCAAGAGCCTAATGAGGCACTCCACCAAGAGCCTAATGATGCACTCCACCAGGAGCCTAGTGAGGGACTCCACCAAGAGCCTAGCGAGGCACTCCACCAAGAGCCTAATGAGGCACTCCACCAAGAGCCTAGTGAGGGACTCAACCAAGTGTCTAGTGAGGGACTCCACCAAGAGCCTAGTGAGGAACTCCACCAAGTATCTAGTGAGGGACTCCACTAAGAGCCTAGTGGGGCACTCCACCAAGAGCCTAATGAGGCACTCCACCAAGAGCCTAATGAGGCACTCCACCAGGAGCCTAGTGAGGGACTCCACCAAGAGCCTAGTGAGGCACTCCACCAAGAGCCTAATGAGGCACTCCACCAAGAGCCTAGTGAGGGACTCAACCAAGTGTCTAGTGAGGGACTCCACCAAGAGCCTAGTGAGGCACTCCACCAAGAGCCTAATGAGGCACTCCACCAAGAGCCTAATGAGGCACTCCACCAGGAGCCTAGTGAGGGACTCCACCAAGAGCCTAGTGAGGCACTCCACCAAGAGCCTAATGAGGCACTCCACCAAGAGCCTAGTGAGGGACTCAACCAAGTGTCTAGTGAGGGACTCCACCAAGAGCCTAGTGAGGAACTCCACCAAGTATCTAGTGAGGGACTCCACTAAGAGCCTAGTGGGGCACTCCACCAAGAGCCTAATGAGGCACTCCACCAAGAGCCTAATGAGGCACTCCACCAGGAGCCTAGTGAGGGACTCCACCAAGAGCCTAGTGAGGCACTCCACCAAGAGCCTAATGAGGCACTCCACCAAGAGCCTAGTGAGGGACTCAACCAAGTGTCTAGTGAGGGACTCCACCAAGAGCCTAGTGAGGAACTCCACCAAGTATCTAGTGAGGGACTCCACTAAGAGCCTAGTGAGGAACTCAACCAAGACCCTAGTGAGAGACTCACCAGTGCAGTGTACTATAGGCTCCCTGCTTCTTCATGTGACAGCACAGATGTGTACAGCTTTAATATGGCTGAATCTGGATTCTCAAACTCATTTTGTTGTCGCTCACCTTTATTTTTATGATTGTTACGTTTTTTTCATGACAAATAATGCTATATTTATTAATGGTACAACATGCCTTGTGGTGTCAGAAATGATGATTGTTTGAGTCATAACCTATGACCCTTGAAGTGCGAAAATGCAGATTTACAGAGACACAGACCTTTTAGCCAGCATAAATACCCCAATCCCATCTGGGAGTAAGCCAACAGTGAATTCCTACCATTGTGTAAGAATCCATTACATTTAATCCATAAGTGTTAGAAAGGATTACACAAAAGGTGTGTTACATAAAACAATGCACAAACTTCTACTAAGAAGCCAAGATGTTGAGTATGGAGATACGAGTTTGCTAACTAGTAAAGCTTTTGTCTTGACAGTGGGTTTTTTTTCTTCTTCTGCTGGATGAACATTAAAATAAACACAGGTAATCTGCAGTTGCCTTCTTTACACAAATTCACTTCACTTAGACTTTCTTCCTCACACAAAGTTGGGGAGTGCCAGCCTGAAGTATCCCTATCTAAAGATCTCGGGTAGGATAGGACTGGGATGCAATGGGATCTCTTTCTTGCAGTGCTGACTTGCAAAGTAGTCTTGGAGTCCGATGGCTGCTGGTTCTGGTGGATCAACTGAGCTGGTGATGGATTATAAGTGAATAACAAGTACAAACATATATCCATCGTACAGTATAACGAGTTTTATTTCTATCAAAGTTTATAAGTTGAATGGGTGCATGTAACTATTATTCATGCTGGTAGTAGTATGTCCACAATTATCATTGTCTCTGGAGTACCTTGTTCTGAACTTTGACAACATAAATAGGAGGATAGTTACTGAAGAGATAGGTTTGCCCAATTTCAAATAAGAGAATGGAAGTCTACCACAAAGCAGGACCTGGCCAAGGTTTGCGTTGGCAACAGGTGGCTAGAACACCTTTTTTTTCTATAACTTTGCCAACTCTTTCTAGAGAGGTGAACAGACGACCTGCTTTCCTCATATCTCCAGTCCACAAAGGCTAGTTACTAAACTTAATGGTTAAATATGTAGAGGACGCTGACCGTTTTCTCTGCATATTTATATAGTTTGTTTGGGACATTCCCTGCCGTCCCCACTAAGAAACGCTAAGAGACATAGCGCCTGAAAGGATTGGAACGAATATTGAAGCATAAATATAGCATAATCTTTATGAACATGAGGTTTAAACAGATTGTGTCCCTTGTATTTAGAAGGACACATGGTGCTAATACCTATTTCATATCATTTTAACTAATGACGCAGTCTTGTCCTCCAGAATAGGACAAGCGGTGACCGACTGCTTGTTGAAGACTGAGACAATATAAATTGGGTCATTCCGTGAGAGAGCACTTCTCACACATCGTCTCAAGAAGTGAACTAAAGCTGAACTCGTCTGATCTATAAGAATCCAGTGAAGGAGTCAATCGCTTAAACAGACCCACCTAACAAATGTATGTAAAACCAATGCAGGGAAAAGCTGAATGACTTAATGTGTACAGTACATAATCCATTGTTGTATTGTACCATACGCTTTGTAGCAAATATGTATTGCTTGTTGCTGTGCATCTGGAGTATTGTTTTATTTCGTATAAAAAAATAAAATAGATCTTTGAATAACAGCGGAATGAGAATCAGTGTCTAACTTTGAAGCTATTTAACCCATTTGTTGCTGGAAGGATCTACAACACATTGCAAAGTTAACAATGGGTCAGAGTCGCTGCCTCTCTTCCACTTATACCTCAAGAGCGCCAATGGTTCTTTGAAATCCCCATCCTTGGCAGGAAACCAAAGCAAACTCCGAATGAAGCACAGGAACCTGCCATCGCCGGCCAAACACAACGCTGCAGAAATGTCAGCTTTGTTTTGTTGTTTAATGTTCATTTGTAACCCGGCTGTGTGGGGTGAGATCCTGCAGCTTTGCAGAGCCGCGAGTGCATAAGAGAACGTTACCTGTCTGTGTGTGACTTCCAGTGGGGGCAGAACAAAGAGAGCCTCAAGGTAAACAACTCATTCCAGGTTCAGACTCACTTTAGGTGACTCGGGCCTTCATGCAAATTAACCCCTTCAGTGCTGAATAAGTTTAAAGGGCCCATCCCATATAAAAACATTTTTTGCAGGGCCCATTAAAGGGGGGGGGGAAATATTTATTTTTTATCTTATACTATATTAGTGAAAGCACTGTATGCCTGGATGTCCGGTGTCCCTAGGGGAAATCTCATTGGTCCCTTGGGCCGCCCGCCCGCCCCCGCACACCTCTCATTGGCCTAAGGCGGAGTGACGGGCCACACACACACACACACACACACACACACACACACACACACACACACACAACAGCTCTATACACACACACACACAACACAGCAGCTCTATACACACACACACACACACACACAACACAGCAGCTCTATACACACACACACACACACACACACACACCAGCTCAATACACACACACACACACACACACACAACACAGCAGCTCTATACACACACACACACACCCTCTGTCCGCCCCCCCTCCCCCCATCACGTGCCCCGCCCTGCACTGGCTCCGGACGGGAAGCGCGGCCCTCCTACCCCAGCCACTCCCTTACCTCCCCGGCGCTATCACCCGCTCAGGTAAGTCACTGCGCGTCCCGCCTCAGCCTCAGGCACACTGCGCGTCCCGCCTCAGCCTCAGGCACACTGCGCGTCCCGCCTCAGCCTCAGGCCCACACAGGGCGCTTCCTACCGCCGCTCAGCCGGACGCCACATCGGGGGACCAAGCGGGCACCGGGGGGGGGAGCGCGAGTCACGGGGAACGGGGGGGGGGGGGGCGAGCCGCGAGTCACAGGGAACGGGGGCAGGGGAGTCACGGGGAACGGGGGGGGCCACCAGCTGAACCAGCAGGGGGACGGACGCACGGAGGAGGGGGGGGAAATGCCCATACATAAATTATGACAATACATATGCCCACTGCTCTCCACCCCCCCCCCCCGCTCCCCTTTCCCCCCCCACTCCCCTTTCCCCGTCCCCCACTCCCCTTTCCCGTCCCTCACTCCCCCCCACTCCCCCCCACTCCCCTTTCGCCCCCCCCCACTCCCCTTTTGCCCCCCCACTCCCCTTTCGCCCCCCCCCACACTCCCCTTTCCCTCCCCCCACTCACCTTTCCCATCCCCCACCCCCCCCCCACTCCCCTTTCGCCCCCCCCCCACTCCCCTTTCGCCCCCCCACTCCCCTTTCACCCCCCCACTCCCCTTTCGCCCCCCCACTCCCCTTTCGCCCCCCCAATCCCCTTTCCCTCCCCCCACTCCCCTTTCCCCCCCCCCACTCCCCTTTCCCCCCCTCACTCCCCTCCCCTTTCCCCCCCCCACTCCCCTTTCCCCCCCCCCACTCCCCTCCCCCCCCCCCACTCCCCTTTCCCCCCCCCCACTCCCCTCCCCCCCCCCACTCCCCTTTCCCCCCCCCCACTCCCCTCCCCCCCCCCACTCCCCTTTCCCCCCCCCACTCCCCTTTCCCCCCCCCACTCCCCTTTCCCCCCCCCACTCCCCTTTCCCCCCCCACTCCCCTTTCCCCCCCCACTCCCCTTTCCCCCCCCATTCCTGCTCACCTCCCAGATCGCGCCCCCCCTCCTGCTCGGCTCCGGCATCAAACGACGTCGCGGGGTCATGTGACGTCACATTGATTTAGCAATGTGTCGTCACGTGACCCGCGCGGCATCATTTGACGCCAGTTACCATGGCGTCGCCAAAGATCAGGTAGGAGAAGCTGCCGAGGCCTTGCACGGTCCCCCAGCACTTAATTTAAATGCCTTGGGGGAGAGCGCGGGACCTCTGTAGCCACCACGCCCCCCCTGGGAATTCTCCCGCGCCCCTCGAATTTGTGCACCCCTGGGAGAGCCGCTCTAGTTCTTGTAGCATTTCGCAGTGATATGTATTGTAAGTACAAAGCTGTGTATTGAGTTGTAGAAGGTATTTTGCTAATGGACGTTTGGGGTGCTGTGCCATATACTGTGTCCCCATAGTCTATAAGTGGCATTAGCATCTGTACTTCCTATAAAATACACCTAGTTTGGCATAGGTTTTAAATATCAGAGTATCAATGTGCGACCCAAATGTTACATGGGAGTCAAGCCATATGCCCAGATATTTAAAACTAATGACAGGGGCTAGAATGGTGTTAGAGCTGGTTCTGATCTGTTGCTCTGTCATTAAAAATGTAGAATTTGTCCAAAATACCATAATTACAGTTTCATCAGTGTTTAAAAACTGTTTGTTTTGGGAAATCCAGTTTTCAAGTCTTGAAGAATCAGACTGAAGTATGTGTTTGAGGTCAGAGAGGTTAGGGCCGTGTGCATATAACATTGTGTCATCCGCATACATGTGCATTGAAGCTCCCTTACAAGCTGTAGGAAGATCATTAAGACTGAATAAAATAGGGGTCCCAGAACTGAACCTTGCGGAACCCCACAGGTGACAACCAAGGGACTAGAGTTTGAGCCCAAGATAGACACATATGTAGCCAGGACTGGTTCTTGGCTACCAGTCTGCCCTCACTGACAGTAAGCCCTGGTAAAAGCAGGCCTGCCAGTACAGTACTTATCATGGGTTTTCCCCACTCGCAGCAGTGCCCTTTAGTGACAGGAGGGGGAGGTGGAGCCAGGCCTGGGTTCACCCAATCCTGAGGCAGACGTGGTGCCCTCCTCCTGTCTGTACTTAAGGGGATTGCCGCCAAAATTTAGTCAGTGCCTCTCCCCACTTGAGAGAGGCGGGTCACACACAGGTTGCCTGAATACTGGCCTTCCCTGTTCCTCTTCCCCTCTGGGAAGAGTGAGTCTGCACCTTTCCCCTGATCCTAATAGAGGATCAGGGAAGAGCAAGGACTGCTGTGGGGGCCCTTGACCCTTAGTGCAGGTCCCGGGACCATCCTACAGCTGTAGATATCACCAGAGACAAACCCCAATACTTGGGCGGTCGATGCTGCTTGCACAACTACCTAAACTATGGAGGTCCCTGAGGGGCCGTGTGCCCTGATGGATTCTCCAGGGGGTCTGAGTACCCCGATGATCCCAGAACATTCCGAGATGGTTCCAGACCCGCATAGGAACCAGAGACGGTCGGCGAGTCAGAATCAACCCAATAGCAACCGGGTAAGGTGACTGCCTGGGGTAATGAGGAACCATTGTTGTTAGAGGCCCTGCTGATTGCCACTGATGACCGGAAATGATCCGGTACATCTCCCCCACAGAAGTGTCTCTCTCCTCTTCCAGTACCAGCAGCCATCGGTCATCTGTGGTGTTTCGGCCGATGCCGAGCACTCCTACCAATGCTGCTGAGGAACAGACCCTTACCAGTGGCTCCCAATGATGGTGGAGTTCAGTCTTGATGATGGCAACCGTGAGTCCTGAGTGGCGGAGGAGCGTGCCATGGTTGGCGGTTCCTAGTGCCTGGTCAGCTAACCAGCTTCCCAATCGGTGAGTCCCAGGGCTCCAGAGAGTCAGCGGAGCAGTGAGAGCCCACCTCCTTACTCCCAGCAGGAACGGATGGAGACTTCTGGTGAGAAGGTACCAGGCGACAGCGACTTCTACGCGGAGGACGACGACACACCATTTCAAAGACCGGATGTCTACGCACTTTCGGTCAGTGACATCAACCTCTATCAGGATCCCTCGAGACCGGAACCCGATGACGTTGACAGGAATGCAACTTCTGGGGCGGACGAGGAATGGCCGATTCCCGCTCTGGTGAGTACCGCTACAGCTACCCCTGGGGTGAGACACATTATGGACCATGTACGGGCCCATTTGGAGCGCAAAAAGACTGTGGCTCCGTTGAGCATTAAGACTCTTACCGCCGAACAGCAGGCCCGGTACCAGGACCATATTATGGGGCTTATGCCTCAACCTGTGGTAGAACCGTATTTTTTCAGTATTGCACTGGTATCTAGTCAGGGTGGACATCAGACCAAGGACTCTGACCGACACTTGAAAGACTTTACTGCCCCAGACATTGTGACTAGTACCTCCCGTGTGCTATCACGACCCACCTTTTTGAAGAACCCTAAACGGCAGGCTCGGAGCTTGTTAAAACCTGCTACCCCTTCCCAGGACTATCGGGATTGGGCCTTTGGGGACGACCATGATGAGTAGGATGATGATGATAATGAGGATGTTGCGTGTAGTGTAACTAGTGAAGATAGCAAAAAAGAGAAAAACACAAAAGCGCACCAAGATTGAGATAATATGTGTATTACAGACAGATAAAATTAGTAGTATACACTTACATGAATAAAAACTTTAATGGTCCTGATCACGATCGTAACTTCTATGGTGAGGCAACAAATGGGATGAAAAGGGGGTGATTTCAGTCTCTAGAAGTCTTTTAAGTCCAAAATGACGGATCACAAATATGATATTACAAATTATATTGACTGTCTGTCCACATATGTTATATACATCTTACAATGTGGATGTGGACTACAATATGTAGGTCGCACTAAACGCCATCTTAAGGTACGTGTGATGGAACATTTAAGAAATATTGTCAACATCCCTAAGATACTGGCCTCTGGTAAACCATTAACCCATTTGTTGTGTCATTTTAAAGATGTTCATCAGTGTAGTACAACAGGGGTTAAATATATGGGTATAGAACACATCACTACTACTATCAGAGCTGGTGATAAGGACCTACATATCGCACGGAGGGAACAATTTTGGATCTACACACTCCAAACCAAACATCCTGGGGGATTAAATGACTATGTGGAATTGACTCCCTTCTTGCGGTAATTAAATAACTGGTAATGTTTGCTTTATAGTCTGTTGGTATCATTTACTATTAATTTAGAAAGCCTCAAAATTGAGATGCATTCAATTTTAACTATTTTTAATCAACATGGCCCCCCCCTTTCCCCCCCCCCCCCTTTCCATTTTTTCCTTTCTTTATAATGCATTTTTCCCCTTTATTTTCATATCCCTTCCCCCCATCCACTCTTCAATATCAATATCATATGTTTTATGTCTAAATGTTGTATTTGTATGTGATAGCACAATGTTTTATCTGTATTTTTTATATCAACAAATATATTCTAAATGTTACACTTGAAAAAAGGGGCCACCTGTATGTTTTACTTTATATATCTCTACCAGTGAGTGGCACTTTTGTTTTTATTATTTATTTATTACTCTAAGTGCCACCAAAACAAATCAGCAGCATTTATCTGTTTATTTCATTAAACACTAAGGGCAGGTTTGGTGAATCTAATCCATCCCCCTTTTTCTAAATAAGATATGATTGGATGCCTATTCATTGGTATTAACCAATTATGAATGTGGACTGGTATATAAAGGACCCCAAACAGGTGCCCCTGATATCGCCTGAGGAAGAATACTTTTGTATTCGAAACGCGTCGCGAAGGGTGTCGCTGGTCTGTTTATCACATACAGCCAGTCTTCACACAAGTGTTTTTATTGATAATCACGATTTGAACGGAAAACGGACAGGCATCTCCGGGACTACTATAGGGGGCTTCATTCGCCGCGCATGCGCGTCACGCAGGCCATCACGCTGACAACCGTGTGGAGCTGAACACGCAGCATAGCCCAAGACACAGCCCCAGCGCGCGGGGCTTGTTTCTAGAGACTGAAATCACCCCCTTTTCATCCCATTTGTTGCCTCACCATAGAAGTTACGATCGTGATCAGGACCATTAAAGTTTTTATTCATGTAAGTGTATACTACTAATTTTATCTGTCTGTAATACACATATTATCTCAATCTTGGTGCGCTTTTGTGTTTTTCTCTTTTTTTCTTGGGACTTGGTATCGCTGTCGGAGTTTTCTGCTGGGATCCACATTGGAGGTGGGGGAAGACACCTTCAACATCAAGAGCTGCAAAAGATTAGAGAGGAACCACCATTCCAGTTTCTTAAAGAGCAAGAGCGCGGACTGGACATTTTTTCTATAGTGAAGATAGCAAGTATGCAATGTCCGTGCGATCGGACACTTCGGGGTTCTCCTCCAAGACCACTTCAGGGTCTGAGTCCACTAAGGCGGTTCCAGTCAAGTCACTTCCGTGGTGGCACCCTAGGTTCCAGGGGTATGACCCCTACATGCACCGCACAAGGTTTCTGCTAGAGGCGGGGGACATAGAAGACCACTGATGGATGGGGGGAGAGTTCAGCCCAGAGAAATCCACAGAGGCTTTAAGGCACAGGGAGTATGAGATCCGCCTAGGAATAGTGCAGCCTAAGGGGGTGATTTACAGGTACTGCGATCCACCCATGCAGGAACCTTTGTTCTGGGTTCTGCCAGGCCAGGCTGAAGGCCATAGGCTGATTAAAATCAGTAGAGCAGAAAGACATGTAGTTCAGAGGTATAGGCAGTCCCACGGATTCGAATACCCGTATGTGCCAGAACCTATCATGCGGAAAATTGATTAGAACCGAGAAAAGTGGCTGGAAGATGTTATCAGGGAATACATCACAGTGTACAGTAAGAGTACCTTCTATCAGCTAGAGGAGCGGGTGAAATACCTCATTGGAGTGTGGTGTCCATCTATATGGACAGAGTCGAATACATGCTGGGAGTGGGGAAAACCCATGATAAGTACTGTACTGGCAGGCCTGCTCTTACCAGGGCTTACTGTCAGTGAGGGCAGACTGGTAGCCAAAAAGGGTGTTTTCAGTTACAGTGCCAGATAGTATTGGGGCACTTGTTAGGAAACCAGACCCGGAGCATCACTACTGAGTAATTAGGTTCTCCATGTTGGGAGATGGACCTGGGTTTTTCATGGAATGCTGTGATATAATCAAGGTTATATGCACTGCAATACAAGAAAGTATGTATATTTTGCATTGTGATTATCATACTGTTGTTATTGATTCTCCTGTTCTGTTTAGGATATGCATCTGAAGGATGGTACCTGCAAATTTCAGCCCCAGTGAGGACATGGGAGTTTCCACCAGAGGGAGAGTGTGGTCAGGACTGGTTCTTGGCTACCAGTCTGCCCTCACTGGCAGTAAGCCCTGGTAAGAGCAGGCCTGCCAGTACTTATCATGGGTTTTCCCCACTTCCAGCAGTGCCCTTGAGTGACAGGGGGGAGGTGAAGCCAGACCTGGGTTCATCCAATCCTGAGTCAGACCTGGTGCCCTCCTCCTGGCTGTACTTAACGGGATGCCGCCCAAATTTAGTCAGTGCATCTCCCCACTTGAGAGAGGCAGGTCACACAAAGGTTGCCTGAATACTGGCCTTCCCTGTTCCTCTTCCCCTCTGGGGAGAGTGAGTGAGCACCTTTCCCCTGATCCTGATACAGGACCAGGGAAGAGCAACGACTGCTGTGGGGGTCCTTGACCCATAGTGCAGGTCCAGGGACCATCCTACAGCTGGAGATATCACCAGAGACTGCATAGGGCAGAGGCCTGCTGTGACTGCATTGATCTGAACAGATGAAGCCGTTCCTGTTTCATATACCTCCTGCCTGGTGTGTGATCTTATTGGGGAAGGAGAGGGATTGTTTCCACCGTAGGAGATCGCCTCCATACATCTGGAGCCTGCAGCAGATGGAGGCGCAGCACTGCTAGAGAACCATGCTGGGTATGTACCACAGAAACCTGTCCTGTCTCCCCACAAACATCGGCGGACGACTCAGCCCTCCTGCTTACCAACAGGCAGCATGCACCACACACGCTGTAATGGCAGAATCTCCCATTAGGTGGGGAAAACACAGTTACACATACATAGCGCAGACAGAATTTAGCAGGTTACAATAAGTCTCTGCCCCGCGGGGCTTACAATCTAATGGTGTTGCCCGAGATAAAGTGAGCTGAAGTTACAAGTAGAGCTGAAACGGGAATATGAAGTAGGTTCACAGGCAGTATTCTTCCCCCGGCATGGCCATATATTCCGTGATATTTGTCTTTGAGCTTTCAATAGTATTTAACAAAAATGCCCTACATTTACAAGGCTAATAAACGTACCCGTCATTATAAAACAACCTTTTTAGACGAGCACAGACTTATATTGCTGAGAGCTTTCAACCTATTGGGTTGAATAGAATGAGATGGGTGTAATACACGGACAAACCACATGTAACTTTGCATGGGTGTCATCACGCGACACATGAACCCACACCTCATAATAATAATATCTTTATAATAATACCAAACTTCTTCCAATCTAAAGACACCAGGGATCTCTGGCACTAAGAGACTTAAAGCAGCCCTCTTGCGGACACTTCCTTTTTAATAGGTTTGAACCGCATTGATTTCAGCACTGGGGACCCGCTGCTTCCGAGAAACTTACCTCGGAAGGGGATGTCGGTAGCAGCTCCAGCTGGGCTAGTTTGGGCTAACATAATGGCGGCTTAAATGTTTCTGCATTCTACGGGCCAATAGGAAGCTGTGACGTCATCCCTTGCAGCTCCCTATTGGTCCACGTGACACGGGACATTTAAACAGCAGAGTAATACCTTACGGAGGTAAGTAACTCGGGAAGCAAGGGGTCAACGCAGTTCTGCTCCGGAAACCCCCTGCTTCAAATGTATGTAAAAAAATAAATAACATAAAGGGTCCCCATACTGTATGTATTTTGGGAAATCTTGCCAAAATGATATAATACTCACGTCATTATGTTTAGAAGAGTGCTGCTGGGATGTGACCACACACAGGCACAAACCCAACATGATACCTATGTACATCCTGAGCCGCAATGCTGGATGGATTAGTGTAATAAACCCTTTTTTGTTTCCTAATTCACCACAAATGAGGATTTTTTTAGTTACTTCTTGGAGTCACCAAAAGGAAAGTTTAACTCCGCAGCAAAGGAAATGAATCTTCTCGTTGCGCAGTGAGTCTGCAAGACATTATCCGCTTATACGGTCACTGGTTAGTTTAAGTAGCGTCGCTGTACTTGGAATGAGAAAGACACAATCAATTCCTGTCCCAAACTTCTTACAATATGATTTTTTTATGTTCCTGTACATGAGGCCGAGTGACGGCTCTTAGTTGAGGTCATTGGGAGCTGGAGCCGAAAAACTGAGGTCCCCACCCAGAGGAGGAACGAGGGAGGGGGGGGGTGGAGGCAAGTGAGACAGTTGCCCTGGGCATGGCCTGTTACGGGGAGAGGGTGGGGCTGGGCCTGCCCCATCAGTCCAATCTGGAAGACAGTCCCAACTTCCAGTGTCTGCCACTGGTAGGGCCGGCTTGTTCTTTTGTGGGGCTCGGTGAACTGGTTTTCCAGGGCCTCTTACCTGGTCCAGCGCGGCATCTCCTCCTGAGACGACGTGGCGTCCTTACATCGTGATGTCACTGTGTCATGCAGCATCACATTGTCATGGCAACGTGATGACATTTGACGTTGCGGTGCCATGATAATGGGACACTGAAGGAGGACATGCTGCCGGACAGGTAAGAGACAGTTCCAGAGGCCCAGCGCTCTCCCCCAGCACCCAGCTTTATTGTTGTGGGGAAGAGCGCACGGCCTCTGTAACTGCGGGACTGTGCGGTGGCGCGGCCATCAAGCCGGCCCTGCCCACCGGGACGGACCCTCCCCCACTGGAGGGAGAGAGAGGGGGTTCTATAAATTGGTGGGTGCAATTGGTGGAACTTGCCCCAGGCACACAAATACCTAGTACCACCTCTGTCTCCACCAATGGTCAACCCCATACCTGCTAATAGGAGTCAGCTATTATGTATGTGGCCAAATGCAGGCCTATTTGGGGGAGCTCAAGGACGGAGTACCAGCAACTTTAGGGATCAACAAGAAACTCCATAGTTGTATAGTAACTGGGGGTATAATGAATAATTTTTCTATTGGATTTTGTTATTTAACGCTGACCTTTTAATATAGTGTTTGTATAAAAAATATATTTGTCCTTCCGACACCTTTTTCCTTTCAAAAACACCACCCTGACAAATCTGCTCCCCACAAATGCAGGGTGCGCCCTGAAACCAAGACGCCTCAGTGCACATCCAATATGACAAATTATTTAGTACCTAACTATATGTTTTTTCTTCTTATAACTTTGGGTCATTTAGTTTAATTTTTTGGCCACAACATTTTAAGCCTACGCCCTGAACACGGTAGATCCTATTTGCAGGTCCTACACTACCTATTGTATACTGTGATCTACTGTACCCCCCCAAAGCACAATACCCCAAAATACCCCCACAGCACAATACCCCAAAATACCCCCACAGCACAATACCCCAAAATACCCACACAGCACAATAACCCCAAAATACCTACACAGCAAAATACCCCCCACAGCAAAATACCCACACAGCACAATACCCCAAAATACCCCCACAGCACAATAACCCCAAAATACCCCCACAGCACAATACCCCCACACAGCACAATACCCCCACACAGCACAATACCCCAAAATACCCACACAGCACAATACCCCAAAATACCCACACAGCACAATACCCCAAAATACCCACACAGCAAAATACACCAAAATACCCACACAGCACAATACCCCCACACAGCACAATACCCCCACACAGCACAATACCCCAAAATACCCACACAGCACAATACCCCAAAATACCCCCACAGCAAAATACCCCCCACAGCACAATAACCCCAAAATACCCCCACAGCAAAATACCCCAAAATACCCCCCACAGCAAAATACCCCCCACAGCACAATATCCCACAATCCCCCCTCCCCAAAGCACAATCCCCCCCACAGCACAATCCCCCCCACAGCACAATCCCCCCCACAGCACAATCCCCCCCACAGCACAATCCCCCCCACAGCACAATTCCCCCACATAGAACAATACCCCCCACAGCACAATACCCCTCACAGCACAATCCCCCTCACAGCACAATACCCCACAATCCCCCCCCCCAGTACAGCACAATACAGATGGACCCCAACTCACCTGCACCCCGCGCGTCACTTGGAGCGGGGGGACCGCGGCCAAAGTGCGGATTCCCGGCTTCTGAATGCAAATCCCGCTGCGTTAATCCTACAGGGCCGCGCCAGTCTGGAAGAGCTGCGCAGCGAGAAGCGGTCCCTCTGTCTGCGTCTCACACACACCTTGTGCCACACTGGTCTCGCCCACACTGGTCTCGCCCACACTAATCTCGCCCACAGATGCGGAACTTGGGCCCGGAACAGATGACTGGCAGGGGAGGCAACACAGCCAACAAACTCCCCCCCCCCCCCAGCAAAAGGATTGCCGGGATTGCGTTGGGGACCTCTTCCTTAGAGCAACTCCTGTCCTCGAAGGCCACCCACAGGTTAGGTTTCAAGGATATCCCTGCTTCAGCACAGATGGTTCAATCTGTGGCCACTAATTGGGCCACCTGTGCTGAAGCAGGGATATCTTTGAAACCAAACCAGTATGTGGCCTTTGAGGACTGGAGTTGGTACCCCTCCTGCCTTAGAGCAACTCCTAGACATCAAACTGCCCCCTGACTGCCCTCCGGGGATCAGCTGCTCCCTGATTGTCCTCCGGGGATCAGCTGCTCCCTGATTGCCCTCCGGGGATCAGCTGCTCCCTGACTGCCCTCCGGGGATCAGCTGCTCCCTGACTGCCCTCCGGGGATCAGCTGCTCCCTGATTGCCCTCCAGGGATCAGCTGCTCCCTGACTGCCCTCCGGGGATCAGCTGCTCCCTGATTGCCCTCCGGGGATCAGCTGCTCCCTGATTGCCCTCCAGTGATCAGCTGCCCCCTGACTGCGCTCCGGGGATCAGCTGCTCCCTGACTGCCCTCCGGGGATCAGCTGCTCCCTGACTGCCCTCCGGGGATCAGCTGCTCCCTGATTGTCCTCCGGAGATCAGCTGCTCCCTGATTGCCCTCCGGGGATCAGCTGCTCCCTGATTGCGCTCCGGCGATCAGCTGCTCCCTGACTGCCCTCCGGGGATCAGCTGCTCCCTGACTGCCCTCCGGGGATCAGCTGCTCCCTGACTGCCCTCCGGGGATCAGCTGCTCCCTGATTGCCCCCCAGGGGATCAGCTGCTCCCTGATTGCCCTCCGGAGATCAGCTGCTCCCTGATTGCCCTCCGGGGATCAGCTGCTCCCTGACTGCGCTCCGGGGATCAGCTGCTCCCTGACTGCCCTCCGGGGATCAGCTGCTCCCTGACTGCCCTCCGGGGATCAGCTGCTCCCTGACTGCCCTCCGGGGATCAGCTGCTCCCTGACAGCCCTCCGGGGATCAGCTGCTCCCTGATTGCCCTCCGGGGATCAGCTGCTCCCTGATTGCCCTCCGGAGATCAGCTGCTCCCTGATTGCCCTCCGGGGATCAGCTGCTCCCTGACTGCGCTCCGGGGATCAGCTGCTCCCTGACTGCCTTCCGGGGATCAGCTGCTCCCTGACTGCCCTCCGGGGATCTGCTGCTCCCTGACTGCCCTCCGGGGATCTGCTGCTCCCTGACTGCCCTCTGGAGATCAGCTGCTCCCTGATTGCCCTCCGGGGATCAGCTGCTCCCTGACTGCGCTCCGGGGATCAGCTGCTCCCTGATTGCCCTACGGGGATCAGCTGCTCCCTGACTGCGCTCCGGGGATCAGCTGCTCCCTGACTGCCCTCCGGGGATCAGCTGCTCCCTGACTGCCCTCCGGGGATCAGCTGCTCCCCGACTGCCCTCCGGGGATCAGCTGCTCCCTGACTGCCCTCCGGGGATCAGCTGCTCCCTGACTGCCCTCCGGGGATCTGCTGCTCCCTGACTGCCCTCCGGGGATCAGCTGCTCCCTGACTGCCCTCTGGAGATCAGCTGCTCCCTGATTGCCCTCCGGAGATCAGCTGCTCCCTGATTGCCCTCCGGGGATTAGCTGCTCCCTGACTGCGCTCCGGGGATCAGCTGCTCCCTGACTGCCCTCCGGGGATCAGCTGCTCCCTGACTGCCCTCCGGGGATCAGCTGCTCCCTTACTGCCCTCCGGGGATCAGCTGCTCCCTGACTGCCCTCCGGGGATCAGCTGCTCCCTGACTGCCCTCCGGGGGGTTTTCTGCTGCTCCCTGACTGCCCTCCGGGGATCTGCTGCTCCCTGACTGCCCTCCGGGGATCAGCTGCTCCCTGACTGCCCTCCGGGGATCAGCTGCTCCCTGACTGCCCTCCGGGGATCAGCTGCTCCCTGACTGCCCTCCGGGGATCTGCTGCTCCCTGACTGCCCTCTGGAGATCAGCTGCTCCCTGATTGCCCTCCGGAGATCAGCTGCTCCCTGATTGCCCTCCGGGGATCAGCTGCTCCCTGACTGCTCTCCGGGGATCAGCTGCTCCCTGACTGCGCTCCGGGGATCAGCTGCTCCCTGACTGCCCTCCGGGGATCAGCTGCTCCCTGACTGCCCTCCGGGGATCAGCTGCTCCCTGACTGCCCTCCGGGGATCAGCTGCTCCCTGACTGCCCTCCGGGGATCAGCTGCTCCCTGACTGCCCTCCGGGGATCTGCTGCTCCCTGACTGCCCTCCGGGGATCAGCTGCTCCCTGACTGCCCTCCGGGGATCAGCTGCTCCCTGACTGCCCTCCGGGGATCAGCTGCTCCCTGATTGCCCTCCGGGGATCAGCTGCTCCCTGACTGCGCTCCGGGGATCAGCTGCTCCCTGACTGCCCTCCGGGGATCAGCTGCTCCCTGACTGCCCTCCGGGGATCAGCTGCTCCCTGACTGCCCTCCGGGGATCAGCTGCTCCCTGACAGCCCTCCGGGGATCTGCTGCTCCCTGACTGCCCTCTGGAGATCAGCTGCTCCCTGATTGCCCTCCGGGGATCAGCTGCTCCCTGACTGCGCTCCGGGGATCAGCTGCTCCCTGATTGCCCTCCGGGGATCAGCTGCTCCCTGACTGCGCTCCGGGGATCAGCTGCTCCCTGACTGCCCTCCGGGGATCAGCTGCTCCCTGACTGCTCTCCGGGGATCAGCTGCTCCCTGACTGCCCTCCGGGGATCAGCTGCTCCCTGACTGCCCTCCGGGGATCAGCTGCTCCCTGACTGCCCTCCGGGGATCTGCTGCTCCCTGACTGCCCTCCGGGGATCAGCTGCTCCCTGACTGCCCTCCGGGGATCAGCTGCTCCCTGACTGCCCTCCGGGGATCAGCTGCTCCCTGACTGCTCTCCGGGGATCAGCTGCTCCCTGACTGCCCTCCGGGGATCTGCTGCTCCCTGACTGCCCTCTGGAGATCAGCTGCTCCCTGATTGCCCTCCGGAGATCAGCTGCTCCCTGATTGCCCTCCGGGGATCAGCTGCTCCCTGACTGCTCTCCGGGGATCAGCTGCTCCCTGACTGCGCTCCGGGGATCAGCTGCTCCCTGACTGCCCTCCGGGGATCTGCTGCTCCCTGACTGCCCTCCGGGGATCAGCTGCTCCCTGACAGCCCTCCGGGGATCATCTGCTCCCTGACTGCCCTCCGGGGATCAGCTGCTCCCTGACTGCCCTCCGGGGATCAGCTGCTCCCTGACTGCCCTCCGGGGATCTGCTGCTCCCTGACTGCCCTCTGGAGATCAGCTGCTCCCTGATTGCCCTCCGGAGATCAGCTGCTCCCTGATTGCCCTCTGGGGATCAGCTGCTCCCTGACTGCGCTCCGGGGATCAGCTGCTCCCTGACTGCCCTCCGGGGATCAGCTGCTCCCTGACTGCCCTCCGGGGATCAGCTGCTCCCTGACTGCCCTCCGGGGATCTGCTGCTCCCTGACTGCCCTCCGGGGATCAGCTGCTCCCTGACTGCCCTCCGGGGATCAGCTGCTCCCTGACTGCCCTCCGGGGATCAGCTGCTCCTTGACTGCCCTCCGGAGATCAGCTGCTCCCTGATTGCCCTCCGGGGATCAGCTGCTCCCTGACTGCTCTCCGGGGATCAGCTGCTCCCTGACTGCCCTCCGGGGATCAGCTGCTCCCTGACTGCCCTCCGGGGATCAGCTGCTCCCTGACTGCCCTCCGGGGATCAGCTGCTCCCTGACTGCCCTCTGGAGATCAGCTGCTCCCTGATTGCCCTCCGGAGATCAGCTGCTCCCTGACTGCCCTCCGGGGATCAGCTGCTCCCTGACTGCGCTCCGGGGATCAGCTGCTCCCTGACTGCCCTCCGGGGATCAGCTGCTCCCTGACTGCCCTCCGGGGATCAGCTGCTCCCTGACTGCCCTCCGGGGATCAGCTGCTCCCTGACTGCCCTCCGGGGATCAGCTGCTCCCTGACTGCCCTCCGGGGATCTGCTGCTCCCTGACTGCCCTCCGGGGATCAGCTGCTCCCTGACTGCCCTCCGGAGATCAGCTGCTCCCTGATTGCCCTCCGGAGATCAGCTGCTCCCTGATTGCCCTCCGGGGATCAGCTGCTCCCTGACTGCGCTCCGGGGATCAGCTGCTCCCTGACTGCCCTCCGGGGATCAGCTGCTCCCTGACTGCCCTCCGGGGATCAGCTGCTCCCTGACTGCCCTCCGGGGATCAGCTGCTCCCTGACTGCCCTCCGGGGATCAGCTGCTCCCTGACTGCCCTCCGGGGATCAGCTGCTCCCTGACTGCCCACCGGGGATCTGCTGCTCCCTGACTGCCCTCCGGGGATCTGCTGCTCCCTGACTGCCCTCTGGAGATCAGCTGCTCCCTGATTGCCCTCCGGAGATCAGCTGCTCCCTGATTGCCCTCCGGGGATCAGCTGCTCCCTGATTGCGCTCCGGGGATCAGCTGCTCCCTGACTGCCCTCCGGAGATCAGCTGCTCCCTGACTGCCCTCCGGGGATCAGCTGCTCCCTGATTGCCCTCCGGAGATCAGCTGCTCCCTGATTGCCCTCCGGGGATCAGCTGCTCCCTGACAGCGCTCCGGGGATCAGCTGCTCCCTGACTGCCCTCCGGGGATCAGCTGCTCCCTGACTGCCCTCCGGGGATCAGCTGCTCCCTGACTGCCCTCCGGGGATCAGCTGCTCTCTGACTGCCCTCCGGGGATCAGCTGCTCCCTGACTGCCCTCCGGGGATCAGCTGCTCCCTGACTGCCCTCCGGGGATCAGCTGCTCCCTGACTGCCCTCCGGGGATCTGCTGCTCCCTGACTGCCCTCCGGGGATCTGCTGCTCCCTGACTGCCCTCTGGAGATCAGCTGCTCCCTGATTGCCCTCCGGGGATTAGCTGCTCCCTGACTGCGCTCCGGGGATCAGCTGCTCCCTGATTGCCCTCCGGGGATCAGCTGCTCCCTGACTGCGCTGCGGGGATCAGCTGCTCCCTGACTGCCCTCCGGGGATCAGCTGCTCCCTGACTGCCCTCCGGGGATCAGCTGCTCCCTGACTGTCCTCCGGGGATCAGCTGCTCCCTGACTGCCCTCCGGGGATCAGCTGCTCCCTGACTGCCCTCCGGGGATCTGCTGCTCCCTGACTGCCCTCCGGGGATCAGCTGCTCCCTGACTGCCCTCCGGGGATCAGCTGCTCCCTGACTGCCCTCCGGGGATCAGCTGCTCCCTGACTGCCCTCCGGGGATCAGCTGCTCCCTGACTGCCCTCCGGGGATCTGCTGCTCCCTGACTGCCCTCCGGAGATCAGCTGCTCCCTGATTGCCCTCCGGAGATCAGCTGCTCCCTGATTGCCCTCCGGGGATCAGCTGCTCCCTGACTGCTCTCCGGGGATCAGCTGCTCCCTGACTGCGCTCCGGGGATCAGCTGCTCCCTGACTGCCCTCCGGGGATCAGCTGCTCCCTGACTGCCCTCCGGGGATCAGCTGCTCCCTGACTGCCCTCCGGGGATCAGCTGCTCCCTGACTGCCCTCCGGGGATCTGCTGCTCCCTGACTGCCCTCCGGGGATCTGCTGCTCCCTGACTGCCCTCCGGGGATCAGCTGCTTCCTGACTGCCCTCCGGGGATCAGCTGCTCCCTGACTGCCCTCCGGGGATCAGCTGCTCCCTGACTGCCCTCCGGGGATCTGCTGCTCCCTGACTGCCCTCTGGAGATCAGCTGCTCCCTGATTGCCCTCCGGAGATCAGCTGCTCCCTGATTGCCCTCTGGGGATCAGCTGCTCCCTGACTGCGCTCCGGGGATCAGCTGCTCCCTGACTGCCCTCCGGGGATCAGCTGCTCCCTGACTGCCCTCCGGGGATCAGCTGCTCCCTGACTGCCCTCCGGGGATCTGCTGCTCCCTGACTGCCCACCGGGGATCAGCTGCTCCCTGACTGCCCTCCGGGGATCAGCTGCTCCCTGACTGCCCTCCGGGGATCAGCTGCTCCTTGACTGCCCTCCGGAGATCAGCTGCTCCCTGATTGCCCTCCGGGGATCAGCTGCTCCCTGACTGCTCTCCGGGGATCAGCTGCTCCCTGACTGCCCTCCGGGGATCAGCTGCTCCCTGACTGCCCTCCGGGGATCAGCTGCTCCCTGACTGCCCTCCGGGGATCAGCTGCTCCCTGACTGCCCTCTGGAGATCAGCTGCTCCCTGATTGCCCTCCGGAGATCAGCTGCTCCCTGACTGCCCTCCGGGGATCAGCTGCTCCCTGACTGCGCTCCGGGGATCAGCTGCTCCCTGACTGCCCTCCGGGGATCAGCTGCTCCCTGACTGCCC
The DNA here is from genome assembly GCF_040206685.1 of Ascaphus truei. NCBI lineage: Eukaryota > Metazoa > Chordata > Amphibia > Anura > Ascaphidae > Ascaphus > Ascaphus truei. Next base: position 9,360,777 of record NC_134496.1, on the reverse strand, counting down.
TCCGGGGATCAGCTGCTCCCTGACTGCCCTCCGGGGATCAGCTGCTCCCTGACTGCCCTCCGGGGATCAGCTGCTCCCTGACTGCCCTCCGGGGATCAGCTGCTCCCTGACTGCCCTCCGGGGATCTGCTGCTCCCTGACTGCCCTCCGGGGATCAGCTGCTCCCTGACTGCCCTCTGGAGATCAGCTGCTCCCTGATTGCCCTCCGGAGATCAGCTGCTCCCTGATTGCCCTCCGGGGATCAGCTGCTCCCTGACTGCGCTCCGGGGATCAGCTGCTCCCTGACTGCCCTCCGGGGATCAGCTGCTCCCTGACTGCCCTCCGGGGATCAGCTGCTCCATGACTGCCCTCCGGGGATCAGCTGCTCCCTGACTGCCCTCTGGGGATCAGCTGCTCCCTGACTGCCCTCCGGGGATCAGCTGCTCCCTGGCTGCCCTCCGGGGATCTGCTGCTCCCTGACTGCCCTCCGGGGATCTGCTGCTCCCTGACTGCCCTCTGGAGATCAGCTGCTCCCTGATTGCCCTCCGGAGATCAGCTGCTCCCTGATTGCCCTCCGGGGATCAGCTGCTCCCTGATTGCGCTCCGGGGATCAGCTGCTCCCTGACTGCCCTCCGGGGATCAGCTGCTCCCTGACTGCCCTCCGGGGATCAGCTGCTCCCTGACTGCCCTCCGGGGATCAGCTGCTCCCTGACTGCCCTCCGGGGATCAGCTGCTCCCTGACTGCCCTCTGGGGATCAGCTGCTCCCTGATTGCCCTCCGGAGATCAGCTGCTCCCTGATTGCCCTCGGGGATCAGCTGCTCCCTGACTGCGCTCCGGGGATCAGCTGCTCCCTGACTGCCCTCCGGGGATCAGCTGCTCCCTGACTGCCCTCCGGGGATCAGCTGCTCCCTGACTGCCCTCCGGGGATCTGCTGCGCCCTGACTGCCCTCCGGGGATCAGCTGCTCCCTGACTGCCCTCCGGGGATCAGCTGCTCCCTGACTGCCCTCCGGGGATCAGTTGCTCCCTGACTGCCCTCCGGGGATCAGCTGCTCCCTGACTGCCCTCCGGGGATCAGCTGCTCCCTGACTGCCCTCCGGAGATCAGCTGCTCCCTGATTGCCCTCCGGGGATCAGCTGCTCCCTGACTGCGCTCCGGGGATCAGCTGCTCCCTGACTGCCCTCCGGGGATCAGCTGCTCCCTGACTGCCCTCCGGGGATCAGCTGCTCCCTGACTGCCCTCCGGGGATCAGCTGCTCCCTGACTGCCCTCCGGGGATCAGCTGCTCCCTGACTGCCCTCCGGGGATCAGCTGCTCCCTGACTGCCCTCCGGGGATCTGCTGCTCCCTGACTGCCCTCCGGGGATCTGCTGCTCCCTGACTGCCCTCTGGAGATCAGCTGCTCCCTGATTGCCCTCCGGAGATCAGCTGCTCCCTGATTGCCCTCCGCCCTCAGGGGATCAGCTGCTCCCTGACTGCGCTCCGGGGATCAGCTGCTCCCTGACTGCCCTCCGGGGATCAGCTGCTCCCTGACTGCCCTCCGGGGATCAGCTGCTCCCTGACTGCCCTCCGGGGATCAGCTGCTCCCTGACTGCCCTCCGGGGATCAGCTGCTCCCTGACTGCCCTCCGGGGATCAGCTGCTCCCTGACTGCCCTCCGGGGATCAGCTGCTCCCTGACTGCCCTCTGGGGATCTGCTGCTTCCTGACTGCCCTCCGGGGATCAGCTGCTCCCTGACTGCCCTCCGGGGATCAGCTGCTCCCTGACTGCCCTCCGGGGATCAGCTGCTCCCTGACTGCCCTCCGGGGATCAGCTGCTCCCTGATTGCCCTCCAGAGATCAGCTGCTCCCTGATTGCCCTCCGGGGATCAGCTGCTCCCTGACTGCCCTCCGGGGATCAGCTGCTCCCTGACTGCCCTCCGGGGATCAGCTGCTCCCTGACTGCCCTCCGGGGATCTGCTGCTTCCTGACTGCCCTCCGGGGATCAGCTGCTCTCTGACTGCCCTCCGGGGATCAGCTGCTCCCTGACTGCCCTCCGGGGATCAGCTGCTCCCTGACTGCCCTCCGGGGATCAGCTGCTCCCTGATTGCCCTCCGGAGATCAGCTGCTCCCTGATTGCCCTCCGGGGATCAGCTGCTCCCTGACTGCGCTCCGGGGATCAGCTGCTCCCTGACTGCCCTCCGGGGATCAGCTGCTCCCTGACTGCCCTCCGGGGATCAGCTGCTCCCTTACTGCCCTCTGGAGATCAGCTGCTCCCTGATTGCCCTCCGGAGATTAGCTGCTCCCTGACTGCCCTCCGGGGATCAGCTGCTCCCTGACTGCGCTCCGGGGATCAGCTGCTCCCTGACTGCCCTCCGGGGATCAGCTGCTCCCTGACTGCCCTCCGGGGATCAGCTGCTCCCTGACTGCCCTCCGGAGATCAGCTGCTCCCTGACTGCCCTCCGGGGATCACCTGCTCCCTGACTGCCCTCCGGGGATCTGCTGCTCCCTGACTGCCCTCCGGGGATCAGCTGCTCCCTGACTGCCCTCTGGAGATCAGCTGCTCCCTGATTGCCCTCCGGAGATCAGCTGCTCCCTGATTGCCCTCCGGGGATCAGCTGCTCCCTGACTGCGCTCCGGGGATCAGCTGCTCCCTGACTGCCCTCCGGGGATCAGCTGCTCCCTGACTGCCTTCCGGGGATCAGCTGCTCCCTGACTGCCCTCCGGGGATCAGCTGCTCCCTGACTGCCCTCCGGAGATCAGCTGCTCCCTGACTGCCCTCCGGGGATCAGCTGCTCCCTGACTGCCCTCCGGGGATCAGCTGCTCCCTGACTGCCCTCCGGGGATCAGCTGCTCCCTGACTGCCCTCCGGGGATCAGCTGCTCCCTGACTGCCCTCCGGGGATCAGCTGCTCCCTGACTGCCCTCCGGGGATCAGCTGCTCCCTGACTGCCCTCCGGGGATCAGCTGCTCCCTGACTGCCCTCCGGGGATCAGCTGCTCCCTGACTGCCCCCCGGGGATCAGCTGCTTCCTGACTGCCCTCCGAGGATCAGCTGCTCCCTGACTGCCCTCCGGGGATCAGCTGCTCCCTGACTGCCCTCCGGGGATCAGCTGCTCCCTGACTGCCCCCCGGGGATCAGCTGCTTCCTGACTGCCCTCTGGGGATCAGCTGCTCCCTGACTGCCCTCCGGGGATCAGCTGCTCCCTGACTGCCCTCCGGGGATCAGCTGCTCCCTGACTGCCCCCCGGGGATCAGCTGCTTCCTGACTGCCCTCCGGGGATCAGCTGCTCCCTGACTGCCCTCCGGGGATCAGCTGCTCCCTGACTGCCCTCCGGGGATCAGCTGCTCCCTGATTGCCCCCCGGGGATCAGCTGCTTCCAGACTGCCCTCCGGTGATCAGCTGCTCCCTGACTGCCCTCCGGGGATCAGCTGCTCCCTGACTGCCCTCCGGGTATCTGCTGCTCCCTGACTGCCCTCCGGGGATCAGCTGCTCCCTGACTGCCCTCCGGGGATCAGCTGCTCCCTGACTGCCCTCTGGAGATCAGCTGCTCCCTGATTGCCCTCCGGAGATCAGCTGCTCCCTGATTGCCCTCCGGGGATCTGCTGCTCCCTGACTGCGCTCCGGGGATCAGCTGCTCCCTGACTGCCCTCCGGGGATCAGCTGCTCCCTGACTGCCTTCCGGGGATCAGCTGCTCCCTGACTGCCCTCCGGGGATCAGCTGCTCCCTGACTGCCCTCCGGGGATCTGCTGCTCCCTGACTGCCCTCCGGGGATCAGCTGCTCCCTGACTGCCCTCCGGGGATCAGCTGCTCCCTGACTGCTCTCCGGAGATTAGCTGCTCCCTGACTGCCCTCCGGGGATCAGCTGCTCCCTGACTGCCCTCCGGGTATCAGCTGCTCCCTGACTGCCCTCCGGGGATCAGCTGCTCCCTGACTGCCCTCCGGGGATCAGCTGCTCCCTGACTGCCCTCCGGGGATCAGCTGCTCCCTGACTGCCCTCCGGGGATCAGCTGCTCCCTGACTGCCCTCCGGGGATCAGCTGCTCCCTGACTGCCCTCCGGGGATCAGCTGCTCCCTGACTGCCCTCCCGGGATCAGCTGCTCCCTGACTGCCCTCCGGGGATCAGCTGCTCCCTGACTGCCCTCCGGGGATCAGCTGCTCCCTGACTGCCCTCCGGGGATCAGCTGCTCCCTGACTGCCCCCCGGGGATCAGCTGCTTCCTGACTGCCCTCCGGGGATCAGCTGCTCCCTGACTGCCCTCCGGGGATCAGCTGCTCCCTGACTGCCCTCCGGGGATCAGCTGCTCCCTGACTGCACCCCGGGGATCAGCTGCTTCCTGACTGCCCTCCGGGGATCAGCTGCTCCCTGACTGCCCTCCGGGGATCAGCTGCTCCCTGACTGCCCTCCGGGGATCAGCTGCTCCCTGACTGCCCTCCGGGGATCTGCTGCTCCCTGACTGCCCTCCGGGGATCAGCTGCTCCCTGACTGCGCTCCGGGGATCAGCTGCTCCCTGACTGCCCTCCGGGGATCAGCTGCTCCCTGACTGCCCTCCGGGGATCAGCTGCTCCCTGACTGCCCCCCGGGGATCAGCTGCTTCCTGACTGCCCTCCGGGGATCAGCTGCTCCCTGACTGCCCTCCGGGGATCAGCTGCTCCCTGACTGCCCTCCGGGGATCAGCTGCTCCCTGACTGCCCCCCGGGGATCAGCTGCTTCCTGACTGCCCTCCGGGGATCAGCTGCTCCCTGACTGCCCTCCGGAGATCAGCTGCTCCCTGACTGCCCTCCGGGGATCAGCTGCTCCCTGACTGCCCTCCGGGGATCTGCTGCTCCCTGACTGCCCTCCGGGGATCAGCTGCTCCCTGACTGCGCTCCGGGGATCAGCTGCTCCCTGACTGCCCTCCGGGGATCAGCTGCTCCCTGACTGCCCTCCGGGGATCAGCTGCTCCCTGACTGCCCCCCGGGGATCAGCTGCTTCCTGACTGCCCTCCGGGGATCAGCTGCTCCCTGACTGCCCTCCGGGGATCAGCTGCTCCCTGACTGCCCTCCGGGGATCAGCTGCTCCCTGACTGCCCCCCGGGGATCAGCTGCTTCCTGACTGCCCTCCGGGGATCAGCTGCTCCCTGATTGCCCCCCGGGGATCAGCTGCTTCCAGACTGCCCTCCGGTGATCAGCTGCTCCCTGACTGCCCTCCGGGGATCAGCTGCTCCCTGACTGCCCTCCGGGTATCTGCTGCTCCCTGACTGCCCTCCGGGGATCAGCTGCTCCCTGACTGCCCTCCGGGGATCAGCTGCTCCCTGACTGCCCTCTGGAGATCAGCTGCTCCCTGATTGCCCTCCGGAGATCAGCTGCTCCCTGATTGCCCTCCGGGGATCTGCTGCTCCCTGACTGCGCTCCGGGGATCAGCTGCTCCCTGACTGCCCTCCGGGGATCAGCTGCTCCCTGACTGCCTTCCGGGGATCAGCTGCTCCCTGACTGCCCTCCGGGGATCAGCTGCTCCCTGACTGCCCTCCGGGGATCTGCTGCTCCCTGACTGCCCTCCGGGGATCAGCTGCTCCCTGACTGCCCTCCGGGGATCAGCTGCTCCCTGACTGCTCTCCGGAGATTAGCTGCTCCCTGACTGCCCTCCGGGGATCAGCTGCTCCCTGACTGCCCTCCGGGTATCAGCTGCTCCCTGACTGCCCTCCGGGGATCAGCTGCTCCCTGACTGCCCTCCGGGGATCAGCTGCTCCCTGACTGCCCTCCGGGGATCAGCTGCTCCCTGACTGCCCTCTGGGGATCAGCTGCTCCCTGACTGCCCTCCGGGGATCAGCTGCTCCCTGACTGCCCTCCCGGGATCAGCTGCTCCCTGACTGCCCTCCGGGGATCAGCTGCTCCCTGACTGCCCTCCGGGGATCAGCTGCTCCCTGACTGCCCTCCGGGGATCAGCTGCTCCCTGACTGCCCCCCGGGGATCAGCTGCTTCCTGACTGCCCTCCGGGGATCAGCTGCTCCCTGACTGCCCTCCGGGGATCAGCTGCTCCCTGACTGCCCTCCGGGGATCAGCTGCTCCCTGACTGCACCCCGGGGATCAGCTGCTTCCTGACTGCCCTCCGGGGATCAGCTGCTCCCTGACTGCCCTCCGGGGATCAGCTGCTCCCTGACTGCCCTCCGGGGATCAGCTGCTCCCTGACTGCCCTCCGGGGATCTGCTGCTCCCTGACTGCCCTCCGGGGATCAGCTGCTCCCTGACTGCGCTCCGGGGATCAGCTGCTCCCTGACTGCCCTCCGGGGATCAGCTGCTCCCTGACTGCCCTCCGGGGATCAGCTGCTCCCTGACTGCCCCCCGGGGATCAGCTGCTTCCTGACTGCCCTCCGGGGATCAGCTGCTCCCTGACTGCCCTCCGGGGATCAGCTGCTCCCTGACTGCCCTCCGGGGATCAGCTGCTCCCTGACTGCCCCCCGGGGATCAGCTGCTTCCTGACTGCCCTCCGGGGATCAGCTGCTCCCTGACTGCCCTCCGGAGATCAGCTGCTCCCTGACTGCCCTCCGGGGATCAGCTGCTCCCTGACTGCCAACCGGGGATCTGCTGCTCCCTGACTGCCCTCCGGGGATCAGCTGCTCCCTGACTGCGCTCCGGGGATCAGCTGCTCCCTGACTGCCCTCCGGGGATCAGCTGCTCCCTGACTGCCCTCCGGGGATCAGCTGCTCCCTGACTGCCCCCCGGGGATCAGCTGCTTCCTGACTGCCCTCCGGGGATCAGCTGCTCCCTGACTGCCCTCCGGGGATCAGCTGCTCCCTGACTGCCCTCCGGGGATCAGCTGCTCCCTGACTGCCCCCCGGGGATCAGCTGCTTCCTGACTGCCCTCCGGGGATCAGCTGCTCCCTGACTGCCCTCCGGGGATCAGCTGCTCCCTGACTGCCCTCCGGGGATCAGCTGCTCCCTGACTGCCCTCCGGGGATCTGCTGCTCCCTGACTGCCCTCCGGGGATCAGCTGCTCCCTGACTGCGCTCCGGGGATCAGCTGCTCCCTGACTGCCCTCCGGGGATCAGCTGCTCCCTGACTGCCCTCCGGGGATCAGCTGCTCCCTGACTGCCCCCCGGGGATCAGCTGCTTCCTGACTGCCCTCCGGGGATCAGCTGCTCCCTGACTACCCTCCGGGGATCAGCTGCTCCCTGACTGCCCTCCGGGGATCAGCTGCTCCCTGACTGCCCCCCGGGGATCAGCTGCTTCCTGACTGCCCTCCGGGGATCAGCTGCTCCCTGACTGCCCTCCGGGGATCAGCTGCTCCCTGACTGCCCTCCGGGGATCTGCTGCTCCCTGACTGCCCTCCGGGGATCAGCTGCTCCCTGACTGCGCTCCGGGGATCAGCTGCTCCCTGACTGCCCCCCGGGGATCAGCTGCTCCCTGACTGCCCTCCTGGGATCAGCTGCTCCCTGACTGCCCCCCGGGGATCAGCTGCTTCCTGACTGCCCTCCGGGGATCAGCTGCTCCCTGACTGCCCTCCGGGGATCAGCTGCTCCCTGACTGCCCTCCGGGGATCAGCTGCTCCCTGACTGCCCTCCGGGGATCAGCTGCTCCCTGACTGCCCTCCGGGGATCAGCTGCTCCCTGACTGCCCCCCGGGGATCAGCTGCTTCCTGACTGCCCTCCGGGGATCAGCTGCTCCCTGACTGCCCTCCGGGGATCAGCTGCTCCCTGACTGCCCTCCGGGGATCAGCTGCTCCCTGACTGCCCTCCGGGGATCTGCTGCTCCCTGACTGCCCTCCGGGGATCAGCTGCTCCCTGACTGCGCTCCGGGGATCAGCTGCTCCCTGACTGCCCTCCGGGGATCAGCTGCTCCCTGACTGCCCTCCGGGGATCAGCTGCTCCCTGACTGCCCCCCGGGGATCAGCTGCTTCCTGACTGCCCTCCGGGGATCAGCTGCTCCCTGACTGCCCTCCGGGGATCAGCTGCTCCCTGACTGCCCTCCGGGGATCAGCTGCTCCCTGACTGCCCCCCGGGGATCAGCTGCTTCCTGACTGCCCTCCGGGGATCAGCTGCTCCCTGACTGCCCTCCGGGGATCAGCTGCTCCCTGACTGCCCTCCGGGGATCTGCTGCTCCCTGACTGCCCTCCGGGGATCAGCTGCTCCCTGATTGCCCTCCGGGGATCTGCTGCTCCCTGACTGCCCTCCGGGGATCAGCTGCTCCCTGACTGCCCTCCGGGGATCTGCTGCTCCCTGACTGCCCTCCGGGGATCAGCTGCTCCCTGACTGCCCTCCGGGGATCTGCTGCTCCCTGACTGCCCTCCGGGGATCAGCTGCTCCCTGATTGCCCTCCGGGGATCTGCTGCTCCCTGACTGCCCTCCGGGGATCAGCTGCTCCCTGACTGCCCTCCGGGGATCTGCTGCTCCCTGACTGCCCTCCGGGGATCAGCTGCTCCCTGACTGCGCTCCGGGGATCAGCTGCTCCCTGACTGCCCTCCGGGGATCAGCTGCTCCCTGACTGCCCTCCGGGGATCTGCTGCTCCCTGACTGCCCTCCGGGGATCAGCTGCTCCCTGACTGCCCTCCGGGGATCAGCTGCTCCCTGACTGCCCTCCGGAGATCAGCTGCTCCCTGACTGCCCTCCGGGGATCAGCTGCTCCCTGACTGCCAACCGGGGATCTGCTGCTCCCTGACTGCCCTCCGGGGATCAGCTGCTCCCTGACTGCGCTCCGGGGATCAGCTGCTCCCTGACTGCCCTCCGGGGATCAGCTGCTCCCTGACTGCCCTCCGGGGATCAGCTGCTCCCTGACTGCCCCCCGGGGATCAGCTGCTTCCTGACTGCCCTCCGGGGATCAGCTGCTCCCTGACTGCCCTCCGGGGATCAGCTGCTCCCTGACTGCCCTCCGGGGATCAGCTGCTCCCTGACTGCCCCCCGGGGATCAGCTGCTTCCTGACTGCCCTCCGGGGATCAGCTGCTCCCTGACTGCCCTCCGGGGATCAGCTGCTCCCTGACTGCCCTCCGGGGATCAGCTGCTCCCTGACTGCCCTCCGGGGATCTGCTGCTCCCTGACTGCCCTCCGGGGATCAGCTGCTCCCTGACTGCGCTCCGGGGATCAGCTGCTCCCTGACTGCCCTCCGGGGATCAGCTGCTCCCTGACTGCCCTCCGGGGATCAGCTGCTCCCTGACTGCCCCCCGGGGATCAGCTGCTTCCTGACTGCCCTCCGGGGATCAGCTGCTCCCTGACTACCCTCCGGGGATCAGCTGCTCCCTGACTGCCCTCCGGGGATCAGCTGCTCCCTGACTGCCCCCCGGGGATCAGCTGCTTCCTGACTGCCCTCCGGGGATCAGCTGCTCCCTGACTGCCCTCCGGGGATCAGCTGCTCCCTGACTGCCCTCCGGGGATCTGCTGCTCCCTGACTGCCCTCCGGGGATCAGCTGCTCCCTGACTGCGCTCCGGGGATCAGCTGCTCCCTGACTGCCCCCCGGGGATCAGCTGCTCCCTGACTGCCCTCCTGGGATCAGCTGCTCCCTGACTGCCCCCCGGGGATCAGCTGCTTCCTGACTGCCCTCCGGGGATCAGCTGCTCCCTGACTGCCCTCCGGGGATCAGCTGCTCCCTGACTGCCCTCCGGGGATCAGCTGCTCCCTGACTGCCCTCCGGGGATCAGCTGCTCCCTGACTGCCCTCCGGGGATCAGCTGCTCCCTGACTGCCCCCCGGGGATCAGCTGCTTCCTGACTGCCCTCCGGGGATCAGCTGCTCCCTGACTGCCCTCCGGGGATCAGCTGCTCCCTGACTGCCCTCCGGGGATCAGCTGCTCCCTGACTGCCCTCCGGGGATCTGCTGCTCCCTGACTGCCCTCCGGGGATCAGCTGCTCCCTGACTGCGCTCCGGGGATCAGCTGCTCCCTGACTGCCCTCCGGGGATCAGCTGCTCCCTGACTGCCCTCCGGGGATCAGCTGCTCCCTGACTGCCCCCCGGGGATCAGCTGCTTCCTGACTGCCCTCCGGGGATCAGCTGCTCCCTGACTGCCCTCCGGGGATCAGCTGCTCCCTGACTGCCCTCCGGGGATCAGCTGCTCCCTGACTGCCCCCCGGGGATCAGCTGCTTCCTGACTGCCCTCCGGGGATCAGCTGCTCCCTGACTGCCCTCCGGGGATCAGCTGCTCCCTGACTGCCCTCCGGGGATCTGCTGCTCCCTGACTGCCCTCCGGGGATCAGCTGCTCCCTGATTGCCCTCCGGGGATCTGCTGCTCCCTGACTGCCCTCCGGGGATCAGCTGCTCCCTGACTGCCCTCCGGGGATCTGCTGCTCCCTGACTGCCCTCCGGGGATCAGCTGCTCCCTGACTGCCCTCCGGGGATCTGCTGCTCCCTGACTGCCCTCCGGGGATCAGCTGCTCCCTGATTGCCCTCCGGGGATCTGCTGCTCCCTGACTGCCCTCCGGGGATCAGCTGCTCCCTGACTGCCCTCCGGGGATCTGCTGCTCCCTGACTGCCCTCCGGGGATCAGCTGCTCCCTGACTGCGCTCCGGGGATCAGCTGCTCCCTGACTGCCCTCCGGGGATCAGCTGCTCCACCCACACGCATTTATTTTCCAAGCAAAACTCCATTTTTCTTCCACGAACGGATCGCACGTACATCCCGCGTCATGGGATCATCATGCAGCGGTTTGCCCGGTACACATTGTGCAGTGTACACATTGTGCAGTGTACACATTGTGCAGTGTACACATTGTGCGGTGCGGTGTGTGTGCAGTGTACACATTGTGCGGTGCCGTGTGTGTGCAGTGTACACATTGTGCGGTGCCGTGTGTGTGCAGTGTACACATTGTGCGGTGCCGTGTGTGTGCAGTGTACACATTGTGCGGTGCCGTGTGTGTGTGCAGTGTACACATTGTGCGGTGCCGTGTGTGTGTGCAGTGTACACATTGTGCGGTGTGTGTGCAGTGTACACATTGTGCGGTGCCGTGTGTGTGCAGTGTACACATTGTGCGGTGCCGTGTGTGTGCAGTGTACACATTGTGCGGTGCAGTGTACACATTGTGCGGTGCCGTGTGTGTGCAGTGTACACATTGTGCGGTGCCGTGTGTGTGCAGTGTACACATTGTGCGGTGTGTGTGCAGTGTACACATTGTGCGGTGCAGTGTGTGTGCAGTGTACACATTGTGCGGTGCGGTGTGTGTGCAGTGTACACATTGTGCGGTGCCGTGTGTGTGCAGTGTACACATTGTGCGGTGCCGTGTGTGTGCAGTGTACACATTGTGCGGTGCCGTGTGTGTGCAGTGTACACATTGTGCGGTGCCGTGTGTGTGTGCAGTGTACACATTGTGCGGTGTGTGTGCAGTGTACACATTGTGCGGTGCCGTGTGTGTGCAGTGTACACATTGTGCGGTGCCGTGTGTGTGTGCAGTGTACACATTGTGCGGTGCCGTGTGTGTGTGCAGTGTACACATTGTGCGGTGTGTGTGCAGTGTACACATTGTGCGGTGCCGTGTGTGTGCAGTGTACACATTGTGCGGTGCCGTGTGTGTGCAGTGTACACATTGTGCGGTGCAGTGTACACATTGTGCGGTGCCGTGTGTGTGCAGTGTACACATTGTGCGGTGCCGTGTGTGTGCAGTGTACACATTGTGCGGTGTGTGTGCAGTGTACACATTGTGCGGTGCAGTGTGTGTGCAGTGTACACATTGTGCGGTGCGGTGTGTGTGCAGTGTACACATTGTGCGGTGCGGTGTGTGTGCAGTGTACACATTGTGCGGTGCCGTGTGTGTGCAGTGTACACATTGTGCGGTGTGTGTGCAGTGTACACATTGTGCGGTGCAGTGTGTGTGCAGTGTACACATTGTGCGGTGCGGTGTGTGTGCAGTGTACACATTGTGCGGTGCGGTGTGTGTGCAGTGTACACATTGTGCGGTGCCGTGTGTGTGCAGTGTACACATTGTGCGGTGTGTGTGCAGTGTACACATTGTGCGGTGCCGTGTGTGTGTGCAGTGTACACATTGTGCGGTGCGGTGTGTGTGCAGTGTACACATTGTGCGGTGCGGTGTGTGTGCAGTGTACACATTGTGCAGTGTACACATTGTGCGGTGCAGTGTACACATTGTGCGGTGCCGTGTGTGTGCAGTGTACACATTGTGCGGTGCCGTGTGTGTGCAGTGTACACATTGTGCGGTGCAGTGTGTGTGCAGTGTACACATTGTGCGGTGCCGTGTGTGTGTGCAGTGTACACATTGTGCGGTGCCGTGTGTGTGCAGTGTACACATTGTGCGGTGCGGTGTGTGTGCAGTGTACACATTGTGCGGTGCCGTGTGTGTGCAGTGTACACATTGTGCGGTGCCGTGTGTGTGCAGTGTACACATTGTGCGGTGCAGTGTGTGTGCAGTGTACACATTGTGCGGTGCAGTGTGTGTGCAGTGTACACATTGTGCGGTGCCGTGTGTGTGTGCAGTGTACACATTGTGCGGTGCCGTGTGTGTGCAGTGTACACATTGTGCGGTGCGGTGTGTGTGCAGTGTACACATTGTGCGGTGCGGTGTGTGTGCAGTGTACACATTGTGCGGTGGGGTGTGTGTGCAGTGTACACATTGTGCGGTGCCGTGTGTGTGCAGTGTACACATTGTGCGGTGCCGTGTGTGTGCAGTGTACACATTGTGCGGTGCCGTGTGTGTGCAGTGTACACATTGTGCGGTGCAGTGTACACATTGTGCGGTGCCGTGTGTGTGCAGTGTACACATTGTGCGGTGCAGTGTGTGTGCAGTGTACACATTGTGCGGTGCCGTGTGTGTGCAGTGTACACATTGTGCGGTGCGGTGTGTGTGCAGTGTACACATTGTGTGGTGCCGTGTGTGTGCAGTGTACACATTGTGCGGTGGGGTGTGTGTGCAGTGTACACATTGTGCGGTGCGGTGTGTGTGCAGTGTACACATTGTGTGGTGCCGTGTGTGTGCAGTGTACACATTGTGCAGTGGGGTGTATGTGTGCAGTGTACACATTGTGCGGTGCAGTGTACACATTGTGCGGTGCCGTGTGTGTGCAGTGTACACATTGTGCGGTGCAGTGTGTGTGCAGTGTACACATTGTGCGGTGCGGTGTGTGTGCAGTGTACACATTGTGCGGTGCGGTGTGTGTGCAGTGTACACATTGTGCGGTGCGGTGTGTGTGCAGTGTACACATTGTGCGGTGCGGTGTGTGTGCAGTGTACACATTGTGCAGTGCGGTGTGTGTGCAGTGTACACATTGTGCGGTGGGGTGTGTGTGTGCAGTGTACACATTGTGCGGTGCAGTGTACACATTGTGCGGTGCCGTGTGTGCAGTGTACACATTGTGCGGTGCCGTGTGTGTGCAGTGTACACATTGTGCGGTGCGGTGTGTGTGCAGTGTACACATTGTGCGGTGCCGTGTGTGTGCAGTGTACACATTGTGCGGTGCCGTGTGTGTGCAGTGTGCAGTACAGTCGTCTCTCTGATTGCTGTCCTCCGAGCTGCATTGTAATTCTGCCCCCGTCGCTGCATTCCTGCCTCATTTACATGCGGGGCCGCTGGGGAGAGCCCTGCAGATCCTCTTTCTGTCATTGTACCGAACTCGCAGGCACCGCTTTCAGGTCTAAATGTATTCATCAAATTCTACGACAGCCTTGATTGTATTTTGCAGGTTAACATGATCTTGAAGCTGCACCTCCCCCCCTCCCCCCCCCCCCCACCCCCAGAAGTCTATATGAGTTTAACAGTCTACATTGCGTTTAAACATTTTTTTTTAAGCAGGGGTTCTCCACAGCTTCACCCCGTTAATTTCAGCTCTGCGCACCCCATGCTTCCAGACCTTCATAGGGGGTGCCGGTATCCCTGTGAAGTTTAAATCTCCTGGTCACACTGGCCAATAGGAAGCCACAACGGATGACATCACGGCTTTCTATTGATCCGTGTGACGCGGAACATTTAAAGCCGCCATTATGTTAGCTACGCAGTTTCTCTGACTGCAGAGATACTGTACCGGCACCCCCTTCGGAGGTAAGAATCTCGGGAAGCAGGGGGTCCCCAGAGGTGAAATTAACGCAGTTCAGATCTGGGGACCCCCTGCTTCAATCCTGTAATTAAAAAAATTTTTATTTTAAAATGCAGCCTGTTCTGCAGCATTATCTCCTATAATGTGTTTCCCCTGAGAATCTTCTGCTCTTGTTAAAAAAAAAAAAAAAAAAAAATGTTTTTCTAGTGCTAAAAATCATGCTCAATCTCTATTTTCGGAGGTTGCCATGGCAACATTTACACTGCACTGGGCTCTGGGGAGAGCTCCATTTTAACCTCCCGGGCACTTAATATGTCAAACCCTTCTATCTCCTGAACGTATCTTCAAATGAAAAAATAATAAAATAATAAAATGAAACCAGCGTTGAGAACAGATATCTTAAAGTGGACAAAAAAGGCACACAAGGCATTACTTTCCAGCACTAGATAGACTGATGTAAAAAAGGCCATAGTCATGTGACAGAAGTTACCCATGGGACTATTCTTTCAATGTTTGTTGGTTGTTTAAATGAGCAATCTAAGTGCGTCGGGTCTCTGGAGCTGAACCCCTTTTATTTCAGCTCGGGGTACCTCTGCTTCTCGAGATACTTACCACCATAGGGGGCGCTGGTATCTCAGTGCGGTTTAAAGGTCCTGGTTACGTGGGCCAATTGGAAGCCATACCTGATGATGTCACGGCTTCCTATTGGCCTGCAGGACATGGGAGCTTTGAAACTCCGCCATTACGAGAACCCCAGCTAGACCTGCCTGCGCTGCTACCGGCACCCCCTACGGAGAAAAGTGTCTCGGGAAGCAGGGGGGCTCTGGAGCTGAAATTACTGGGGTTCAGCTCGGAGACCCCTTGCTTCAATCCTATCGCATGGCTTGGATTGCCTCTTTAATCCCTTCTCTGCTAGACGGGTCTGCAGTACAATGCGGGGCAGACACCTCCTGCAGCAGAGGGAAGACGATATAGGAGTTTTTCTATTCGAGGCCAACTCCACAGCACATAAAAAAAAGTATATATACAATACATATCTTCGTGAAGGGAGAGTCAGTAACACCAAGGTTGGGTGCTAAAAAAAAAAATGTGGTTTGGTTCTGGACCTTTTTTTTTTTTAATGACGAGGGGAAAAAAACTCAAAATTTGCAGGACTTTTTATTTTTTACATGTCTTTTTTTAAAAAAAATTTTAATTAATTTATTTATTTTTTACAAATGGTTGCGTGAAGTTCGGATTTCAAACCCACAAACCTGGCCGTCCTAGTGAATCCCAAACCGAAGAGAGAAATCTTTTTCTACTTCATAGTTGCAGTGATTAGATCAAGTATGATTGGCAAAGTAGGCCTCGGGAGATCTGCAATGGCAGTCATCTTTAATATGCCCCAGCAGTATTACTGCACTGTAGTGCAGTATTTCTATTAGACGATTTCACAGTGTGGCATGAGATGACTAGGAAGAAAAAGAGTCAATATTGCCATTTGAAGCCTCGATCCTCCCAACACCTTAAAAAAAAAAAAGTTATATCATAAACTAAGTTTATATTGTGCATTTCAAACATCCTTTCCCCCCCCCCCCCCCCCAAAACATTCATTTTTGAATTTTTCAGCTGCTTATTATTTGACTTGAATCTGCTGATACCATCACAACCTCTGTTGTTTCAATGTGTAAGGATGGCGGCAGCCATTTTAATTTCCCTGGGAGGCAACGTTTCAGAAAAGGATATCTCCAAAGTGCAACTATAGGCTTCACATTGCTAAAAAAAAACTAATTGCCTATTTGTGTATTTATTAAATGTTTAACCAGGAAGAATACATTGAGAGTTACCTCTCGTTTTCAACTACGTCCTGGGCATAGTTATGGTAACAATACAAAACATGTTTGGCAGCTAAAGGATTAAAGTTTTAGTGGCCGAGAGGCATGTAGTGTTTTGCAAAGGAGTATGTCGAATACCCCGCTGGGTGCAGTAGAGGTTAAAAAATGGAATGGAACGGGTGCATTAATTGCAATTCGAAAGTACATTTCCAAGTGAGACTGCTGCTTTTAAGCGCTCCATTTGTCAGTTTCAGTTCGCGGGTATAAGGGAGTGCAGATAGATTCTATCGGTACAATATGGCACCCATTAAAGTTTCAGTGGCTGTAATTTAATCCCGATGGGGAAGCTTCAAAATATGCTTCTCCAAGGCTGAACCAGATGTTTCCAAACCCAGAGATGGGGGAGGGATGAAAATGATCCCTAAACCACGAAACTTCACTCTCCAGAGGGAGAAAGAGATAAATACTCAGTTTGGCCTTGTCACAAAAATTGCATGTCTGCTGCTCGACTATAAACCTTTACGCTGGTTGCCGGGGCATGATTGAAGCGTCGGCCATTTTGAATTTGTTTGTTTTGTATGTGTGTGTGTGTATATATATATATTATATATTATATATACAGTAATGTACGCAGCGCCTTACAGAATAGACATTAGAATACAGGGAGGTAAAACAGATTAAGTGTATTGAACACAACCGCTCATAAAAGGAAACGGAATCCCTGTTTCCGGAGAGTTGTTGTGGTGATGTCGCCAGATTTACTGTTCCCAGAGCCGCGGGCTATAAATCAAAATGCGCCAGCTCCGGTGGACAGTAAACGCAAGTGGGGGAGGGGGTCCGTTCTTCTAACTAAGATCTCCCACGTAGAGATTTCCCGCGGCAGGGGATGCCGTATTCTGGACTCTGCGGGTTCTCCCGGCAGCAGGAACATTAAGGTTGGATATATACACACACGTCATTAGGGTTGCCAGACAGCTTCTCCAAAAATACTGGACACAATGGTGAAAGGTGCGATGCTCTTGAGAGTCACACACACACCTCTCACCTCTCTCTGCTCCATGCCGTTTCCTCCTCTCCTTGGCCCCACTCCTAGGCTCCTAACACCTCCTCCTGATTGGCTGCATTACCCAGAAGTATTCAATCAGGGTGGAGGAAGCTGCCCAGCCCCCTAGCAGCAGCCCTGCTCTCTCCCTGCTCGAGGAAATCCCACGGCCCCCCAAGCCGGTCAGGTCACTATGTCCAGAGAGTTAATACCAGTATACACATACATGCCCAGTATTACCTTAAATGTTTTACTGGACAGTATATCCAAATACTGGACAGTCCGGTTCAATACTGGACACCTGGCCACCCTAGACTCCATACAATACATAAACGAATCAGCTATTCATTCAAATTGGTTATTTAAAAATAGGGCCTTCTGCTTTATTGAACACTAATATAGGTTGGGTCATCAGGGACACAGTTCAACAAATGCCCATTTGTAGTGTACGTTTTACAGGTACATTCCTGCACAATGAGTTGTGCGGTGCTTGTGCGTCACAGGGATTGCCTTCAAATGTCCCTTGTAAGAATGTATTAGCGCATTACCCAAGAGATCAGTAAAAAGCCACTCTTTATCAAAGTATCAAAGCCCTGTATAATTGGTATTACATCTTTAAGCTCGCTATTCCCACAGAGCTTGAAATAGGGCTGTGAAATGAAGTGTTTTATCAAAAGTTTTAAACAGGGACCTTTCCTTTAATACAAAGGCCACCTTCCTAATTTCCATTCGTAATACGCGCAATTGATCCTGGTACCATTTTTCTGTTCATCCTAATATACATATATTTTATATTATACATGTATTTTCTATGTGCCTGGAGATAACAGCCACCAATTATCGACAATAGCACTTGTCAGATAAAAAGAAAATTGCTTTTAATGATAGCGCCGTGTCCTAGGAACAGTACTCACGTTGTGATAGTGCGTGTGATGAGCTCGTCTCTGTCTGCGAGCTGGGCTCTGAACTTTGGGAGTGGTACATAAGTGCGGTACCCCACCGGCCTAAAAGAAAGAAGATCGAGAGGTGAACTGCAATAGAAAAAACGAATTTATTTCATCATGGGTAAAAAATGGAGCTAAAATAATAATATCACCTACGCGTTTCGCGTGTCAACGCTCTATCAAGGTAGTGGTTCTGTGGGGAGAAAGATTGTGTCGGCCATGCCCATCACGTGCATGTTGGGTCCCTGGTCTGAGCACTTGGATTAAAGCACATCATGTGTTTTCAAGAGATATACAATAAACACATCTACTGAGCCAGAAAGCCGTTTCAGGAAGCCATGGGGCAGTTGTCCTAACCCCTCCGCATTGCGAGGGGTTCAAGATGTCGTCCTATTCAACGTAGCCACAAGCCATAGGAGGAATGCAGAGGCACACTATGACATGCAATTTACTGTGAAAAAGTGCTTATTTACCATATATTTATTCACCTGGTCTGAACAAATCTCAGAAAAAGCACCAGATAGACAAGTATTCTCCTAATTCATCTTTAAGTAAGCTTCACAATCCCCGTGCAGTGAGACGCATCCACACCTACTGCAGTCTGTCTCCGGTATCTTAGAACAATCGTCGTGGGCCACTTCTCTTTTACTGGGGTTGCTTTAGCACAGGGGCGGACAACCAACAGGTGAAGTTTTCAGGATATCCCTGCTTCAGCACAGGTGGCTCAATCAGTGGCTCAGTCAAAGACTGAGCCACTGATTGAGCCACCTCTGCTGACGCTGGGACTAATTGAGCCACTTGTGCTGAAGCTGGGACTGATTGAGCCACCTGTGCTGAAGCAGAGATATCCTGAAAACCTGGCTGTTGATGGCCTTTGAGGACGGCAGTTCCCCACCCCTGTTATAGCATGAAAGTGCTTGGCCATGTAAGAGTGTCTGCAACTTGTACCAGTTCTTTCCTCATTTCAGATATGTTACATCCAGAGAACCGTGCCAGGGTTTAGAAAACCTAAAACCCGTGTAACAAGGGGGCAAATATCTTTTGACCTTGAAAGGAAGGTGAAGCAACAATTCAGGCTGTTTGTTTGGGGGGTTTTAACCCTCACCTCCCCTTTTTATTCATTTTTTTTTCTTTACAGGTTTGGAGCCAGGTGACCCTCAGGAGCTAAACCATGTTATTTTCAGCTCCAGGTACCCCGAGAGACTTGCTGATTAAGTTACCCAATCCCCATTCAGGGTAAACAAAATGGCCACCACATCTTGCACCTCTGTGGGCCAATAGGAAACCGCTACATCATTGTCCGGGTCATCCTGTTGGACGCTATTTAAATACCAGGAAGTAATGCCAGTAACTTCACCGGGAAGCACCCCAGGAGCCGGGGGTCCTCGGAACAGGACATATTGCAGTTTAGCTCCGGAGGACCTTCTGGTTCCCATCTGAACAAAAACAACGTATTTATACTCTGGGTTTGTAAGTAAAAAATTAGCAGTTCTCTGTAAAATTGAAACAAATCTAACCACTGGTTTAATAGCGTAATTCATGCACTTTTTATTATAGTTTTTTTTTTTTTTTTTTAACCCGGATTGAAGTCGGGGGTCTCTGGAGCTGAACCCCATTAATTTCAGCTTTGGGGACCCCCTGCTTCCCGAGATACAGACCTCCGTAGCGGGCGCCGGTATCTTGGCAAAGGATAAAGCTCCCGTGTCACGTGGGCCAATAGGAAGCCGATCCTGATGACATCACGGCTTGCGATTGGCCCGCTGGGCGCTGGAGCTGGGAAGCTCCGCCATCACGTTATCCCTGCTAACCTAGCGGAGCAGGTCCCGGAGGGGGAAGGAATGGGGATCAGCTCCGGAGACCCCCTGCTTCAATCCCATGTTAAAGGGCTGCCTCTTAACTCGCTCACAACGGTTTTATTTCCCCGGTAGGGATTTGTAGATAACAGACTTGAGTAACGCATTGTGTGATATGAATACGACCTGCTGTTTACGTTTTATTCCCATTAGCCCTCTGAGTTCCCACTAGTAATCCACCAGATTGCCACAGCCCCTCCGCCCTCCCCCCACCCCTTCCCCGCGATCACGGGACCGCTTCTCAGAAGAGATGTCCCCCTCCGCTTCTGTTCACGTTCCGTGCTCCACAGACGAGCAAATCCCAGAAATCCCCTACAAAAACTGAGCAATTAGATTATGACGTAGCTCGGGGGTGGCCAACACCAGTCCCCGAGGACCGCCAACAGGTCAGGTTTTCAGGATATCCCTGCTTCAATCAGTCTCTGCTTAAGCACAAGTGGCTTAATCAGCTGTTGCTTCAGCACAGGTGGCTCAATCAGAGGCTCAGTCTTCGATTGAGCCTCTGATTGAGCCACCCGTGCTGAAGCAGGGATATCCTGACAACCTGACCTGTTGGTGGACCTTGAAGACTGGAGTTGGCCACCCTCTGACGTAGCCATGGGGCCCCTGGAGCGTCTGACCGCATATCTTAAGAGCTACATCCCCAAAGGGTTAATCAGTCTCACCGTGCATTCCTGTGCGAGGTTTTACGTTTGTGTAGAAGTATATTTGCGCGGTACGTGGCAGACAGCAGCGATTCATCTCTGCAGAGCTGTGAATATTCCTCTCCTATTTCTGGATTCCCAGCGGCAGGATTTTCCCTCTGCTAGATCCCGTAGAGAGCGCCCGTCTGCGGCTTGTCCCGCTGGTACAGGCGGAGCACTGCGTTACTGGCCGCATCTTGCAGCGTAATGTACGGTTGCCAAGTATCCAGTATCGAACCGGACTGTCCTGTATTTGGACAGTGTCCAGTATAAAATGAGTGGACATAGTGACCTGACCGGCTTGGGGGGGGAGCGGGATTTACCCCGGGCGGGGACAGACACCATTGTGTGCAGTATTTTTGGAGAAGCCACCTGGCCACCCTAAGTGTAAGGGGCTACATTCAAGACAAGATGTGACATAACCCTTCTCTTTATTACAGCCTCCAAAATACACAGCTGTGTTCACGGCTACGTTCTGCCAGGTATCCTTCCGTAAAGCAATAAAAAACTTAAAAAAACTCGCAGCAGTCGTAGCCAGACTTAATATCGCCTTGAGGATTTGGGCCGTGTGAATACAAAGGGACAAGTGGTTAGAACTCCGGCTTAGCTTCTTTTATCATTAGGAGAATTAATGGAATCCTTTCAGGGGATTGAGGGAAGGAATCTGACTTGTAAAGACAACAGCTCGGCCAATCTTGTGAGGGGGAGGTGGGGGGAACGGGCAGGTTGTTTGCTTGCCAAATTGATGCAGGATTGTGTTCGGGGGGCTGTTTTTGGAGGAGAAGGAAGAGAGCCGTTGCGCTCAGACCTGTGTGTGGGACTCATTGTGGCCCCTAACCTGTCTTGTATTTTCAGCACAAATAACCCCTTAACGTGTTGAAGAGAGGAGTAAGAAATGCATTGGGGAGTGGCTTTCTAAGAGGTTGAGGAGCTGGAAATGTTTGGGTTGTACTCCATGGTCAGATAGCCAGGCCGGGGACTCACACAGTCACAATACTTGTAAAATGCTTCCATGCTTTTTTAAATCCAAGAGAGTGTTTTCTTTTCAGAAGTTAATTTTTTTTTTTTTTACATAGGATTGAAGCAGGGGGTCTCCAGATCTCAACCCCATTATTTGCTCTGGGGACCCCCTGCTTCCAGACATATACACCTCCGTAGTAGGTACCGGTATCCCTCTGCTTTTTAAAACGCCCGCGTCACGTGGGCTAATAGGAAGCTGCCCCGGATGATGTCATGGCTTCCCATTGGCCCGCGAGGTTTGAAAAGCGGCCCCTACCTGACCCCTGCTAGCTGAGCAGAGTGGCCACGGGCACCTACTATGGAGCTAACCATCTCAGGAAGCAGGGGGGTCCCTGAGCTGAAATTAAGGGGGTTCAGCATCGGAGACCCCCTGCTTAAAAAATTTGCAAAAATCTTCGCCGGCCTGGATTGGCGCTTTTTAAAGGATGAAAACGTCTGTAATGAGACAGGCCAGCTGTGCCTGTCTATTCGGGAGACTTCCTGATATTTAGCTTGTTTTCATCTCTAATCTCCCTGAAACAGATTATACGTTGGTCAGTACGGATGCCACCCCGAGTCCAAACGTGCGAAGCGTTATTAAAAAGAGGCTTACGTTGTGAGACTTTTAACCCTTTCAGTGCCATTCCAAGACCAGCGCGGTTGTCTTTTTCCAGCATCGGCCCCAAACCAGCTCTAAAAAGCTCACTTTAAACAAACGCTGACCCCGTGATTACGGTAATTGCACCTAGCTGCGCACAGACGGGAAGCCCCAATGGCACCTCTTTAACGTAGCAAGCTGTACTGCTTGACCAAAACACAGATGATCCTGCTGTTTGGGGTCTGTCTCAGTTATCTCTTTGTTACCTTGTACTCTGCACATACCGAGCACTGAATAACAGGATCCCACAGATGGATTAAATTGTCTGCCAGAAAGATTACCCCAGGAACCAACAGAGAGGAAAATATCAATCTTATTCTTTAGGAATTCTTTGGAGGGGGAAAGGCTACAAGAATCCATAAGACAGACAGGCTACATCATACGATCTGAGCTTTAATGGTGATGTGGAGGGGGCTGCCACTTTTACACATAGGCGATATAAATAACTGAGCATGACCGGATTGTTCTAGAGCAGGAGGGGCCAACTGAAGTCCTCAAGACCCCCCAACAGGTCAGGTTTTCAGGATATCCCTGCTTCAAAACAGAGGGCTCAATCAGTCCCAGCTTCAGCACACGTGGCTCAATCAATGGCTCAGTCTATGACTGGGCCACTGATTGAGCCACCTGTGCTGAAGCAGGGATATCCAGAAAACCTGAGCAGTTGGTAGCTCTTGAGGACTGGAGTTGGCCGCCCCTGCTCTAGTGTGTGTCAGATACAAATTAGCAATGACGTTTCATTCATTCCACTAATACGGTGAATTCTCTGAAATATAGGGGAGCTACTTCGTGCTCAGGACAAATACTACATCTCCAAGGGGTTACAGCTGTGTTACAAGACATTAAAACAAGGATTGTATTTCACTGGTCAGTGGGATGGCTGCTTTATGTAAACATTGTTTATTACATGAATCAACCATATATCTACATCTATATATATAAAATTGAATGGTTAGTGCTATCTGCGGTGAATCTGATTGGTCCTCAGCCTATGGCCAATCAGATTGGTGGGTCTGACGTCACCCAACTGCCACTCTCTTCCCCCTCGGCGCCACATACACACACACACACACACACACACCTCTCTCTCCGGCGCTCATCTCTCCCCTCCCTCCGCTCACCTCTCCCCTCCGCTCACCTCTCCCCTCCCTACGCTCACCTCTCCCTCCCTCCCTCCGCTCACCTCTCCCTCCCTCCGCTCACCTCTCCCTCCCTCCGCTCACCTCTCCCTCCCTCCGCTCATCTCCATCCCCGGCGGGGGAACAGGCAGGCTGCCTCGCGGCGCCTAAGATGGCGGCGCCCGGAAGGACCCCCTTCCTCCCTCGCGGCGCCTAAGATGGCGGCGCCCGGAAGGACCCCCTTCCTCCCTCGCGGCGCCGAGTGAGAAGATGGCGGCGCCCGGAAGTAGAGGTAGGTGTCACAGCCTCCCCCCAGGAGTGCCTCCCTGACCCCTGGTCTTACCTGCGCGCAGCTCCACTCTCTCCCGGTGCCCGGCTCCCCCCTCCCTCTAATACCCCCTGCGCGCTCTCCCCACGCGGTGCCCTCCCCGGCCTTTCCCCCTCCCGACGCCGCTCGCTGGGTGTCGCGCTCGGTTCACACACACACCGAAAGGCGGTTACGTCAGGAGGACCCCGGGGCGTGGAACGTCATTAGGTGACGTCACGGGGCGGAGCCTCGGATGACTTTTAACCCTCTGGCTGCCGTGTGTGTCTCACTGTGTGTGTGTGTGACACTGTGTGTGTGTGTGTGTGACACTGTGCGTGTGTGTCGCCCCCCCCTGCCTTTCAGGGCCCCCCCTGTATTTCAGGGCCCCCCCTGCATTTCACGCCCCCCCCTGCCTTTCACGCCCCCCCCCTGCCTTTCACGCCCCCCCCCTGCCTTTCACACCCCCCCCCTGCCTTTCACACCCCCCCCCTGCCTTTCACGCCCCCCCTGCCTTTCACGCCCCCCCTGCCTTTCACGCCCCCCCTGCCTTTCACGCCCCCCCCTGCCTTTCACGCCCCCCTGCCTTTCACGCCCCCCCCTGCCTTTCACGCCCCCCCTGCCTTTCACGCCCCCCCCTGCCTTTCACGCCCCCCCCTGCCTTTCACGCCCCCCCCTGCCTTTCACGCCCCCCCCTGCCTTTCACGCCCCCCCCTGCCTTTCACGCCCCCCCCTGCCTTTCACGCCCCCCCTGCCTTTCACGCCCCCCCCTGCCTTTCACGCCCCCCCCTGCCTTTCACGCCCCCCCCTGCCTTTCACGCCCCCCCCCTGCCTTTCACGCCCCCCCCTGCCTTTCACGCCCCCCCTGCCTTTCACGCCCCCCCCCCTGCCTTTCACGCCCCCCCCCTGCCTTTCACGCCCCCCCTGCCTTTCACGCCCCCCCCCCTGCCTTTCACGCCCCCCCCCCTGCCTTTCACGCCCCCCCTGCCTTTCACGCCCCCCCTGCCTTTCACGCCCCCCCCTGCCTTTCACGCCCCCCCCCTGCCTTTCACGCCCCCCCCCCCTGCCTTTCACGCCCCCCCCGCCTTTCACGCCCCCCCCCTGCCTTTCACGCCCCCCCCCTGCCTTTCACGCCCCCCCCCTGCCTTTCACGCCCCCCCCTGCCTTTCACGCCCCCCCCCCCTGCTTTTCACGCCCCCCCCTGCCTTTCACACCCCCCCCCCGCCTTTCACGCCCCCCCTGCCTTTCACGCCCCCCCCTGCCTTTCACGCCCCCCCCTGCCTTTCACGCCCCCCCCCTGCCTTTCACGCCACCCCCCTGCCTTTCACGCCCCCCCTGCCTTTCACGCCCCCCCTGCCTTTCACGCCCCCCCTGCCTCCGGGCAACGCCGGGTATATCAGCTAGTACTCAATAAAAAAGACATTATGGAACTAGAGAGAGTGCAGAGAAGAGCCACCAAATTAATAAGGGGGATGGAAAATCTGATTTATGAGGAGAGGCTAGCTAAATTAAATTTATTTACATTAGAAAAGAGGTGTCTAAGAGGGGATATGATAACTATACACAAATATATTGGGGTGAAATACAAGAAAATTTCAATAGAACTATTCATCCCACGGGCAGTACAAAGGACACAGGTATACCTTAAGTTTGGAGGAAAGGAAATTTCACCAGCAACAAAGGAAAGGTTCTTTACAGTAAGGGCAGTTACAGTATGTGATTCATTACCCATGGAGACTGTGATGGCAGATAATAATGTACACTACACCTTGCCTAGAATGAATATGCAATTATTGCAGTTATGCATTTCTCTGCATATACTGTATTACAGCGACAAGTTGCTTTGTCTATCATATTGATTTTCTTTGCTTAATATTTGCAACAAACACTTATTATACTGCATGTAGTACACATGTACATTGATCTGCTTATTATAATCCAGATGTGCGTTACAATGAATGCAGCTAAACATTGCACACGCATTTATCTGCATAGTGTACCAATGGTCTTTGCCTAGCATATAACACAGGTATACATTGCCCTGCTTATAATGCATATACACATTGCTCTGCACACAGTACAGATGCATATTGCTCTGTATATAAAACAGCATTAGTTATCTTTGCCAGTGAAAGGAATAAGGACCACAACAAACCCCCAGGGGAGTGAAGGAGCTAATTATGTCTTGAAGTGAAGTGTAACCCATTAAATAGATGGCATCTACTATTGATTGCAATTCATGGGGAAATCTCTGCTTGTCGTGTCGAAAGGTTAATGTAATTACATGGTCGGCGGTAGGATCGGCTTCAGCTGGTGATATGGAGAAGTGGAAAGCTTTGTCCGAGGCTTATTAAGTTGTCATAGAATAAATAATTAATCTCTACTTTTCTGGGGAGATTTCTCCGCTCGCAGTTAATCGTCCTCTATTTTGCAGGGTTAGTCACACAGATGTTTAGTGTTCAGTGCATTCTTCACTGGGTTTTGTAGCTCTGCACTACTGATTGGTTACCGTTAAATGATTGTTTGGGGGTCACATGGCTCCTAAACAGGGGTGTATCTGTTGGTAACCAAACCACTGCGGTTCATTGATACAGTAATATACCAATCCCCTGCAATGTTAGGACATACAGTAGCGACATCTTTTATTGAACTAAATGCCGGCGGCATGCCGGGATCTACCCCAGCTGCCGCCAGTAATAACCGCGCGCCGCCGCGTTTCCCCCACGCACCCCCCCTCCACTTCGCGCGCAATTTACTCCCCTTCCCGACCCCGGCTCCTGCTCTGCCCCTCTGCTTCCCCGCACCCCCGCTTACCTTAATTTGATCTCCAGGGGTGTCGGGGAAGCCTGGGGAAGACGGGGAAGACGGGCGCGCATGTTACTGTGACGTCACAGTGCGCCGCCACGCGCCGCAGCTACCCGCTTCACAGACGCATGCAGCCAGCGGCTTTTGCTCGAATAAAAGCTGCCGCTGCTGTATAATGCCTCACAATGTGTATGTTGAGGGTACAGTAGTGTAACCCATAGAGCCCCCCCCCCGGTCGCAGATCGGACGCCTAGGGTGTACTAAGGTATGGCTACATGTGTCTAGGTGGTGCATACCTGTGTGGAACAGGAGGGCCCGAGTCTCCCGCGATGGTATGGGGAACAACAGGGACAGGTTTCTGGGGTACATGCCTTCATCTCTTAGTGGTGCAACGCCTCCATCTCTGGCAAGCCCTAGCAGGGTAGGGTGAAATCCTTCCAGAGAACCCCACTCAGGGGCGAGAGATTTCAGTCTCACACAGTCTCTTATAAAAGCAGCAGCTGCTCTCTTTATTGCTCACAGCACACAGCAGGGTAGCAACAGCAATAACAGCACACGGTATGGCAGGTACAGGGTCTTCTCTTCCTCCAGATTGCACCCCTTCAGGATGGGCTCTCTGGGGCTCTGTATCCCTGCCACCACCCCAAGCTGCGGGCGCTCAGGGTGGGGCTAGCTCTTCCCTCACCCCCTAGGCAGGGTGAGAGGCATTGGTCCACCGTAGCTCTATCAGCTCTACTCAGGGCCGGCCTGAGCTCCTCCAAATGTGACACACTACTGGCACTCTCCAACTCTGAACTGCCAGGAACTCTTCCACTCAGAACTGACACTGGGACTCACTAAATAGACTGTGCACTGCCCTTTATGACTTTGGCAGGCCCCTCCCCTATGTCTCTTGCCTTAGACACAGAGTCAGGTGGCCTACCTCCACCACTCAGGGCAGGGCTTGAAGTGGGGGAAACCCATGATAACTACTGGCAGCCTGCCCTTAGCAGGGCATACACCAGTAGGAGGATAGACATATAGCCCAATTTCTTACCAGGGCTACAGTAGTATCAGGTGGTTCTAGTTATAGGGTATTTGTCACCTTGTGTAATCTCTGTATACACGACTGTAGCTGTAAGAAGAGGCTGTAAGTCAAAAAAGGAGCCGTACACATTGCATAATTTAGGGGAAAATATGACTGTTCAGAACCTGTTGTAATGGATTTATGGATCATTGTTTTATATCCGAAGTGTTAGAGACGCAATGGTCCATAGTGTTCCCTTCTGTCTGTGACACCTTGTTAAAATGAGAGTTGCTCGGCCCATTTGCACTGTCTGTCTTTTTAATGTTTCCATTGCAGTGTGGTCTCATTGTTACATAGTTACAGAGTTACAGAGTTACATAGTTACATAGTTACATAGTAGATGAGGTTGAAAAAGACATCTGTCCATCAAGTTCAACCTATGCTAAATTTGGTCTTGCTGTCCTTTGAGCTGAATACGTGTTTGTGCGTACGTGTGTGTGAGTGTATGTGTGAGTGTGTGTGTGTGTGAGGGGGAGTGTGTGTGTGGGGGCGTGTGTGTGATCCGCTGCAGATCCAAATCCGCCCCCAAAATTCGCCTGGGACCCGATGAAGCTTCCGGCCTGCACGAGTTGGGTAGGCAGTGACCCCTCGTTGTACGATGGGGAAGTTCTAGGACAGGAGTGGAAACTCCAGACCTCAAGGGCCATCAATGTCAGGTTTTAATGATATCCCTGCTTCAGCACAGGTGGCTCCATCATAATGATGGAGCCATTAATTGAGCCACCTGTCTTGAAGCAGGGATATCTTTAAAACCTGACCTGTTTGGTGGCCCTCCAGGACTGGAGTTGGCCATCCCTGCTCCAGGGCAAACCTTCAGGGTCTCAGAGTCATGTGTGCAAGTCTGCACATGACTCTGCCATTGTATATAATGAAGGTGGTTGAGCACATGGAGAATATATGACTCTTCCCCCTTGTTGAGATGCTTCTTTTGAATTGATTATGACCTATGTAGGTTGACATATTATTCGCTTGGGCATTTAAATAGTAATCTGTATACAGAGTCTCTTGGAATGGATGAAGGTTTAGTTCCTTTCCTATATATTCATCACCCACACTATCCCAGCGAGCAAATTTGTTTGCTCTTCAGTGAATTTAATTACTTTTTTTATTTTACACGTGTGGGTTATTTGTTATCTATTATTTTTATTATTACCACTCTCCCTCAATGCCAGGGTATAAATTACTGGTTATATTTATGTATTATGGCTACTGCCTGTCTGTTACTCACCTTAATGATCGTTTTTGGAGTAATCGCATGAGAGATCTCTTTGGATATATAGGGGATATATAGGGGCCTATGCTTGTAGCCTTCATTTAAAAAAAATCGCTGGGCCATTTAAATCGCCATTGTTTTGAGCGTTGCTATCACGGTATTCAGAAAGCCTCAATATCCTGTAATAGCAAAATTCCCAAAACGGCGAGTAGCCAGTGGCGTGATGATCACCTCTCTGAAAAGACCTTATGCTGCGCAAATCTCGCCCTAAATTAATGTATTTTAATAAAAAATGTAATACTAGTGTAGATGACCAGAATCGCATTGATTTCAGTTCCGGGGACCCCCTGCTTTCCGAGATACAGACCCCGTTATGGGGTGCCTGTATCTCCTATGCATTTTATTCCCACGGTCACGTGATGCGGGACATTTAAATTCATAGGAGATACCGGCACCCCATAACGGGGCCTGTATCTCGGAAAGCAGGGGGTCCCGAACCTGAAATCAACGCGGTTCTGCTCCGGAGACCCCCTGCTCATCTACACTTATAATAACATTTATATTAAAACAGCTGCTACCCACAATAAACATTAAAAACACAACAACACTAATAATCACCTCCTCTACCCCTACATGATTGATACCAGAGGCTGCGGGTGTCAGGGGTTCCTCAGGTGGTTCCCGCGGGTGTCTGTGGGCCCTCAGGTGGTCCCCGCTTGTTTGAGGTACCAATCATGTGGCCAAATTTTTTACATACATTGAAATAAATACACTCCCTTCCCCCACCCCACCCAACACATACAGTACAGCAATGGGCAAAATAACTATTATCCAGATATGGATAATAGCTCATTTGCCCATTGTAAAATAAAACATTAGCCAGCCAGCATAAATATTGTAAAAAACCTTTCTATTTACCCCTTCCATCATGAAGGGCATCCTCGTCAGCATATTCCATGTCCATGTCCTCCAATGCCAGCAAGAATACATGAAAAAATACACTCTAATGGCCCCTAACCCCTTAATCACCTTAGCGGTTAATAAACTCTGTAGTAATTGAGGGGTGTCATGGGAGACCAGTACTTTTACACCGAATCCACCGGGATCACTAGCACCAGACGGGACAAGGTGGTTGAATAAAATGAGGTTTATTTTGGCACGCCAGCAGATAAAAAAAAGATGCCCAAAACAAGATACAATACCAATGGGGGGACTGGGGAGTAGACTCTAGCCTCGCTAGGTGCAGGGGCCTGCTTCAAGAAGGCTTGCCCTGTCCGCTTCTCATCCAGGATATCAGAGTGCTGATCACACAGCAGCCACTCTGACATATATCTCCAGCTGGTCACAGTCAAGATCCAAACTCCTTCACAGAATGTCTCTTAGATAGTCTAGTGCTCTGATCAGCAGCACCCCTTATAAAGACCTCGGTGGCTATCCTTTACATGGGATAGGGGCTGCTAGCCAATTGGAGCACGGATTAAGTTTGTGCCACAAAAGCCAGAGGAGGGGTGTGCTAAGGCACTCAAGACCTCCCACTGGGTAGGAGCCTCAAAGTCTGGGCAGTACAATGCTCTTACTCCTAGATCTAATCAGCAGCCTTTCACCTCTCCCCAGGAGTCCTGACACCTAGCTGTCCCAACCCCGGTTTTAAGCCTATTATTTCTATGGAAAGCAACAACTTAGTGGATCGCTGAGTCTTTCTCCATAGAAATGACAGTAACAGTGGAATATCTCATTTACTTTCTTGCAAGGTTGACACCCAAAGCACATTACAGTGATTTACACACAGACCACAAATCATAAGACAATGCTGTTTTTCTAAACTGGGGGAAGGATTAAAGAATACATGCTTTGAAATACATTCTTACAGACATGGGTTACATTTACATATTCCCTGTTCTTACCCAGATATTAAAGTAGATTTCGCCGAAATAAGCCTTACATAGGTGGCCAAGTTACATGGATTTAGGGGTAGCTAGCTGGGCTTCAACCCAGTTTTGTGATGCCAGCTACCGCTACCGTTACAAGGGGTAAACCCCCGTCCCCTGCTACCCACCCGGGAGGCCTAACCATCCACCCAGGAACACTATACCCACCCTGTACCCATCGATTGGCATAGTGGTACATCATACTCATATAATATGGGCACTATAAGCCACTATATCAGCCAATGGTCACCCTAATCAAAAAGCATGAAGGCCAAAAATACACAATAATAAAATATATACACAAGCACCTAAACACCCCAACAATAAAAGAACTAAAAATCCTAATAGTAAGCCACATCAATAACATTTATCTATCTCCAAAACTTAAAGTGATGTCACATCATTTTGAACTAAGGTAACTTATCACATGGTATAGCAATCAATGGTATTGTCTTCAATCCCATTAGCTGTAATACCATGTGATATAGCTATGTGGTTTTAAGGATGTGACATACCTCCTTTGGAGATGACATCACATCCTTAAAAAAAAAAAGAGGTGGGCGCAAGAGGTGGGCGCAATCAGATTGGAGCTGTACCATCTGACCTGAAAATGTGACGTCACAGGCCCTTTATAAATCCTGGATGCCTCATTTAACAGGAAGAAGATGACGAGACAACATCCATTGGGACTTACCATGGGGTTCGGTTGACAGATGAAGAAAGAAGATATAAGATTAAAGAAAAGAAAGAAATAATGACAGAAGAAGATAGAAGTAGGTAACCAAACACGACATGACTGGAAACGTCAACCAAAAACTCAACCAAAATCAAAACCTCTTTCAAATCCAAAACACCAAAAACCTGGAGGGGGCCGCTCGCTGGGACAGCTCACCTCCAATGGAAAGCAAACAAAACAAAGATTATACCCCCACAGAAGGAATTGGATAGATGCAGCCTCAAGACAAAGCTAATGTAGAAACCAAGGATTCCCAAATCCGGGTGGACAACCTCAAGATGGTCTCCTGGAATGTTGGGGGCCTGAACTCACCAGCAAAAAGAAGGAAGATACTCGCCCACATCAAAAGATCCAAAGCGCAGGTGACATTCCTCCAAGAGACATACCTCCTGAAGGAGGATACCAAAAGACTAAAAGCGTCACGGATCTAATAAATAATCGCGGCACCACACACTAGAAGGCAAAGAGGAACTGCAATACCAATAAACAAAAATGTGAACTACACCATCCATAAAATTCTGAAAGATCCGGGAGGAGGATATCTCATGGTCGACATAACCATAGAAGACTCGAGATTGTTGTTGGTTAATGTATATGCCCCGAACTTGCCTAACCATTGTTTTTCACAGATCTTTACCAAAGAATTTTGGAGTGGGACGCAGAGACCGTTGTTGTAGGAGGCGACTTCAATGTATTGGAGGACTGGACACTTGACAGACCAGGAAACAAAAGGGTACCGCACCCCTCACACTCACAACGGGGAACTTTAAAATCCTTCAGGGAGAACCTAACACTGGTAGACCCCTGGAGAATTTTAAACCCGCTAGAAAAAGATTTCAGTTTTTTTTACACGCACACAATATGTTCTCAAGAATAGACCGGTTCCTAATCTCAGCTAATTTAATGCAGAGAATAAACTCAGCTAAAATAGAAAATATAATAATTTCAGACCATGCACCAATATGGATCAACTTAAGACTAAGTAAACCCAAAAATATCTCACAAAGCTGGCGCATGCCTACGTATCTAGCCGACTCAAAAGAGTTCAAAACGTATCTACAAAACCAGTGGTCCAACTATGAGATGGACAACCAGCAGCACACTGTAGAACCCATTCTGTACTGGAAAACATCTAAAGCAGTACTTAGAGGCCATATAATTGCTTACAGTATTAGGGAAAACAAAACCCTAAACACACAGCTAACACAGGCGTTCCAAATATACAAGACAGGTAATACAGAACAAAATAAGAAGCAGTATTTAGAAACCAAAGAGTTGTACGAGACACTGCTGACTTAAAGAGCACAATACTAAATTATGTAGAAAAAAACCCAGTTATTTTAGATGGGGCAATAAACCTGGGAATTTATTGGCCAATCTAACAAAAGAAACCAAAATCATTAATCAAATAGTGTCCATTAGCACTAAGGAGGGTAGCAGAACAACAAACACCAAAGAAAATTGTGCAACATTCCTAAATTACTAGAAAGAAGTCTACACAACAATCCCAGATGAAAAAGAATTAGGAGGAAAAGTTATACAAGAAGCATACCTTCCTCAGATCTCCCAAGCAAATAGAGAGGCCCTAGATAAATCTATAACAACCCAAGAAGTACAGGAAACTATCAACACACTTAAAAAGAACTAATCTCCAAGAGGCCTTAGCGCAGAATACTACAAATTATTATATCCCAAAATAGCAATATCACTAACCAATTTATCCAACCATATAAGGGAGGAAAAACAAATGCTGCAAAACTTTAATCTAGCGAAAATAATTGTCATCCCAAAACCAGGCAGAAACCTGGAACAACCATCGTCATACAGACCCATTTCCCTCTTAAACCAAGATTTTAAAATTCTAACAAAAACTTACACATATCGCCTCAAAAATATACTCCCCATTATTATCTCCAGAGCAAACAGGGTGACAGTCAGTTACGAGTGTAAGATCTGCGGTGGATACAGGACAGTAAATCTCAACGCCGAAAAGGCATTCGACAAAATGACATGGGCACACATTACCAGGACTCTCCTGGCACAACATTTTGGGGAAAATGTTACAACTTTAATTCAAACTATATACAACTCCCCCAAAGCCTACTGCTGCGGCCAAGTTTATTCGAGCATTTGCCCGTTCTTGGCCGCAGCAGTAGCCTGGCGCGCGCCCGAGAGTGACGGGCGCGCGCCGAAGCAGCGGAAGAGCGCCCTCCGATCGGGGCGCTCTCCCTACCGCTGCCGGGTCCGCCGGGTCCCCCGGAACCCCCTGCCGCTGTCCCGCGATCGCGGGACACCAGGGCTCCCTCGGGGAGCCCCTTGACGCGCGTGCAGGGGGCGCACGCTCCCGAAGACGCGTGACCGCGCGTCTATGACGCGCGGCACGCCGAGGGGCGGCCACTAGCAAGCCGGGAAATCTCCCGGCTTGCGGTACCGGCCACACTCTAATAAAGTGTGTCGGTAGTGTATATCACAGCTAATGCACTGAACTCTGAACTTTTCACTTTACAACGGGGAACAAGGCAGGGCTGTCCCCTATCCCCAATGTTATTTGATATAGCGCTAGACCCCCTAATTCGACAAATAAAACAGATGAGGAATTCAAGGGCATTCAAATAGGTGACAAAGAACTAAAAATAGCTACATTTGCGGACGATAAGCTTCTTTTCATTTCAAACACTCAAAAGGCAATACCCGCTATTATAGAGGCAATACAAATATACGGCAAAGTCTTGGGTCCCTTTCCATTTAAATGGGCAAAAAAACACATGAAATTTGTGGGGATACTCATCCCGAGTGATATCCATCAATTATATAATATTAATGTTAGACCACTGATAGATAACATCACACAAACACTCCAAAAATGGCAAAACGTAAGCATAACATTTCTGGGGAGATGCCACCTGGTGAAGATGACAATCTTCCCAAAAATCATATATATACTACAGATGTTGCCAATCATAATAAGAGACAAAGACGAAAAAGCTCTAAATAAAGCATTTCAAATTTTTATATGGAAAACAAAAAGACTAGAATTAGTATGGCAAAACTACAGCAACATAAAAGCAACGGAGGTGTAACCTCCCCTCACTTACAATGTGCTGCTATCTTGAGATATGCGGGAGAAGACCAACACATGAGCCCAGATATAAACTTGGCATATTTGTTACACATGCCTTCTCACGAGGTCCCAAGAGCCATAAACGAAATCCCATTATTATTCAGCACATATAAAGCCATATAGAGCCAGGAAAACACTCGGTATAGAGCCAGGAGGAAAACACTCTCTTTACAAAGGAAAAAGTCGCTATTTCTACCGTTCACTAAGAATCCGAGGTTTCAGGAAGGGAAGGCGAATTACCCTTTTGAGGCCTGGGAAAAGAAGGGAATCCTTGGAATAGGACAGTTCCTGCATAAACTAAATCATACAATTTACTGATTCCAGGAACTGAAAGATAAATATACGCTACCTAACACACAATTCTTCGCATATTTACAGGCCAGGCATTACGCATTGACATCACTAAATGACTTACCAACAGCAGATAGAGAAAATCAACTTGACGCTCTCTTCCAGATGGCAAAATATGGGAAAATCTCAATATCACATTTTTATCAATGTCTGAAGAAAACATTACATTTTGATAACACACCGGGAATTGGAGCTTGGGTAACAGACTGCCCAAACCTAAGTATGGAGACTATCATGAGACAGTTTGGGAAATCGTTGAAAATCATCCCATCCACAGTATATCAAGAAATGCACTACAACATTCTCCATAGGACATATACTCCGCCCAAATTCAGATACAAAGCAAAACTATCACTGGACAGTAAATGTACAAAGTGCGCAGCCCCAGAGGCAGACTTATACACTACTAGCTGATATACCCGGCGCTGCCTGGGATTTAATGTTCTGGCTCCCCCTCTCTCTCTCTCCCTTCCAATGTCTCCCCCCTCTCTTTCTCCCCCGTTCACACCAATATGCCCCCCCCCCTTCACAGCTCCGTCACCCCCCCTGTTCACAGCTCTGTTTCCCCCCCCCCCCCCCAGTTCACATCTCCGATGGGTGAGTGGGTGGGTTGGTAACTGGGTGGGTGGGATCGTGACTGGGTCGGTGAGTGAGTGGGTGGGTGGGTTGGTGACTGGATGACTTTGACTGAGTGGGTGACTTTGACTGAGTGGGTGACTGTAA
Organism: Ascaphus truei; assembly: GCF_040206685.1. Taxonomy (NCBI): domain Eukaryota; kingdom Metazoa; phylum Chordata; class Amphibia; order Anura; family Ascaphidae; genus Ascaphus; species Ascaphus truei. Next base: position 9,325,532 of record NC_134496.1, on the reverse strand, counting down.
CAGGGGACTTATCCCTGTTCAGTAATGTGCCTTTAATCTAGCAGTGTGGTATTAATTACTAAACACCACCTGCCTGATTAGATTGCTTACAAAAGCCTGCCTTTGAGACAGGGAGTGACTCTCCTTAGCTCTGACTGAGATCTGACCTTTGGAGCTGAACGGTCTTGAGCTCTGCACAGCAGAGCTGATTTCAATATACTGGTAACAGCGGACGTCAAGTCACTGTATACAATTATAGACCATCAATTGGGCTGCAGGGCAATATCTCAAAAATTGGATTCCACTACCCAACTAACATCTGTTAAAAAACAATTTTTGATTGACAGCATTTTTTTCATTTTAACCCATAATTATTTTACTTTCAACTCACTTTTTTATAATCAAGTATGTGGAACCGCGATGGGAACCAGGTTTGCCCCAAGTTATGCAAACCTTTTTATGGACAGTTGGGAAGAAAGTTCTATTTGGAACAACTGTCTATATGGGGCAGACCTGGTGCTCTGGAAACGTTATATAGATGACGTTATATTCATCTGGTCCAGCGGCGAAGCATTATTACAACACTTTTTTTCTTATTTGAATAATAATGATAAAAATCTTGAGTTCACTTTTAATCACAGTACAGAGCACATTGATTTTTTAGATTTAAATATTTATATCACCAATCACACTCTACACACTAAAACATACTTTAAGCCAGTGCAGGCAAATACCTACCTGAGAGCCGACAGTTCACATAACCCATTGTGGATAAAGAATATACCGAGGGGCCAGTTTCTCCGCTTGAGACGCAATTGTTCCGATATTGGTGACTTTGCGTTACAGGCGGAGGAACTGAAGTGCAAGTTTCTTAGTAGGAACTACCCAGAGCAACCTTTAGATGAGGTTATCAATCATGTTACCAACATGAAAAGAGAGGATCTTCTGGTTTATAAGAAAAAAGATTTGAAAAACAATTTTTTTGAAAAGGTCCCATTTATTACACAATATAATGGCATGGCACCAAAAATCAGAAAAATAATCAACAACACTGGCCAATCCTACTGAGGGATAGTGTTCTAGCAGGAGTTCTACCTGTGAAACCGCAAATTATATTTACTAGGGCGTCCAATTTAAAATCTAGGGTAGCTCCTAGTTGTCCACTGATTCATTTAAAAGAGAATAGAGCTGTGTTGAATAAGGGTTTTTTTAAATGCTTCAAGTGTATGGCGTGTGCATACAGTAGTAATGCTAAGATTTTTAAATCTAACGTCACTAAGATAGAACATCCTATCAAGTCACATATTAACTGTCATATGTGTTTTGTCATATATCTGCTACAATGTCCTTGTGGCCTGCAATATGTGGGAAGGACCGGAAGAACATACCAGAGGAGAGTGTATGAACACATATACAATATCAAAAGAGGACTGATAACCCATAGCGTATCCCACCATTTCCTCACACATCATGGTAAAAATCCTAGCGGTCTTAAATGTCAAGCTATTGAGACAATTCCTGCTAGTGCAAGAGGTGGTGATAGATTACAAAAATCTAGTATGCGTGAGGCTTACTGGATATACGAGCTTAAAACATTATCACCTCAAGGGTTAAATATAGACTTTGAGCTAGGAGCGTTCTTATAACATCAGGCGTATGTTTTCTTTTATTCCTGCACCCTTTGAATGGGACTTTTTATATATATATATATATATATATATATATTTTTTTTTTTTAATTATTTTTATCTACTCTACTGTTCATTGCCTATGCCATTAACTTATCCATCCACTATCTTATCTGTTTTTATGTCATGTTAAATGTTGTGTCATGTTGTTTTTTTATGTTTGCAAAGCTGAATCAAATGTCAGTGATCTATTAAGCTAATTGGTGTATCCCCTTGACTGCCCTGATTGACAGACCAATCGGAGCCAAGCTAAGGATATATATACCAGGGCTCACTGCCATAACTTTATATCACCTGAGGAAGTGTGGTTACCCACACGAAACGCGTAGGGCTGTTTTATTAAATTTTGGACACTTTTGCTGAGTACAAGCTGTTATATCGCTGAGCGCTTTTGTTGAGCGAAGTAGGGGCAAGGAGGTGCGGATCGCCATTTCCCTGAGGCTTCACTGGATTCACCAGTCCTGGCGTCACATCCGGCGACGTCATTTCTGGTTTCGGCGCAACGGAGACGTCATTTCCGGTCCTCACCAGTAAGGAGTAACAGAGGGAATACACGGCATCCTGAGAACCCTGCGACCCCCCCACACGTGGATTTCGGCTCACATTGACTTATGCGAATCTACATCTGCCGTCCTGTGAGTGTTATTCAGATTTTAACCCACCGGAGCGGCATATCAGCAACCTGTCCTACTTTTTATTTTCAGTTATAATAAATTAACTTTTATCACTAGCTTTGCTTTAATGTTGTCTGTTTAGTTGTGTCTGTCTGTCTTGTCCCCCTGTGTCAGCCAGCTTGCATTTTTTTGTCTGTGTAATCTGTTTAGCTGTGTTGCACTAAATTCTCTCTTCTTTTATTCCACGTTCCACATCCCCTGCATGAATTCCTAACGGAGCACTCAAAGATTCAGTGACTGTAGCACATCCTGGAATTGGGACTATTTCTACTGGACTTCCATCCATTGTGGACTGATCAGGCGCCGGTATCTCTCTTTTATTTATGCTGTTCATCTGATTGTACTATCAGTTTCACCAGGCTGCCTATCTACCAATAAGGTTCCCCCTCTTAACAGGGTACATTGTTATTCCCATTAGCGCTTTTTTACATCACCTTTTTTTCTTAGAGCTGATTTCAAGACACAGGAAGACTACTACACCTGAAGCTGAACCAGGAAGTGAGAAGATTTTCCCTCCAAGAAACAGATAAGACTTTTATTCTTAAGAGTCTGCTTATATCTGCTTATTTTCATGCTATATGTTTTGGGGCTGCGAGACATGTTTAACTAATGGAGATGTGAACTAATTGCATGGGATTTCACTAGAAATACTCCCAAGTGAATGGAAGCTTTGTTCCCCCCCTCCCCCCCTGTGTTTGGATAATTTCCTGATGAAAAAGGAACATGCACAATAAAGCCTATTATAATTTCTCCTAATTGTGTACCTCTGTGAACGTCCATCTACATTTGGTGTCCGAGGTGGGACAAGAGGTGTCCTTGTAGTTAAAAAGGACCGGAGATTTTTAGACGAAAAATTTTTTTGATGCTTTTTGCCTACAAACAGTCTGAGAAAAAAAACAAAAAAAAAACTCAAGCAGCAGAGATCAGAGTTAAAGGGACACACCACTGAAACTTACACTGCATTGAAACTTAAAAAAACACAGATGGACTCTTTGCCCCAATCCCAAGAGGAGAGAGACTGCTGAAGCAGCTAAAACTTTATTTGCCTATCACAAAGCGTAATATGGTCATTGAAATAGGGGTTTTGCCTTCCAGCCATAGTCAAGGTTCAAGAAGTGAGTCAGCCCTTAAAAAGGGATAGGTGTTTGTTCTTTTCAAAAGTTTCGCTGAAGCAGTAAATGCAGATGGTGACCCACGAGTGGTACTGATTTTGCAAATAAAGGTTGCCACACCGCATAGGCTACCAGCTGTGAATGGAGTATATGCAGAAAAGTGTGAAAATTGATACAAGACTGTGCTGAAGCAGGGGAATTTTTAGCAAACAAATGCTGAGTGTAAAATTGCCCTATAAAGGAAAAGGTTTTTCAAAGCCAATTGCTGAGTGTTGAGTCTACTGCAAAGAATGTTTTTTTTTCTGCAAGTAAAAAAGTATGCCTATTATCTTGGGAGCAGAACAGACACCCAACGTGTGAAGTGTGAATGCCATAATACCCAAAGATGAGACTGAAAATAACTGAACTCAGGCAGAAAACCAAATTCTGTTGCTGAAGTGGAGGGATTGCATCTAGCAAGTAAATGGTGTATAGCAAATAGACTTTTTTTTACCTAGCAACTGCACATCTTGTATACCTGATAAAAGAAAATGCATGCACAGTACTGCTGATATTGAAAAAAAAAAAAATTACCCAAGAAAGAAAAGTCTACAGAGATGCCTGTGAGAGCTACGACCTCTACAAGCAAAATATGCCCATCTGTAGGACTACCACAATTGGGGGTTCTAGCAAATACAGTGGCAACAGCTGCAATAGCGCCTCCTGAGGTCAGGAAGAAAATTACACCTGATTGCCTAAAAATGGAGGACAAGATGCAGCGTTCCTGTAATGAACCCTACCGCACGGAAGAGTGGCCCTTCCAGTCCAATAAAGAGAAAGACATCTTTTACGGGAACCCGAACCGAGTCACACCCACAAAACACCCCAAGAATGGTGGGGGTGCCTGAACTCGGCACGAACAGAAAAGACCGCTCCCTTTGATGACGAATATGATCAGCAGGAGACAGAGCGGGAGCAGTGGATCACCGAATATTTCTGTCAGCTAAAGCAGCTGCAAGAAAAGCCTGGTGTATATAATGAAGCTGCTAAAATTTCAAATGAAGATGGAGACCCCAATATCCCTGAAGGGACGGTGTCATCCAAATCAAAAAGGCGGAAAAAGAAAAGCAGTTCTTCACTTACCGTGGAAGGAACAGACACGTCCGCAGATCCTGTGGAGGAAAAGGGGGACCAAGTTGCCCTGCAGCGTAGAGAAAATGGAGAATTCGTCCCGCGGGTAACCGAATATCCAGAGGGCCCAAGGCAGAAGTCATGTACCCCAAAGATGTGTCTGTCCGGTGCCAACAGTGAGGAACCCTCGGCCAACCATCCCAGGGAAGTGGAGTCGGAGCCAGTGAGTGACGATCCCTTGACCAGCCCTGAAGATGCACTGCAAGCTGCCAGGCGTGACTGTGATCTACTCTGTGAAGAATTGGAAAGGGAGAGAAAAAATAATGCTGAGCTACAGAAGACTGTGCTCGCAATTTACTCTGCGGCCAAGACCGAATTGGAGGATCTCAAGACTGAGCTAGATACTGCAAAGGCTACTATTTCCGCCATGGAGGAAAAGCAGAGCCAATCTGATAAAATGGTGGCTACGCTAAAGCGGAAGTATGAGGAGGCACTGAAGCAGATGACAGTCTTCCAGCAAGAGGTTCACACTCTTCGCATAGAGCTGAATGCCTCACAACAGGAGGTCAACAGTGTCCGGATAGAGGTGGACGTATCTCAGAAAGAGGTTCAGACACTCCACAGAGCACTGGATGCCTCACATCATGAGACCAACAGCTGCCGCACAGACCTGGAAGTTTCCAGAAAGGAACTACACAGTCTCACTGAGGAGCTGGACATTGCTAAAGAAACTATTGGTAATCTTGAAACAGATCTCAAAGTCTCTCAGAAGGAGCTTCAGACCCTCAACCTAGAGAAGGAAGTCTCACGCCAGGACATGGTCATTCTCAAAGCAGATGTGCGTAAATGGAAGGAGGACTGCAAAGAGGCCCTGAAGAATACAGAGACTGAAAATGGAGAAAATTCAAGATTAAAAAGAGAAAACTTAAAACTGAAAGAAGAAAATTTTCAGTTAACAGAACAAGTCAAGGAAACGTTTGACGCAGAGCACCGACTGCAGAACCATACACACCTCCAGTATGCTGAGGAGAAGCAGCAACCGCTACAGGAAGAAAAACTGCAGGCTGCTAAAGAGGTACAAGCGCTGCAGGAACGTCTGAATACCCAGTACGTCCCCACAGAGCAGTATGAGGAGCTAAAGGCCACGCTGCATGTCTTCAGAGTATCGTTGGAAGCGGAGCTTCGATACCGTGTGACTCTGTATGAGAGGGAGCGTGAGAAGGCTCAGAAACTGGAGCAAGAGCTGGAGAGACAGAGAGACTATTCCATTCCCTTGTGTCAGTACACCAAGGAGAAAACAGACACAGCAGCAACCTTGACGACAAAAATTACAGAGCTCCAGAATGTGAAGGAGACTCTGATACAGATTCCTCCAATACGGAAAAAGGTATTGGCTCTGCCCAAGCACCAGTATCCCACAGTAACTAATGCCCGTAAGGACAAGAGTACAGTGAGAGTTGGGGACTCCACGCAACTTCAAAACAAAATTACGAAGTTTGAGCCACCAAAGAAAGCACTAACCAAACCTACAGCTGCCCAACAGGCAACAAACAGAGGTAGGAGTGCAGAATCAAAGCCAGAAGAATCCTTAGCTGAAGAAGCTGAACTGGCAAACTTTCCCTCCAAGAAACAGATAATACTTTTATTCTTAAGAGACTGCTTATATCTGCTTATTTTCATGCTATATGTTTTGGGGCTGCGAGACATGCTTAACTAATGGAGATGTGAACTAATTGCATAGGATTTCACTAGAAATACTCCCAAGTGAATGGAAGCTTTATTCCCCCCCCCCTGTGTTTGGATAATTTCCTGATGAAAAAGGAACAGGCACAATAAAGCCTATTATAATTTCTCCTAATTGTGTACCTCTGTGAACGTCCATCTACATTTGGTGTCCGAGGTGGGACAAGAGGTGTCCTTGTAGTTAAAAAGGATAAAGCCTCCTAATTGTGTACCTCTGTGAACGTCTGTCTACAGTGACTTTGACTGAGTGGGTGGGTGGGTGACTGACTGGGTGGGAGACTTACCTTGACCGGGTGGGTGGTGGTCCTGGCGGCAGACGGTTCCCCTCCTGGCCCTGATATCTCCGTGGCATGCGGGGGGCAAGAGTGGCAGGCTGTGACAGGAGGGTCGCGCCGCGCTTCCCCTCCGTTCCTCGTTGGGAGCGAGGGGGGAGGAGCCTGGAGTTGGCGGCTGGGGCAGGAGGGCCACGCCACGCTTCCCCTCTGTCCGGGAGCTGGTGCAGGGTGGCGAGGGTGAGAGTGAGGGCCACGCCGCGCTTCCCCTCCGTCCGGGAGCCGGTGCAGGGCGGCGAGGATGGGGGCCACGCCGCGCTTCCCCTCCGTCCGGGAGCCGGTGCAGTTCGACGAGGGTGAGAGCCGCGCCGCGCTTCCCCTCCGTCCGGAAGCCGGTGCAGGGCGGCAAGGGTGAGGGCTGCGCCGCGCTTCCTCTCCGTCCGGGAGCCTGTGCAGGTCGGCGAGGGTGAGAGTGAGGGCCCCGCCGCGCTTCCCCTCCGTCCGGGAGCTGGTGCAGGGCGGTGAGGGGTGGTGTGTGTGTGTGTGTGTGTGTGTAGCTGCGGGTGAGGAGAAGCGAGTGTCAGTTGGGTGACGTCATAGAGGCACCAATCTGATTGGCCAGAGGCTGAGGACCAATCCGATTCGCCGCATCTAGCACCAGACTCACAAGATTCAGTTTTATTATATATAGATGGAAAAGTGCCTATGCCTATGGAACTGCCCAGTGGTCCTAGACTTCAGGTCACGAATAGGCGAGTACTGCAAGGATTCCCTGAATACAACAATCCGTATAGATCCTGAATATGCGATTTTTTATATTATAAACCTAAACGCTGAAGGGGCAGCAGGGGACCAAACCGATAACAGCAAACTCAAACAAATTATAGCTATGGCTGCAAGGGAAACAATCTTACAACAACGGATACATAACACTCCCCCATCTCTGCAGCTGTGGAGAGAAAACATGTTTGGCATATTCACATTAGACTGGGTGGAAGCCACGATGGGCAAAGAAAAAAAAGCGGAACCATTCTTCCAAATCTGGGAAAGCTTAATTGCCGCACAGTCAGATGAAACAGAGGCAAAAATCCAGGAAAACTTTCAACACACAACATAGTATGCAACACGCACACACACACACAACATGGTAAGCAACACACACACACAACATGGTATTCAACACGCACACACACACACAACATGGTATTCAAGACGCACACACACAACATGGTATGCAACACGCACACACACAACATGGTATGCAACACGCACGCACACACACACACACAACATGGTATGCAACACGCACACACACAACATGGTATGCAACACGCACACACACAACATGGTGTGCAACACGCACACACACACACAACATGGTATGCAACACGCACACACACAACATGGTATGCAACACGCACACACACACAACATGGTGTGCAACACGCACACACACACACAACATGGTGTGCAACACGCACAATAACCAGGAATCCCCCAATAAGATTCTGAACACCACACCATTTTAAAAAAAAACCCAGAGGCCTGGGGGTAGGAAGGTACCAACAGGACTACTAACCATACCATAAGACTAGTGAAATAAACATTTCAAGGTTTCAGACAGAGGTGTATGGGTTGCACAGGATAGAAGAGAGTATAAACATAAGATTGAAGAGTCCTTATATGAACGACTTAGTTAGTCCGACAGAGGTCCAAAACAGACGAAGCAAAGGCTGGGGTACACTATCAAGAGGGAAGAAGCGGAAGATAAAATGAGATAACGGGTTGACATAGTACAGTTAAATGTTTACAACCTGAGTTAAAGGTTAAAGTGTTACCATATTAAAAAATAAAAAGGAAATTATGCAAAACGAATATTGTATGGAACATACTGTAAAGAGATACCTGTATAAGAATCTGATACATGATGCATGTTAAAAATGTATTGTATATATAAGTATATATAAGTCTGTAGAATTTCCAATACAAAAAATGTAAGTTTTTGATTAGGATGACCATTGGCTGCTATGTGGCGTATCATGCCCATATTATATGGGTATGATGTACCACTATGCCAATCAATGGGTACAGGGTGGGTATAGGGTTCCCAGGGTGGGTGGTTATACCTCCTGGGTGGGAAGCGGGGGACGGAGGTTAACTCCTTAATTACTATAGCGGTTATTAACCGCTAAGGTGATTAAGGGGTTAGAGGCATTTAGATTGTATTTTTTTATGTATTCTTGCTGGCTTCGGAGGACATGAACCTGGAGTATGCTGACGAGGACGCCCTTCATGATGGCAGGGGTAACTAGAAAGGTTTATTTACTTTATTTATGCTGGCTGGCTGTTTTATTTTATAATGGGCAAATGAGCTATTATCCATATCTGGACAATAGTAATTTTGCCCATTACTGTACTGTATGTGTTGGGGAGGAGGTGTATTTATTTCAATGTATTGGAAAAGAAATTTGGCCACAGGATTGGTACCGTACCCACGGGGACCACCCGAGGGCCCACAGACACCAGCGGGGACCACCTGAGGGCCCACAGACACCCGCGGGGACCACCCGAGGGCCCACAGACACCCGCGAGGACCACCTGAGGACCACCGGAAACCAGCGGCCTCTAGTATCAATCATGTGGGGGTAAAGGAGGTGGGTATTAGTGTTTATTGTGGGTAGCATGGGTGGGTGAAGGGGGTATTTGGCCCTTGGTGGGTAGTGGGAGAAGTTAACCTCTTCATTGCCTTAGCTGTTAGCTGTTAAGGTAATGAAGTTGACTGTAAAAGCATTTTTACTGCATGGAATTCATGTCGGGGGTCTCTGGTGCTGATATTAATGGTTATCAGCTCCGGAGACTCCCGGCATCAATCCAATGCAGGAAAAAAGCATTTTGTTTCTAAGTCCCGTCTCGCCGTCTCAGCAGCTTCTCACCAGCCTCACGCCAACTTTTCCTGGTGTGAGGAATTTGGGAGAAACTCGCCATTCTAGAGCCGCGATAGGCCTCGATAAGCTAATCGATTTTACTAGAATTGCCACGAGTTTCAAAACCTGCTGATAAGTGGCTTATCGGCGCTCACCCGGCGATTTTTACTTGAAGGCTCAAAATTTGGGCAATTCATTCTTTTATCGCCCACTTATCAAGGCTTACTGGATAGCAGTAGGCATTTTGGCCGATAAGTGCTCGATAAGTGTGTTATGAACTAAGGAGAAGATCTGGAAGAGTCCCTGGCAGAGCAAGCAGAGGTAGCTATGCGCGATGCTGAGAGATCTTAGGACTGATTGTTGGGTGACCTGGGGCCAGTCTACGTTTCGCCCGGGTTAGCGGACACTAGCTGGCGGGAGAGCAGTTAACCTAGCAATATAGTCATATAAAGCGGTACTGAAGCGTTTTGCGAAGTACAGGCCTGCTACACAAATCCATAGTTAAGAGCTCCCACGGTGTCCGAGCTGCCAGTTTGACGGGACCATTACACAGGCATTGATGTCCAGGATTGGGTGCCCTCAGCAACAAACACTGACATACACCTGCGCAGAGTTTAGTGGGGAGTGTTATGTTACTATGTTATGTGGATGCATGTGATGATCCTTCTGGTAAGAATCACAAGGTACCAGGGTGTCCATTGCTACGTACTTTATAAATACTGGCGTACTATAAACACTATTGTACCCTGCTTCCTTTATGTATGACCCAACGTCACATGTGGAACATCACATAGAGAAGGACGACTCGGGCCCCCACTTCGGCAGTTGGTGTTAGTCTGAGGCAAATAAGAGTGTGTACATGTACAGTATAAGATGAGGGTATGGATAGGTAGTTGTAGAAAGAAAGAGAAATCAAAAGGCACTCACGGTTCCACAAATCAGTTGCACAGGGGTTTCAGGGACACAGATTAATTTGAACAAAAAAAAATGTAGTAACGATGCACCCGCAGAACTCCTTAACTTCAAACACTTCTTTCATTCAAAAAGGCAGGATCGACATTTCGATCGATCCTGACTACTTTAATAAAAGAAATGTTTACAGTTAAGAAGTCCTGCGAGTGCATTGTTACCATCACACACACACACACCATTCAAACCTAATCCTGGCCACGTACAACTGCTGGACTCTCTCCATGGGATATTGTTTGCCTTAGTGGTGTTAGAAGAAAAGATGAATGCCTTATTGAGCTCAAAAGACACCTATTCTATTGCAGCGGTAAGGATAATGGATGAATCAGTGGAGTAAACTTCATCATTAAAAAGAGATTGGAAAAGTGGAGTATGATAGCTCATCAGAAAGAGTGCCCACAATCACCAGTTGACAAAGAAATACAGGCTTCCAATAATCCAAGTGCATGCTCCAACATCAAGTCATGCAGACAATGAAGTGCAAGACTTCTACCATGAAATCAACAAACTTAACAATGGAAATTGTCACCTCCAGATCGTTATGGGAGATTTCAATGTAAAGATTGGTGCTCATCAGCAAGACGAAGCATCAGTTGGTAAGTATGGTTACAGTAACAGGAATGAACATGGTGACACATTGGTACAATTTGCAGAATGTGAAAACTTCTACATCATGAATTTATTCTTCAAGAATCCAAATAGAAAATGGACATGGACTGGACCCACAGGAGTCAGAAATGAAATGGACTATATCATAAACTAACGAGAAACACGTGATGGAAGACTGCATAGTCCTTAACCGTTTTGACACAAGGAGTGATCACTGATTGGCTCGCTGCAGATTACATCTGAATGCAAAGTTGGAAAGAAGAAAACGGATTAAAAAGAAGACAAAAATAATCAACATTGACCTCAAGAATAGCAGCAGAAAATTGCAACTGGAACTGAAAAATCACTTCAGCTCCCTCAAAATGCGTGGGGACACGTTGACAAAAAATGATGGCAAACTTTTGAAGATTGTAGTTGAACACAGAAAAAACTGCAGGAATCAGGATAAAAAAAACAGGATAAGAAAATATCTGATAGGAGATCAGAAATTAAGCAATCCCAAGAAGCAGGAATACAAATGGAATATGCAGAGCCATGCAAGACAATCCGCAAGTGTATCAGTGAAGATGTAAGAAAGTGTAACTGTGATATGGTGAGGAAGATTATTGAAGATAACAAATCTTAAAGACGACAAAAACAGTGACTTATGGTGGGAAAGAAGAAAACCATTGCACTCATACAAGACGACGGATCATATCACTGCTGATCTCCTCTTCTCCCTCTACCACTTGCCCTCTTGATCCCATTCCCTCCCATCTCCTAAAACCTCTTGCTCCTTCTATAATCCCTATGCTCACACAGATCTTTAACTCTTCCCTCTACTCTGGTACCTTTCCTTCATCCTTCAAGCATGCAACCGGTATACCATTACTCAAAAACAGCAAGCTTGACCCTACCTGTCCTTCTAACTATCGACCTGTCTCCCTCCTGCCTTTTGCCTCCAAACTCCTTGAACGTCTTGTATTCTCTCGATTGCTACACTTTCTCAACACCTATTCTGTACTAGACCCTCTACAATCTGGCTTCCGCACTGCTCACTCTACTGAAAGAGCCCTCACTAAAATAACTGACGACCTCCACGCTGCCAAAGACAGAGGTCATTACACTCTGCTCATATTACTCGACCTCTCTGCAGCATTCGACACCGTGGACCACCCTCTTCTCCTTCACATTCTCCATACTCTTGGTATTCGGAACAAAGCTTTATCCTGGATCTCCTCTTACCTCTCCCATCGTACCTTCAGTGTCTCTTTTGCTAACACCTCCTCCTCCTCCTCTATTGATCTCTCTGTGGGGGTACCCCAGGGCTCTGTCCTGGGACCCCTTCTCTTTTCTCTCTACACACACTCTCTAGGTGACCTAATCACATCTTTTGGGTTTAAATATCACCTCTATGCTGACGACACACAAATTTACCTTTCAACCCCTGACCTTACACCTGCTATACAGACCAAAGTTTCTGAATGCCTCTCTGGAATATCATCCTGGATGGCCATCCGCCGACTGAAACTTAACATGGCAAAAACAGAGCTCCTTATACTACCTCCCAAACCTGGCCCTACTACATCCTTCCACATTGCTATTGGAAATACGATCATTCACCCAGTAGCCCAAGCACGCTGCCTAGGGGTCACACTTGATTCCTCTCTCTCATTCTCCTCTCATATTCAAAACGTTTCTAAAACTTGTCGCTTTTTCCTCCGCAATATCACAAAGATACGCCCTTTCCTCTGTTACTCAACTGCTAAAACTCTGACTCAGGCCCTCATTCTCTCACGTCTCGATTACTGCAACCTCCTGCTGTCCGGCCTTCCTACCTCTCACCTGTCTCCCCTACAATCTATCCTAAACACTGCTGCCAGAATCACTCTACTCTTTCCTAAATCTGTCTCAGCGTCTCCCCTGCTGAAATCCCTCTCCTGGCTTCCGATTAAATCGCGTATCTCACACTCAATTCTACTGCTCACTTTTAAAGCTTTACATTCTTCTGCCCCTCATTACATCTCAGCCCTAATTTCTCGCTATGCACCATCACGACTCTTGCGTTCTTCTCAAGGATGTCTTCTTTCTACCCCCTTTGTATCTAAAGCTCTCTACTGCCTTAAACCTTTCTCACTTTCTGCCCCACACCTCTGGAATGCCCTTCCCCTCAATACCCGACTAGCCCCCTCGCTATCCACCTTTAAGACCCACCTTAAGACACATCTGCTTAAAGAAGCATATGAGTAGCACTGGATAATCATGGACACATGACACAAAGCTTGGCCCCCTGCAGACGCACTTACTAGTATTCCCTCCTACTGTCTCTGTACGTTCTCCCTACCTACCAATTAGATTGTAAGCTCCTCGGAGCAGGGACTCCTTCCTTAATGTTACTTTAGCAGTATGTCTGAAGCACTTATTCCCATGATCTGTTATTTATATTTGTTATTTATATGACATGTATTACTACTGTGAAGCGCTATGTACATTTTATGGCGCTATACAAATAAAGACATACATACATACATCAACAACAAAGGACCGTACACTTATCATAAAGAGTGTTGAGGACTTCTTCCACGTGAAATGATGCGCAAACATCCGATAACAGAGGGCATAATCCAGAAGAGGAGAAGCAAAAAGAAACCACCAGTGATGTACTATGCGTCCTTCCATAAGAAGCGACAAAAGCACTAAAATCCATGAAGAATTGGGAGGCTCCCGGGAAAGATGGAATTACAACTGAGATCTGAGCAGCCAGGGAAGAAGTAGAATAAAATCCTTAAACTCTTTACACGCTGTTTGAAGAACAGGAAAATTCCAGAGTAATGGAGTAATGCCGTAGTTATCCTCACCCACAAGAACGGAGACAAAGAAGAACTCAAGAACTATAGACAAATCAGTCTACTTGCAATCACTCACAAGATTTTCACGAAGATATTCCCTAAATGGATGCAACAGACCCTGGACCGTGCCCAGCCTCGAGAACACGCGGGATTTCGTAGTGGATACAACAGAATGAACCACATCCAAGTCATACAAAAAGTGATTTTCAGAAATAATGAGTATGACCTACCACTTAGGATTCGTAGATTACGAAAAAGCCTTTGGTTCTATCTACAACTCAGCGGTCCTAGATGCATTAAGACGACAAAATGTTGAAGAAACTTACATTGATTATTATAAAGAAAATTTATGGAGATTTCTACATCAACCATTGGATTACATTAAGATGCAAGCAAGATAAGGATCAATAAGGGAGTGCGGCAGGGAGACACCATGTCACCAAAGCTTTTCACAGCAACACTTGAAGAATTGTTCAAGACATTAGATTAGGAAGAAAAAGGAATCAAAATCAATGGTGTATACTGTATCTGAGTCACCCATGATTTGCAGATGACATTGTTATTTTTACCACACGTTCAGAAGACGTTCAGCAACAAATTGGAGAACTCGCCAAAGCAAGTAAGAATGTGGCCTCCGTATGAATATAAACAAGACAAAAGTGATATTCAACAAATGTGTCAAGTCTGTGAATAAATGGAATAGAACTAGAAATCAAAGACTGTCTACCATGGCCGGTAAATAACACTGGATGGGGGAACCCTTTAAATTAAATCAATAGGAGAATGAGGATGGAATGGAGGCATTTGGAGGAAACAAGACAATATTTCAAGGAAACCTTCCACTGTGCCACAAGAGGAAACTTTTTGACCAGTGTATTCTGCCCTTATGGATGTGAAACTTGGACCCTAAATGCAAAGACAATTCAGAAGCTTCAGACAACACAAACATATGGAGAGATGTGTGAAGGGTATTACCTGAAGAGACAGGAAAAAGAATGAATGGGTTCGAAACCAAAGAAAAAGTTTTGTGACATCATCACAAGGGGGAAGAAATTAAAATGGCGGTGGGTCGGACATATCACAAGAAGAAATGACCATAGTTGGACACAGGTGGTACTTGACTTGATTCCAAGAGAGATTAAAAGACCATGACAATGACCAAAAGTAAAATCGGAGAATAAAATCAGAACATTTGTTGGAGCAATGTGGAAGAGTAAGGCTTGTAACCGGAGTTCCTAGAAAATGATTGGGGAGGCTTCCATGAAGCAGTGGATCGACAAAGGCTGAAGATGTGTGTGTATAGAGAGATAAGAGGGAGAGTGGGAGGATCCCTCTATCTTGGAGCACGAACACTATACTGAGCAGGTAGGAGACGCGCTGCCCGCTGCATATACACCACAGAAGCCGGAAGGGTGACGTCATCCCCCCTGGGGCCGCGAGGGTGGCAAAAAACAACAGCTGGCTGAGGACTGACCCACAAGAGTCTATCTGTGAATGAACGGACATCTGACGGAGGCGGGTGGTGAGCGGCCATGATGTATTGTCTCTCCTTTATACTCATTAGTGTTATTGCATTTTTGTAAGTGCATTTTTATACTTTTTCATATAAACATTTTTATACTCACTGATCTGTGCTATGGAGCTATTTGTCTCTTACTGTTGAGGTACATCTTTCCTGACCTTACTGGGAGATCACACAGCCTTTCCAGCTTTTCCTGCTACACAGACCACAGATTACCACAGCCTATTGATTTATGCCTGAAAACCACTTGTATCTTGTGAGTAGGCTGAATATAGAGCCAAGATAAAGATCTGACATATTCCCCTCATTGCAATACATCTGCACTTAGATTTTTGTTTTGTGTTGCTGGTTCTCCTTCTACATATGCTCCCCCTGGATTGTGAGAATACATTTACTACGTTGTGGGACCAGTGAAGACAGGTCCCACCAGAGGCTTTGAGCATGGAGTTTTCAACCGTATATTTGTATTTACTCAAGTCACTTTATCACATTTCTATATTTAACAGATTAATTTTTTCACTTTAAAAATAGTGATCACTCTTTGTTGCTTTGCGCCTTATTTGATCACCTTCACTTGTACATCTAACCATGTATTGTCATCATAACTCTGTGCCCAGGACTATACGGGAAAACGAGAGGTAACTCTCACTGTATTACTTCCTGGTAAAACATTTTACAAATAAATAAATCTAGATCAGAAGTGAAAGTTGACTTCTAACTTTTTAGATGAACCTAGCTTACTGTCCTATTCTGCGGCACAAACCTAGCATCTGTAAAAGGCATTTATGGCCACCTGCACCTCTCACTTGCTCCCACCATCTCAAGGTCTCATGTATTTAAAATAAAATGGTTTATCTGTATACTTCTGATGCATCCACAACCTTCTAACCCTTTTAACCTTTTTTTTTTGGTTAAGGAACCTTATAATTATATTGTGAAATTCTGCGGTACCCCAACCCACTCTAATAGCATGGCTCCGATCAGATGCATTGTAAGGAACCCCAACCCTCTCCAATAGCGTGTCTGAGATCAGATGCATTGTAAGGAACCCCAACCCTCTTTAATAGCATGACTCAGATCCAACACATTGTAAGGAACCCCAACCCTCTCTAATAGCGCGTCTGAGATCAGATGCATTGTAAGGAACCCCAACCCTCTCTAATAGCGCGTCTGAGATCAGATGCATTGTAAGGAACCCCAACCCTCTCTAATAGCGCGTCTGAGATCAGATGCATTGTAAGGAACCCCAACCCTCTCTAATAGCGCGTCTGAGATCAGATGCATTGTAAGGAACCCCGACCCTCTCTAATAGCGTGTCTCATATCAGATGCATTGTAAGGAACCCCAGCCCTGTCTAATAGCGCGTCTGAGATCAGATGCATTGTACATTCTTCTGCATTTGTTACAATTTGCAAATAATCTGAAAATTGCAGGGAATCCTTCAGGGGTACCCGGGGGAACCCAAGTGTTCCTAGGAACCCTGGTTGAAAAACATCTAACCTCTGACAAGAACTAGCGGTCTCTCCTGCAAGAACCCTCTCTCCACTAAGCTTATTGATGGTGGTTGTTATGGAGAAAAGCTGCTCTGTAGTAAAGGGATTTTCCTTGAAATGTTTTGTGTGAGTGAGAACAGGTCACATTGCGTCTAATGCACCAAAACTGTAAGCTCTTTAGAGAAGAGCTATACTGTGCCTATACATTGTATATACAGGGCTGTGATCACTGCTGGCTTGATATACTCATAAAAAAAATATACTCTAAAGCAGAGTCTATGGCAGTTTGCAGCTTCACTGGACTGTTACGAAGCTGCAAACTGCCATTTCTTTGCATATAAAATCTATTTGTGTTTTTTGCATTCCTTTTATTTCCTAAGCTTCTTTAGTTATTAAAGCAATAATGTTTAACCCTTCAACCACATCCCGTTCTCAACACAGCAAGAGCCCAGCGGGAGCTCTGCCAGGCGGTGAGCAGACACAAGCAGGGAATTAAACAGAGCCTCAAGATTATTTCACAGGTTGTGCTTCTCCCCCCATTCATTTAACACGCAACGATGAAGCCATGTACTGTAGCGCTAAGCTCATGTAAGGACGCTGCCTTCTACTTTCAGAACCACGCGTGGCACATTTTGTATCCCAAGTTGTATTTATGTAGCAGCTGTATATCAAGAAATGAATGCGAGTTACCAGAATGGGTTTGGAGCAGAGATGTGCTTCTAAAGAGTACAGGATATGCAGAGCCATTAAAAGGTCAGCACCGATCCTTAGAATCCGAACGCTCATGCAGTTAAATACACCGACGGAAAATAGACCTTTTGCATTAAAATGCATTTTTTGGTTGTAGAACCCCAAAAATCTCACTATTTTGGACATTCTATAAAATGGTAAATTCTAGAAAACATTTATATATTTGTATTGCGCTGACATAATTGAAGCAGGTATAGAATATTGTTATTCCTACTGTAATATGATTGCACACGTGGTTGTCAAAATAGCCATGTGTACATACATGTAATTGGCGAGAGTGCCTAGCGCAGGGCTTCTCAAAGGTCTCTTCTGGGAAGCCTGGGTGCACCGGGTTTTAGGAGTAACCAGTGGATTACCAAACACGTGTGTGCACTTATCCAACGTAATAAGGGGGACGGTTGCTAGGAAAGCCTTGGCCAGCCCATGTTTTGCAGAGTAGGGGCAGAGCTGACATGGCAAACATCCTCTGTGATGCCTATTGCTAAAAATGTAACGGATGTTTTGGCTTATATTTTTAGAGATGTTTATCCATATCTTTACCTTGTGGTGCCAGGTGAACCTGCACATGAGGGCTAAATAAATGTTAACCTCTTACGTAGCAGAGGGGTAGAACAATTCCCAGGATGGTAGCTACTAACGCAGGGGTAGCCAACTCCTGTCCTCAAGCCACCTGTGCTGAAGCTGGGACCGATTGAGCCACCTGTGCTGAACCTGGGACCGATTGAGCCATATGTGCTGAACCTGGGACCGATTGAGCCACTTGTACTGAAGCCGGGATATCCTGAAAAGCCCTTGAGAGCTACCAACAGGTCAGGTTGAGTTGGCGACCCCTGTACCAACGTAACACACATGGACGAATGTTCCAGACTGAAGACATCACACAGTGCTCAGGTTTTTTTTAAATCTTTTTCAGCAACTACTTTATTTTTTTCTCCAGAACGCAAACTTTTGCATGAAGTTTGCCATTTTACAATTTTACAAACTAGGTATAAAAAGACCATAAATAAACAAGATAAGTTATGCGTACCTAAAATTCCAGGGAAGAGGAACCAGTTACCCTTCCCCGCCGGAAAAAAAAAAAGTTACAAATTAAACCAAAATAAAAGATCTAACCAACACATGAACCAAGAAAAATGCTCTGTTAGAACTTTATTTCTAGTGTGAGCTAAATTAATATCCCTTATTTGCAGTGGCACAAACAAAAATATAAAATGTCCCTTTTTGTTTTAGTAACTTTCTCTGGTTACGGCTCAGTGGGTTACGGACAAACGTTAAGAAGTGAGAATGCTGCTAACAGCCAATGTGTTAACCCCTTCACTGCCAGAGGGGCCAGCAGCGCAGGGGCGAGAGGCTCCTGTAGGACTCCAGGTATGGTTATGGATACACCATTTGCAATGTATTTTTTTTTCCGTGGCAGTAACACACAAATACTGATTATTGTGCACAAAGTCTGCAGCATGTGTACTACTTAATGCGGCACGCAGGACCGCCTTAAGGGATGTGAAGGGGCTTAACAGAAAGGTAATGCTTTGTCTGTCCATATGATAGTTGAACATATTGCAGGTCACTATGTGCATGTTCGTGAATACCAAGGGTTAGTTGAACGTGCTTGCAATTTATATCCATGTTCTTGGGGTAAATAGCACGGCTGCGTTCACGTGTTGAGGTGTTCCCTCTACGTCTGGGTCACAGAATAGAAGAAAACCCCAATCTGCCTTTTGTCATATTCATGATACCATTTATTTCCACCACACTTCCAGATGGCAGGCAGCTACCTTGTCATCGTTGGTTTCATGAGCGTTACGGATGTCACATGGAGCTCATGGCTTTATAGGAGCAGTGTTAGGCTCTGGTGACCCTCCTCTTAGAAATCACATAAAGGCAGGGGTTATCAACTCCAGTCCTCAAGACCCTCCAACACCCCAAAAGGTCAGGTTTGAAGGATATCCCTGCTTCAGCACAGGTGGCTCAGTCACCTGTGCGTAAGCAGGGATATCCTTCAAACCTGACCTGTTGGGGGTCTTTGAGGCCCAGAGTGGTGAACCCCTGACATAAGGAATACCTGAGACTAACCCTACGCCTTCACTGTTTCCAGTCTGTATGGCTCAGAAGTGGAGTTAATCCAGAGGGTTAAGCACGAAGACATCTGTCTTGGTTATATATAATATAATATATATGTATAAAAAAAAACTTAGTTGGCAGCTCTGTCTGGTTGTAACTGTGATAACTGATAAATTGCATATCTTTATCTTGAAAGCAAAGTCTCTCATAATCTCATAAACGGGGCCCATTCCAGACAGATGAGGAGCAGACGTTGACGGTAGTGCAGCAACCGTGGCAATCTAATGGATGCACCATAACGCAAACGAGTCCCTGGGGCGGGCGCACGCCGGGCCCCTTTATTAAGGTTAGTTTTGGCATCTAGTTCTGTTCCAGGCAACAGTTACCTCCTTAGGGTTTCACCTCTCTCTTACAATGCACTGTTCGAACGTTTGTTTGTTTTGTGACTTGGCAGTGGAACAAAAGAAAGCGATTTGGATCTGAAGAGCCACTGTTCCCTTCCATTTACTCAGTGGGAGGAGGACTCCCTGATGGTCTCCACCATTGGGGCTTACTGAAGGCCGCTGACATTATCCTGGTCCAAGGTTGTTGCAGCCAACATGGCACCAGTTGTCTTCCAATGTCATAATGCCGGGGCATCAAGCGGGGGGCGTTGCCACTGCATGGAATGAACTTCAAGCGAGGAAGACCCGTGGGGTGGTTTTTCCCCCTTTTTCCTGGTTGGAGAAGCGATAGTTGTTTTGCCGAGGTGGTAATTCCACTGACCCATTTCTGTGATGTTTGTAGGAACGTTTTTACTTCCGTTCTGTTGCCCTTTTCCCCCCCTGTGGGTTTGCCATGGATCACCAGAGGAAGTAGAACGTAATTCCCTGCAAAAAAAAGGAAATAAGTCAGAACTTCTGATTTGTATCCAATAAAGCAGAGTTTTGTGTTTCGAAAACCACTCAATTAAAGCATGACAAAGTAATGCGGAGATTATTTAAAGCATTTGTCACTTTCTTTTACCCTCCATAACATATTTAATGTGTGGTTGAAACTATATCAGATTCATGTTGCAGAGCCAGTATAACCAGCCTCACACTGATGAGACCCAAGAGGTTGAAACTGCTGTCTGTGAGTAGGTTACTGTCTCTGCACTTCTTTAACCCAGGCTGTGCTGAAAAGCTGTGTAATATGGCAGGCATAAGCTTATAGGGGTCCATGTTAAAATGGATTCGAAGCAAAAGGTGACAGTGTGTGCTCATTTCATGTAATTTCCCAGAATCCCTAGCTACAGTGGAAACATTGTATGCTAAAAGATAATGAGGAAAGGCAGGGTTGCAGACCTGTCTGAGACATGTGAATGAGCTCACAAGTTATATTTTTATTTGCTTTAAATAATTCTAAACAATTACATTTTCATCTACATAAAGAATGGAATCCCACTGCTATTATTGGAGCCATCAAGATTCTCCTGATGACTATTTCCCTCCAACCCCCCTACTGTATTAAGGACTCCCCCTCTGGTTATTACTGTGGCAGGGCGGTTATTACCGTGGCAGGGCGGTTATTACCGTGGCAGGGCGGTTATTACCGTGGCAGGGCGGTTATTACAGTGGCAGGGCGGTTATTACAGTGGCAGGGCGGTTATTACCGTGGCAGGGCGGTTATTACCGTGGCAGGGCGGTTATTACTGTGGCAGGGCGGTTATTACCGTGGCAGGGCGGTTATTACAGTGGCAGGGCGGTTATTACCGTGGCAGGGCGGTTATTACAGTGGCAGGGCGGTTATTACCGTGGCAGGGCGGTTATTACAGTGGCAGGGCGGTTATTACCGTGGCAGGGCGGTTATTACCGTGGCAGGGCGGTTATTATCGTGGCAGGGCGGTTATTACCGTGGCAGGGCGGTTATTACCGTGGCAGGGCGGTTATTACCGTGGCAGGGCGGTTATTACAGTGGCAGGGCGGTTATTACAGTGGCAGGGCGGTTATTACCGTGGCAGGGCGGTTATTACCGTGGCAGGGCGGTTATTACCGTGGCAGGGCGGTTATTACCGTGGCAGGGCGGTTATTACCGTGGCAGGGCGGTTATTACAGTGGCAGGGCGGTTATTACCGTGGCAGGGCGGTTATTACCGTGGCAGGGCGGTTATTACCGTGGCAGGGCGGTTATTACCGTGGCAGGGCGGTTATTACAGGGCACCACACAAAAGCAAAAAAGTTCACTTTTTCTAGGAAAATGTTGCTTTCGCTAGTGCAGGCAGTAGACAAATAATGATATATATGGATTAAGCACAACTTACCTTTCTATCCTTCTTTACAGCTGCTGCTTATAAGAAAGAGTAGCGTTGTACATATGATTCCATTTAATCCCAGGTGTTCAGAGACTGTCCCAATGTAAGATCAGCGTCCGCAGATAACCACAGGAGGACAGTCTGCCAATAACACACAGGATGCTCCCTCCTCCAGTGGCTCCCATTCTCCCCCTCCCCCCATCCCCCATGAAGTGTCTTCAGCAACAGATCACAAGGTATTTCCCTTCACCACACTGATGAAGTAATGTTTATCCTCTTTCCATAAAGTAGAAGCACATGTCGTAGGTAAAATAATCATGGGGAAATGGGTCAAGTCTTGTAGATCAGCTGCATCTAGCGCGTTCTCCAGAATACCAAAATATTCGTGTCCGCTGTTTTTTTTTAATGTATATCCTTATCTTGCCATGACTTTGTCAGGGTGTGGCACAAATGACTAATTGTTTTGTGTTTAATGGGTTCCACCTCACCCCGTGGTAGTTAGCAGAGTCTTTATCCAATAGGGTGAGGATGATGTAAAAAAAGTGCAGTTTCTTCAATTAAAGTGCATGGATGAGGTAAACTAATTTGCAAGAGTTCTGAGTGTGTAACTCCCCCCCGATGTCCTGCAATTTCAGACAGGAACCATCCTGCCTTGCATCTGTTGCATCTGGGTCCGCATTCCCTGGACACTGCTCAGGATCTTGTTCTGGTGTGCAGGGGATGTGATGCCAATCCTGGTTAGGTCACTGTGCAAGGAGAGAAGAGAAATAGGAGCTTAACCCAACTGCGTTATGCGAGTGTCCATGATAATGTGATCTTGGGCAGCCCTAGGTCTATCCAAGTAATGAATGATTAGTAATGATGTCAGTGCTGTGTTCGGAGACTTCTAGAAGTGAGCTGGTAAAGCTAAAAACATTGTTGAGCAAAAGCCACATTTGTACTGAATTAAACTGTTGCAATTTGAGCGAGCAATGCCCATCAGCATTAAAACTGGGCAAACCACCAATTGTTATCTCCCCCGTAACATCACCTTCACTTGGAACATTGCATTTACTTACTCTTGATTCACATGCACGACTGCTTCCAGGCTGGTGTATCCGGCCGCTGTGAAGTTATCTTTGTATCTTTCCATCTTGATGGCTTGCAGCCAATCCGCCACAGAAACCACCTGGGACCATTCAGGCGAGCTGGGGTCCAGCAGAGCAGTGTTTGTTCTGCCAGAATCAGAAGCAAAAAGAGAGAGATTAACGCGGAGGTTAGGCAAGGTCCGGCAAATATCCGCAATATTCCACACACCTATTTCTGGACAGCTAGTTGTGTGACTGTACAGCAAAACTGGGACATGGGGATGTTGCAGCGTTTTGTCTGTGCTAGAACTCATTTATAGTTTGTGTTGCAGGACACAGTTGGTTGCTAATTTATTAAGAGGAGGCTAGGGGAGTACCTACAGAACATTGTACCACCATTAATTGAAGCAGTGTTTAGCACTGAAGGGGTTAATAGGATCCGGCACCTGGTTTATAATGAAGTGTTCTGACCAGCAGGGAGGTGGTGTTAACATCTACATTCTACCGCGGGGAGGTATCCCAAATAGAAGGTGCTTCGTGGTGCTGAACTGTGTTGTAGACATCTATACGTTTTGTTGTAGTGCAATAAGCCCTTCATCCAAAAGCTAAACTGCACTCTGGTGACATATCCAATGAAACATCCCAATCAAGCAGACCCTCGGCAAGCGTTCTGAGAACAGACAAACAAAGCCCCAGCCTGCTGGGGAGATAATCCCCTCTTTAATCAACATGTTCCTGAACAGCGCATAAGATGGAATTGGCTGGAAGAAGGGGTTCTTTGATGTTTGGTTGGAGGAATGTAATTTTCCTCATCTCCCGATGCTCTAGACCTTTGGAGTAATTGCTTTAGCAGATTCACTGCAGTGATTAGTAACATATCCTGTAGTTGATTTTTCTATGAGTTCCTTTCTCTTAGGGATAAAGCGGTTTTCACGCATGTCATGGAAAGGACAATGGAGAAGTTGTTTTGTACCCTACTTTTTCTTTACAAAGGGACAAATATGATTTGCAAAACCCACAGCTTGAATTGTTTCAGTGGGACCCCTGTGTCTCCTTCAGCGCTGTAGGGGCATGATATACAGTGGCAAAAAAGGCTGTGAACCCCAATAATAATTGCGGAAATTCTTTAGTTTTTCCATGATAACCATGAACCAAAACTAGCCTTTTCTTAAATATCCAAAAGGGGTTAAATTAACCAATTCCATGAGTTTTGAGAAAAAAAATGATGTATGAATTAGACAAACAATGAGTAATTAAGAGTTAGGGTATGTGAAAAAGTAAGTGAAACCCTGGTTTTATCAACTAAATTAAAGGGGCTAATGAGAATCAGGTGTTTAAATAATTAGGTAGATCTTCAGGGGTGAGTTTGGGAGGCCCCACTTTATATAAAGATCAGAAACCTTATGAGTTTGATCTTCACCATACAAGGTTTGTGGAAATATGTCATGCCACTATCAAAAGAAATCTGTGAGGACCTCAGAAAAGTAGTTATTGATGCTTATCAGTATGGAAAGGGTTACAAACCCATTTCTAAGGATTTGGGGCTCCACCAACCCCTGCCAGACAGTCTTAAAATGGAGAAAGTTCAAGACCACTGTCACGCTCTACCCAGGAGCAGTCGTCCTGCCAAAATCTCTCCAAGAACAAACCGAAAAATCATCCAGGAAGTCACAAAGAACCCCAGAGTAACATCCAAGGATCTGCAGGTCACTCTTGCCTTGGCTAATGTGAGTGTTCATGACTCAACGATCAGAAAAAGACTGAACAAGAACGGTGTTCATGGAAGGATAGCCAGGAGGAAACCACTGCTCTCTAAAAAGAACATTTCTGCCTGTCTGAAGTTCACATAGATGATCCACAAGACTTCTGGAACAAGGTTCTCTGGACAGACGAGTCATAGGTAGAACTTTTTGGCCTCAATGAGAAACGTTATGTTTGGCGCATACCAAACACTGTGTTTGAATAGAAGAAGCCCCTCCTAACCAGCAGCATGGTGGTGGGAGTGTGATGGTTTGGGGCTGCTTTGCTGCCTCAGGACCTGGACGGCTCGCCATTACTGGCACGACCATGAATTCTGCATTGTATCAGAAGATTTTAGAGGAGAATGTCAGACCATCTGTCCCTGAGCTGAAGCTGAAACGAACGTGGGTCATGAAACAAGACATTGATCCTAAACATGTAAGCGGATCTATAAACAAATCGCTGCATACAAAGAAACTCCGTATTTTAGAATGGCCTAGTCAAAGTCCGGATCTAAACCCATCAATACGTTGTGGCCGGACCTGAAGCGAGCTGTCTGAAGCCCTTAAATGTCACTGTGTTGAAGCAGTTCTGTAAGGAGAAATGGGCCAAAATTCCTCAAAACCGATTGGAGAGACTGACCAGCAGTAACAGGACGCGCTTTGTTGAAGTCACTGCTGCTCAAGGGGGAGCCACCATGTGCTGAATCTAACGGTCACAGACTTTTTCACGTGCGATATTGAATGTTGAATCATTTGTGGATAAATAAATGATGTGTGTTTGTGCCATTTGATCAGGTTATCTTCATCTATTATTGGGACTTAGATTAAGATCTAATAACATCTTCGGTTTGAAATATGTGAAAATCCTAAGGCGTTCAGACTTTTTCTCGCCACTGAACCTTGTGCAACAAAGTATGACGGGTGCCTGCAGATAGAATGACTAGCCCTGCCCATGCTGGGGGACGGAGCAGCAGGCTTCTGCAAGTCTTTTTTTGAAACCATGCTCTGTGATTGGTATATCTCGTTTCCCTTCAAATGCCATTCACAAAACTCCCAGATTTTCTAACGTTTTTTCTTCATTCCCATCAGGCACTTAATATGGTAACAGAGCCGTGTCACAGTTGCCAATAGATGCGATCGTTTTTCAATCTGAGCCGAACACTACAGAGCCTCCTTTGCAATGAGAGCCCGAGGGAAACCTCCTGCTTTCTAAAGTATCCAATCAATATCTATAAACAGTGATACTTAAAAGGCTGTACAGTGCGGTTACAAATGTAAAACGATCAGAGACTTTGATTCGGGGTCATGACGAGGGGGGATTAAACAGTTGCTGTTACAGTTCTCTCCTACTTGAATAATTTAACAAATTGATGCAGATGTGCCCGTGTGATGATGGAAACCCACTGGGACTTGTAACCTATTGTCAGTCATTTGCTTGGTACAAAATACTCCAAAAAGGGACCAGCTGAGTGAAATATCACGGCCTTTCTATTGGTACATCTTTGTAAATCAGTATGCAGCACTGCAGCCTGCAACTCTCGTCATCCATCTATGTTGCACTGTATACGAAGATATATATATATATATATATCATTTATGCAAGATGAGCTGCTTAAGAAGCAGGATACATGAATTCACGTTGAAGCTGGTGTACCTCTGTAACAAGCTTAGTGGAAACCCCTTATTTATTCTATCCAACATTACAATATTAAGACAGCTCTACTGACCGTGAGCCCTCCCCTCCCGTCCTTTTCAAGCTTGTTGGGTTCCGGATGAGCTTGTCCAGCATGCTGACAATCTGGCCAAATTTGGGCCGGTCACTGCGTTCCTTCTGCCAGCAGTCCAACATGAGCTGATGCAGGGCAATGGGGCAGTCCATGGGAGGTGGCAGGCGGTACCCCTCTTCTATGGCTTTGATGACCTTTAAAAAAAATTGAAAAAAATGAAGGATTGCATTTATTTACATAGTACTTTGAGGATCATAGTTGCCATATTACTACATAGAGGTAACGCTAGGAACAGGAAAAGTACAGACATGCTTCTGCAAAGTTCACAAAGCTCAACCCCCGGCAAGTTTTCAGGACATCCTGCTTCAGCAAAGGTGACGCAATCAGTCACAGGTGGTTCAATCTTTGAGCACCTGTGCCGTGCAGCAGGGATACCCTCAGAACCTGGCCTGTTGGGGGTGGGGGGGAGGGGTGCTTGAGGACTGTAGTCCAGCCCCTCTGCTCTATATTACAAGATAACCACTCAGCTCTAGTAGAGTGGATGTTAATGGTCCGCTAAAGTATCTTTAGTAATGTCTCCCAGTAGTACCTGCCAGTACTCCAGATGAGATGCTACGTGTCTGAAGTACCTGAATATCTCCCCAATAAAAGATGTCACTATTTCCTAGGTATCTTGTGATAAAGCTGATATTGCTTAGCATTTTGCTACTTGGCCTCTCATGTTCCATGGGATACAGGCCCCAGCTGGCTCTCTCATGTTGTCCTAGCTATCTTTGGCTGGCATGAGCTGATCATGTTTCCAGATGCACCTGGTTCTACTCTGCTCGCTTGGGAAGACTTGATGACTTCCTCTTGACATGGGAGAGCGCGGTAAAGTTGGATCATATGTGCACATCAGGAAAACTGCACTCCTCGATGGGAGAAAATGAAAAAGAAACCCCTAAACAATGGAAGATATAGAAGGGTCTGGCACAGGGATCCCCCTTGGAATTTGTACAATGGGAAATTGTTACAGATTCACCATTGCCAAATTACAATCTGGATTTTTTCCCCCTGTTCTTATTCCGGCTTCCTAGATTTCACTGGGTCATCTACAGACAACGGTCTGCGCGTGATCCCTTATGAAGCTGTCCAGATGGTACAGTTAAAAAAAAAAAATATATGAATAATTTAAGAAGGGCCATTTAGTGAATCCTTTTTTTAATGCCCCCCAGGGACAGCCATTCAATTGGCTCAAGATATAATTACCCCAGACACACAATGCTTTACAAATCAGACATTGAAGATGTCAATGGAGCATTGCAAAATTCAGTGGTTTCAATCAAAATTACTATTAGCCTGGAGTCATTGAATATAAATCTGCAAATGTGTCCCTTATAGCTCAGGTCTTGTGCAATGATGTCATTCTGGTTACAGAGTAAGGATTCCTGCAGGGACATCACCAGCCCTAGTTATAGGATATTTAAGGCTGCTTCCTCATGGACAAAAAAAACAACAAACTCCACTCGAATACCCCAATACATAACCTAATATTTGTAACTTTATAGTGATGCCTGAATGTGAAAACAATCCAATGTGAAAATTCACTATGGAATTTATCTTAATGATCAGCGTTGTGAAGGTCTAAATCCAATGACTATACAGATACTCACATCTTGATTGGACATGTCCCAGTAAGGCCTCTCTCCGTAAGACATGACTTCCCACATGACAATGCCGTAGCTCCACACGTCACTAGCCGAGGTGAATTTCCGGTAGGCAATGGCTTCTGGAGCAGTCCACCGGATGGGGATCTTGCCTCCCTAGGAAAAGCACAGGCCGATAAATATAGGAAAGGGAGAAAGGTCACGGAATTCCTTTAATAAATGCTGCATTTGACTTTTTATTGAATCAAGGGCAATGTTCTGCGAGCTCATCGGTCACTGGATGAGTTTATTTCCGGGTAGCAACCAAACTCCAGTCCCAAGCAGCTAATTAGGAGGCTAAGGACCACCCAGCTCTACCGGTGGCTGGTCCACTTGTGAGGCCCTCAGGGTATATAACATATGTGTTCATAATGCCAGATCATGAAAACAAAGCATCCCTAAAGAGGTCCTCAGGTGTGAATAGGCCATGCAGACAGATTAAAGCACAGTTATTACATGTGCAGGTCTCGTTGTGATATCTGTTTTGTTTGGCCATGGTGCAGTGAGCCAGGCTCAGTGTTAGGCCTGGGACATAGTAGGTTCAGCCTCGCTGAGCCGGCTGAGCCGCGCTGAGCAGGTGCACTATCCCCCTGCATCTGTCATCAGCGCGGCTATAGTATCCCCTTCCGCATGCGTGCGGATGCGTGCAGAGGCTCAGAAGCTTTGCAGAGACAGGCAAGTTTCAAATTTCCCGCTCGGGGAAGCGGAGGAGCGGTCACGTGACCGCTCACATCCAATGGGAGCGAGGGACTAGCCCCACCTCCCGCTCTGCCTCCTGACACGCCTTCGCCCCGCCCCCAGAGCGCGCTCACTGCCTCGCCTGCTATGTCCCAGGCCTTAGACAAGAAGTACATATTGCTATGGGGTAGACAATCTATACTCCTCCCATCACCCTAAATGGAACAGGAAAGACCTATGTTCCATCACAAGTTCACAGTATCACTATCCCATGGCCTCAAAAGGATAGACTGATGCAGACAGAAGAGTCCTGTTATCTTCTGAGCGTATACCTCTTATTGTAGGGTGACAAAGTGAATCTACCTATTACTCATCGTGTCTGTTATACTAAAGGCCGGGTGACAGATAGGGCTGATGAGGCATGATGGCAATTTCTCGGTCTTCACAAATTTAATTTGAATACACAATATAAATAAACGATGCGTTCACTTTCAACAGTGTTTTCAAACTCCATTATCAGGTGGAAACTGGTCTCAATAATTGTACAATAAAGCAATGCTTTAGTGGCTGCTACAGCAGCGAAGGTGTTACATATCTTGGGTAACAAGATACATGCAGGTATGTCTTCAATTAATGGAAAAGCCAACAAGGGCTTGGCTTCCGTAGCAAGCCTCAGTGCGTGGTTAGATTTGTAAAGGAACTCCTTGATGCCTATCTCTGCTCGATTCACTTGGCTGAGATCCTGCCACTGATACACTTAATTGTTGTGTTATGCACAAAGTGTGTTCCCTTCCCATAACATAACCCCCCCCCCCTCCTTTCTCCAGTACTTTCTGTTCAACCTGGAGCTGTTTATGTGAACTCCAAATCCTTCAGACTATGGAATGCAGCATGAAAACAAGGCAATGCATATTCTAACATGAGGCCAGATGCCTTGGCAGTAATTATACAGAGATCTGTTTGCACCCGCTTTATAAATCGGCAACTCGAAGTACAGCAGCAGTGCCTATCGGGCGGCTTCTATTATCTGAACTGCAAGTACCCAGGGCCACAAAACCATTTGGTATTGGAGAAAGACGGCACGCATGTCTGGAATAAATGTAATTAAGCGGCCGTCAAGGAAAAGATTGCCGATTGGCTCCTGTTAGCTGCAGGTCGCCCACTTTCTGGGCGCAACATTAAGGCCCAAGTCACGGACCTCGGGAAGGACTGGTTTTCATTTCGGTGGGTTATAGTCGTTCTGTGCACGTCGCAATGTAGCAACGGTACAAGGTAAGTGAATGCAGCCGTTGTCTTACTTTGTTTTCCTATCTGGATGACTAAGACTCCCCCCCTTACCCTGGTGGTGTAAGCAGCCTCTGGATCATCTTCTAGCACTCGGGACATGCCAAAGTCGGACACTTTGCAGACCAAGTTGCTGTTGACCAGGATGTTGCGAGCGGCCAGATCCCGGTGGACATAGCTCATGTCGGAGAGATACTTCATCCCAGACCCGATGCCGCGCAGCATTCCTACCAGCTGGATCACGGTGAACCTGCCATCGTTCTTCTGAAGGGAGAAATAACCGCGTTACTGACACAGGCGCATATGCCCCGGAGACAATGTCCGCAGCGATTTGCAGCGGTTTAAACATGTGGCCTCACCGAGGCACAGACACAAGACTCTACAACAGGGGCGGCCAACTCCAGTCCTCAAAAGCTACCAACAGGTCAGGCTTTCAGGATATCCATGCCTCAGCTCAGGTGGCTCAATCAGTCCCAGCTTCAGCACAGGTGGCTCAATCCGTGGCTCAGTCTCAGACTGAGCCACGGATTGAGCCACCTGTGCTGAAGCAGGGATATCCTGAAAACTAGATCTGTTGGTGGTCCTTGATGACTGGAGTTGGCCACCCCTGCTCTACACCCATCTAGCCATTCATGCGCAATGCTTATAAAGTGTGTGTACGAAACTGCATGCTCCGTCAATAGGATATAACAATATTTACTGTTATTAATAGTGAAGAATGACTCCATATATTTGTGTAAATGATAGCAAAAAGTACAGTCAAACTTGGCATAATGCACCTTAAACAAGTGACTGATGCACAGCGGTAATAACATCCCGCCGGTTTCGGCACCAGTGGCTTACATTTTGAAGGTCTTTTGAACTAGCTAGGTCAATTTAGGAGAGTTTAGGCAAGCTGCAACACACGTGAATTTCTGGCCATAAAACATAATTGCCTTTACTGGAGAATGCCGTAAAATTGTCTGTTTTGTGTAACGCTTAAGTAAGCGCAGTTATATGGGGTATGCAGCCTCATTAGACTATATACAGAGTAACAGCAACAGCCCCAAGTCCAGCTGTGTAACTGTCCACATGAAGTTCTTTTCAAAGTTACATTTGCAAGGAGCCGTGTGCAGCAGCAGCAGCTCACCCGCAGGAATGCGTCCAGGGATCCATTCTCCATATATTCTGTGATGATCATGACTGGCTTACCTATAATTCAAAGCAGGAGGAGAGACGCACAAACCATCAATGGCAGATCATGTATGGGACGCAACAGTTAGGCAGCAGGTGAGTATTTCAATGAACATCCACATCCCGTCACTTGCTGGAGAGAGTGAATAGTACCATGCAAATGATTCCACTGAGACTGGTTATTTCATGTTCCTCTGACCATTATGTGAAATGTGAATCCGATGGCCAGTTCATTGTGGGTGTTTGTCGCTGGTGCTTCAAGGCAGTCCACACGGCAACATGGACAATACTACAATTAGCAAAGGACCTGTGATTTAGCCACATTGAGTTAGCAGCCAAACAGCTAGGACCGAAGCTCAGACGCACTAAAAATATTTAGGCAGATGGAGCAGTAATCAGAATAACCCATTAGCTGATAGAGAGAGCTGCAGAGTCCTGGCTTCTATAATGTGGTTGCTGTAATGAAAATGAACAAAGGAAAGAAGAATGCCGTGCACGGGAAGCTTTCTAGCTTTTGAGAACTGTGTGGCAGAAGCTTGTGGAATCACACAGCAGATGACTGCAAATGAGTTTTAATGAAGCCTGCTCCCATCAGAAGATGTGCCGTCAATTGCCACTAGCAAGCTCTGGGTTGCAGTAACATGTGCCAAAGGAGGTTACACTACAGAACATGTTTTCCTTCTCGTGTCCAAAAAAAAAAAGTGTTGTGGCCATCTGCTTCCTGCCTATTCTCCAACAATTAGCTCAGTCTAGCACAGCTCTGCAAGATGTCCCCGCATATCCCAGAAAGGCTGCCGTATGCACTTGTCCCGGAGACCTGCAGCACCCTTTGCCTTGGGAAAGGGTAAGCACGAGGCCCATGAATCCCATTACTAGCTGCCATCAAGATCGATGGCTTGCTCCACACCGTTTCAGGCAGTGCTGCAACTGTCATTTCACAGAGATATTTTGTATCGAGATTACAACTAGAACTTGCCGAGAATAAAATGCTGGAGGTTCAAGTCCACACTGTATGACACAGAAGGGGTCCTACCCTATAATCACCTATGGAATCTGCAGGGACAAAGTGAGTGCATTATTGCCAGATCAACAAATCCTTTCTGGAAAGCCATAGTAACACTCCCCTGGCATGTGAAATTGATATCACATGACCTGTTCATGATGGGTACTTCTTGAATGATTTTACGACAGATTTGGAGCGTGGTAGCCATGGCATGTCGCCTTTGTGAATGGGAAACAAAAATGTGGGGGAATGCTTTGAATGAGATTCCATGAGTTTATAATACTCTGTATCCCAATATTCTACAGCATCCATTCCCTACTCCACCTTCATGGAGAGCTCCTAACTCGGAGAAGTGCATAGAGGTGAAGTAGAGGGTCGACCTACAAGCAGTGGGCCAAGTCTGAGAATGATGCTACTTACATTTGGTGACAACTCCTTCCAGGTGGATGATGTTGGGGTGGTCAAACTGCCCCATGATGCTAGCCTCGCTCAAGAAGTCCCTCCTCTGCTTATCTGTGTAACCAGCTTTCAGGGTCTTGATTGCCACATAAATCTCTCGCTTCCCAGGAACCTTGAGCCGCCCACTGCACACTTCGCCGAACTCGCCTGTGTGCAAACCGAAGAGATTATCACCATTGTAAAGACTGAAAAGGCCCCGATCGCTGCACACTGCAATGTAGGCACCTAGCACAGCACTGTGCCCATTTCACATCAGCTGCTGGTGACAAATCTCCTCACCTACGCCAATGACTTTTTCTATCTTGATGCAAGAAGCATCGATTTCCTTTGCAAATTCACGGACTGCCTGGTTGGGGTCCTCATAAGTGAATGGGTCCACATACGTCTTTACACCTGGTAGAGGAGGGACACAAAAACAGCACACCTTTAGGAGGAATACACAGCACGGCTTCATCGCAACGCAAGACTCCCAACTAACCAGCTTTTAATGGGCAGTCCCACGTCCCGGGTCAAACTCAATGAATACAACGTCTCTGTGTAGTTGGCTTGCTAAGAACGATTCAGTGACCCTAAATACATGTTAGGTATTTGTAACGTGAGAATAAAGCTCATCAGCCGTTTATGTTTGTAGCTCTGGAAACATGATGGCTTTATCATGACTCTGCCCAACGAACTCGTACATTAAAGGATTGGCAAACCTTCCGATCGCCAAAAGAGTTTAACGATGGTAAGAGCGCTCTAAAGCATGTGGCACCCCATGTAAAAACTTCAAAGTTGGAAAGTAATGTAAGAATACTTCTGCGCATTAATGTTACCCATTAAACATGCCACTTTGTTCTAGACGGGACTGACTGCCCTTTAATGCAGCCGTCCAAGCTGCCGTTTTTTTAAATATATATTTTTTCCCTTTAATATGCGCATCAATACAATCCACACAATGATAAGTAATTAGCCAAGTTGCTGATCGATCTGTGAAGATTTGGCTCTGGGGTTCACTAAATGGATGTCAGTGCAGCAGAAGAGGACCAAAGATGCAAAGTTCTGTGGGGAAGCTCAGGTGATCAGACAGGCACTAGATATAATTGGTGCACTGCTAGAGAGAGGGCAGGGCTCAAAAAGGGGTGTGCCAGAGCCTGTTTCAGAAGAGGAAGAGGACGTGACTTTGTAAAAGGTTGCTATAGAAAAAAAATGCTTGTTACATTACAATACATACAAAATTTAATTTAAGAGTTGTTTTAAAACAACAACAAAAATGTTGAAAAAAGTATTTTCTCATAGTACAGAACTGATTTATTAAAAAAAAAACACACATGTATAATATTGCTTGGTCTGAAGCTTTAAATTCCCCACTTGTTTCTCTTTTTACCTTGGTTTAAATGCTTCTCCTCATCAGCTTCCTGCTTTGCTTTGCTGTACTTACTCCGCCTGCAGGTTAGAAGGAAAGGCATCACGTTACGCTCCGAAATACCATGTAACTGCATTGAAGGGCAAGTAAAACCGTGCGGATCAGAGGAGCCGTGAGTTAGGGACACTCGTGCCCTTACAAGGAAGCCTGTGGCTATGAGCAATAATTACCCCACAGATCTTCTGAAAGGTATTAACCTTTACATTGCCAAAGGGGCTCTCTGGCACCAAAACATTACGTTAGAATGCACGAATATAAAATTTTACCTGCAATGATAATTATTCATCTAAATGGATACAGTGCGCACACAAAAAAGACTTTCTGGAATAGTGATTAGTATCGGCTTGTACATAGACTGTAAGCTCTCCAAGGGAAAAAGGATATATTTTGTTACTGTGTAACCATTAGATACAATTATTGAATTATATTTTGACGATGTTCTAATGCCTTATTTGTACATTAATAATATACATGCAATAGTAATAATATGCTTTATAATGAAAAATATAGATACATTTCTTAACATTAACATTTCACGGAATATCATTTTATTTTTATAGCTGCAATGGTCACGGTTATTTGCAGGAGATAAAAAAAATTAAACTTTACATTGATGAGAAGTTTAGGAAGTCTACTCTAGAATAGGTTCATGTATGTTGTCTCAGAAGCTTATTTATGTATAGGAGTCATTTCAAAAGTAGCTCAACCTGCAAAGAATCCAGTTAAATCAACATTTAGACACAGATTTGAATAGGAATAGATTTGGGATGAATAGAAGAAGGCAATTAGGACAATCTGTGATTTTACTGTATCCAAAGGGAGCTTTGTCCAAGGAACACAGGCTTACTGATAAAACACTAATTGAAGGCTTTAAGTATTTAATGATCGGGTTACCGTGAAACTCCTTCCCCCCCCCCGCACCTCTTGTCACCTGTGTGACCTTTTGTAACCTGCATGGAATGGGGACACTGAGACTGCTATTGTCCCGGTCACCTTGTGAGTTCCTATTTAGCAGCAGAAGAGGAGAGTCCACAGGGGAGCAGAGGGGGGTCATTGCCTCTACATGGAAGACCAGCTCACCTGACTGACACAAGCTGGAAACTCAGAATTATAGACACACTGATGGTGCGGATGAACAGAGTTGAGTGGGGGAGATAGGGGTGAATGAAGAAACTGTAGCGGCTAGAGAAGGGATGTTCCCCCCTACAGGTGAGGGGGTCAAACAAAAGGAAACTCTTTTCTATAGTGCGCCACCGTAAACAAAAAGGATGGTACGTGCATGCATTGTGGGAGAGCAGCCTTGTGTGAGAATCAGGCTGGTAGCTTCCCTATATATCAAACACACACACAAAGGGGAGAGGTGCGTGTAGCAGTGTAGCAGTCAGGTCAGCTTTGATCAGCGCTTCCATCACCTCTGATTGATGGGCTCGGCTGAGGAGCAGAGCGGAGCCCAAGAAATAAATAAGATCTGATATCCGGAATTGTCTGTCTACGGATGTGTAACAGAAAACAAAGACCGTTCAGCCGGTCCTGAGCACATAAAACACAAAAAAGAGATTGCAGGAAAATGTCACCGTTCATTAACTCCTGATCTGCCAGAGGTTCTTTAAGGTATTGCCAAGCAATAGAGCCAAAAAAAAGAGATAAAATAACTCTCTTGCTCCCCCACTTCCACTTTGCAAAATCAGTCTGTTCGCTGAAAACAGCCTCTAAAAACACCCTCGTAAAGGCGTCATTGCAAGTAAGAGAATGAAGCCGTGTACGGGGTCGACAAGCTGCTATGAAACGATGGAGATGACACCTGCCACCCCCCAAACCCCTTCTGCGAGATGCTTACATAGCGTCATTGAAGTGCATTGGGATAAGTGTTCAGAACTGCCCCGCTAGGTAATGACAGAGCTGGGTATGAAAGACTTCCTGCTGTACATGCCACAGTCCTAATCTCAAGTCTAAACAGGTCATTTTGGGTTCTATCCCCACCCTGACATCCAACTCATGCATTTACGTTCCTAAACCATGTGAAGGATCATGAAACAGTGGTTATGTTTTGGCTGTCCATCCCCAGGCGTAAGAAAGGAGTTAACACATTATTCTAGCCATGCAAAAAAGTTTATTGTGGCTGTGTTTAGCATACAGATTGTAATAGGAAATATAGATCAATATAGACTGTAAGCTCTTCAGGGCAGTAATTATGCATGGCTTAGTTTTATAATGTCCATAAGGCCCCATTGTTTCGATCGGGAAGGTACCTATTTAACCAAAGCCCATGTTGGGCAAACATCCAGCCAGAGATTAAAGACTAAGATTTAGCATATGGCTCACCGCCCTGATTCAGTGCATCATTATTTATTTAAAGGTGCCCATGCATTGTATTCATTTACAGGATATGTAATGAATAGAACCTAATGATTACAATTGTAACCCACACTGGGGGTATATGCAATGCATTGTGAATAAATGCATTACAAGTCTTCTTCCAGCACGAAAATAGGAGGTGGGTGAGAGCTATGGACCACCCCAAAACATTCTTGCTTTATCAGCCCAATCACCCCAACCCCTAGGTGTCCTCTATTCTCTGCACTGTATTGAAGAGGAAGAAGAACTGTTTGGATTCGCATTAGGAGCTGTGAGCGTGGCGGCTCCCTGGCTCCTGCCTGCATTCCCTGGGACAGCTTTATGGCTGACACTAAAGAAAAATCAATGAAAGTCCAAGGGGTCGACGTTTCATTTTCTACTCAAGTGATCCATTGAGGGCCAGTCACTGACTACCTCATATCGACCAAAGCCAGCCCTTCTCTTTTGTTGTTATCGAGGGATCCTGATGAGTTCACAAATTCACCGTACAATGATCTTGAAGGTGAGCTGCTTCCCACTATGTACACACACTCCTACATAAAATAGCACAGGGGCCCTACATAGCGCTCTAGGACCGATTACGTCCTGTGGACCAACGCGGCTTTACAGGGAAAGCACAAGGAGACACTAGCAAATAAGGGGGCGAGAGGGGCAAAAAAGTTACATGTATACATGGGTCGCAATTAAGAAACAGAAGCGGGTAGAGAAAAATAGTTAAATAAGTTACTTTCATGTGCTTATATGGTTTTAAATGCGATAAACCCTTTTATCACCCAATAACATTTATCGCTTAGTTGCACGGACCGCTCCTGCTCTCTAGGTATCTCGCAGTTAAAATGTAGCACTTACACACTGTATAATCATATAAAAAAGACATGGACTTAATCAGAGCGCATTAGGGAGAACACAGGTGGCCCGGTTTAGCAACAAAGATTTGCACAGCTCGAAGGCCTCGGGAATGTTAGATGCTGAGACGCAATGAAAATGGGGTCCCAGGAATTATTGGAATGTGTTCTGCATTGGAAGGGGGACTCCTGCTGCAGCCATCCTGCTTATACGGCAGACTGCTGCTGTACCCCTGGGGAGATCAAAGCTCTTGGTAGGGGGTTTGTAATGTGACTGCTATGTTTAGATGCCAATCAGAGAATGCAGCTTTGTTTCAGTGTGGAACTCCACCCGGGAGAGGAAGGAGAGCGGAGATGTGGAGGGGGAACGACAAAGGCTGAAAAGGGAATTCTCAGCAACCTATAAATAGCTGACATCGTTTTCCTGAAAATGATCCCAACCCCCCGAAAAAAACCAGAAGGATTTTTATTTTTTTTTTATAAAAATAAAAAAAAAAAATTGTGTTGCAGTTCGACCAGTTTGGGAAGTTCTTAATATTATCATTGCGCTTCCTACACATCAGCGGCTGTCACTGAATCCTTAATTGTCTTAATTTTCCTCCTGTATTTGCAGGTGTAATTGTGCTTATTCACCATTTTACAACCATTCCTATGTAGCAACTACGATGTATTTGTCCTGATCTAATACATGTATTTATCTTTGATAGGGAGACGCATATTAAAAAGCTAAGTTTCTATTCACTTGAAAAATGAGCAGAGAACTTCTCAGAATAAAACATAAGATCATTTTGTTGCAGTTATGTGACTTCTCGTTTTCATCAGAATCTCCATAAGATTTTTTCCCCCAGCACTGCAGCCTGTAAATAATGTAACTTTTGGTTGAAATTAATTTTTTATTATTATTTTGTTTTGCAGGATTTGAGAAGACTGAAAGATGTAACCCAGAAACGTTAAACATTTATAAACACGCCGGGCGTCTTTCCCCCCCTTACCTTCTGCTGATGACAAAAGCAGCGATGAGAATGACCACAAGGACAATGCTGCCTGCCACGGACACCAACAGCACGGTGGGGCTGGCACCTTCACCGATCATGGGGGAAGGAACTAAAAAAAAAACCAGCAAAACAGAAGATACAATGCAAGTTAGAAACATCTCAGAACGGCAAACCGGTGACATGTACATTATACCAAGTGCATCACGTGGGGAAACGGGCACCCAGGTTGCACCTCTGTGCTCCTGCTGGAAGATGACAGAACCGTACCGGTATTCGTGGTGAACTCAAAGGGCCCGCTGAACTCCCCGTATCCGGCTGCGGTCCGAGCACGGACATGAAACACATAGGCGGTCAGAGGATTGAGGCCTTTGATGTCTGCATTTCGTAGGGCTGTCTTGACGATTCGGTAGCTGCGCTCATTTTGATCCTGCAGGAAAGGGAGAGAGCAATGTGTTCACACCCTTAAAAGGAAGCCTCATTGTGGCACCTTGGCTGATGGATGGTCTCCACACCTCTCCAGTGTCCACCTTTTAGTGTACTTCATGTTTTGGGAAAACACTAACACGCCTCCCTCCATTAAGTAATTAAGAGAACCAATAAAGCTATGCCATGGTGAAGATAATTACCTTCTCATAATACTTGATTTCATATTCCAGGATGACACCATTGGCTCTCTCTGGTTCTGGCCAGGATAAGGACACGCTGTGCCTGGTGATTTCCTTGGGCTGGATCTGGGTCACTGTTGAAGGAGCTGCACAGAAGAAATGATAGAGTTAGACCACTTCTCCCACCACTAAACAGATGCAAACATTAGGTGATTGGAATGACTTCTCACATTTTTGTTTCTGGTGACTTGTAACCCTCTGTTAACAATGCCTGTGTATGGGTATTGCACAGTGCTGTGTACAATATACTTATCATTTCAAGATCTTGGCAGCACCATGAAAACCCATTAAAGGTAAAGGACTCCTGGCACGTGAAAAGAATCCCAACAAATGGGTTCAACTAGTCTTTAAAACACATGAACACACCCTGTCCACAAACAATGTATGGAATTTACTGTTGGCTGTGAACTTTAATACCCCACTCGAATATATTCAGGTCTTGTGTTTCCCCTTGGACTAACCAATGAGTTTTGGGGCAGGCCTGTGGGGGGTATATGAGAGTTCTGTACCCTTTTAAGACAGCTGTTGAAGGGCCCTTTGAACACTAACAATGCTCTGTTCAGAGAAGTCTTCCTTCTATCACAGCAAAGCACATTCTTGTCTTATTTAGTTTTATCTTCACTGGCCAAGCGATAGGTACACTGCAGGCTGCTCTGACCTACAGTGCAAGTAGGTTTCTCTCTGAAGTCTTAACCACAAAGAACTTTTAAGAAATCAAAGGCAATAAGAGTTCAGTAACCGGGACACAACCTTGAGCTAAGTTCTAGGAAGGGTCCGCGACCTTCTGGTTGACTTCTTAACTGCTGAAGGGACGAGTAAATGCATTGAATTGTACTATAAGGTTCTGAAGCAGAATTGGTGGTATGTAGATGTTTATCTCTCTATTATGCTCATATACTCTTTCACCCCCATTGTACTGGGGATTCAGCAACATGTTGGCTCATTCGATATAAATATTATTATTAATAATAGGAGTTAAGAGCTAATTCACACTACACCAGGGGTGGGCAACTCCAGTCCTCAAGGGCCACCAAAAGGTCAGGTTTAAGGATATCTCTGCTTCAGCACAGGTGGCTCAGTCTTGGTGGCTCTTGAGGACTGGAGTTGTCCACCCCTGCTTTACACTAAACCACGTTTTCCAACGTCTTCTCTTTTGGAAAATGTATTTGATAAAAACGCAAAAACACCCGCAGTCCCTCAAACAAAAAATAAAAAATGAAGGGAAAGAATTGAAATGGTTAAGAAAACCAAACCCTCAAATTTAAGCTCAGTATGGCTACAAAAGAAACCAAAAAAATGTTATGAGAACTCATAGGGTGGCTCCTAAGAGCCGGTCACACCACGGAAGTGCTGAATCTCAATTTTTAATTGGTGCTTGGCTAAAATACAGCTTATAAGGAAGGGGAACACCCTCCGAGTGAGGGGGAGTTGAAATGAGGTTCTCAAAGCTTGTGAAACCGCCCTCTTTCAATGACGGAAGAAGGTTTTTCTCATGACATTCAAGGATGATGAGGCCTGGTTCATCATTTCATGGATCTGACAGCCACTGACTCATCGGGGAAAAAGCTACTTTGCCTGTTTACTCCTCGTTTCTGAAATAAGGGCTAATCCTCCCACTTCACCCAGGTGACCTCAGCATTGGGAGGTCTGTCATTTCATACACACACATGTATTAAGTATTCTCGTGGCAGGTCGCTTATTCATTATTTTCCTTATGGAGCACTGAACGTGTACACAGCGCTAGTCATTGGATGTTGCTGGGAAAATAAGTCCCTGTCCTGAAGAGATGACAACGTGATCACACTTAGATTGTAAGCTCTTCAGGGCGGTGACTACTTTTCCTAAATGTCTATTTTTATGTATGAAGAGCTTATTCCCATTATGTCCCGTGTATTACTGCTGTACAGCACTATGTACATTGATGGCGCAATATAAATAAATATAAGACATACACAGGGAGATAATGCGTTACGCACGCACACCCACTTCTAAGACAGTGCGCTTACCACTGTGCTACTGCGTCAACACTCTTGTTAAAATTGCCTTTATTAGGGCTCTCTTAACTTCCAAGTCTTACAGCACTCAAATCATTTAATAGCACTCTTTAAAAATATGTGTATTCTGTTCATTGCTCAGTGGAAAGTGGATTCATATAACAAGGAAGTGCTTGTGATCACTAACGTGAGCAGATATGATCATGCAGAACCTGGACTGGTGCCCACCTGACAATGAAGGGGGTTCAAAGCAAAAAAGACACCACTAACAAACATTTGTATTATGTTGTGTATGTGTGTGTGTGTGTTTTTTTTCTCAAGATTAATCTCCAAAAAAATGAGTGAGCTTACTTCTTTATAAGTCATGCTTTAAATTGCAATAAAACATTGCAGAGTTGGGTATATATTACCTAATGTTATGTGCATCTGATCTCATACACTATTAGAGAGGGTTGGGGTTCCTTGCAATGCATCTGATCTCAGACGCGCTATTAGAGATGGTTGGGGTTCTGCAGAATTTCACAATACAATGATAGGGTTCCTCGACCAAAAAAAATGGTTAAAAACTGCTCTAGAACATCTTGCAATGTATACACTGCATGTATCGATTGTGGATATGCAAATGATTGTTACCTGTTAGCAGAGAATCATTTTTATTAACATCCACCACTGAAATTCCCTAACCAAAAAGCCGTGAGTAGGTTTCCTGGCTGTGCACTTAACACAGCTTTTCAGCACAGCCTGGGTTATGGGCCAGGCATAAGCCATGTTAAAATAGATTTGAAGCAAAAGGTGACACTGTGTGCTCATTTGCATGTAATTTCCCACAATCTCTTGCTGCAACAGAAGCACTGTATGCTAAGAGATAATGGGGAATGGCAGGGCGCAAGCCAGTCTGGGATGTGAATGCGCTCACAAGTGATATTTTTATTTGCGAACAAAGCTCAAATTTAACAACTCATTTCGAGATGCAGATAAAAAAAACCTCCTGAAAGTGACAAAAACCATCAACTGTTTGAACCCAAACCGGCTCGGCTTGTTGATTTTTATTAGGGTTATTCTCCAAGCCCAGGGTTTACTCTGCAATAAAGATACAGGGCTGCTGGCCTGGTGTGACAAATTGTATAAAAGTGAGTTCAAAGCTCAGATGTGGAGCTGTCGTCCTGTGAACAGACACAGCTCTGAAGTTCACTTCCTCAATACATGGCTAATAAAGCAGCTACCACTGGTTTTACTGGTACCATCAATGTGCTTAGTGGTATCTATACTGGAAAAACAGGGCCAGCTACAAAGCGCTCATTCCCGCCTCCCAGATGTTCTGCAATGTGTTTCCTGGGTACAAATTGCAGTTAAGCAGAACAGACCTGGGCCCACTGCTAATGTCTCAAATGAAGACAGGGATGCCAAGGAGGAAGTCAACAGCTGCAATTAAAGTGCTCCAGCCTCGGGGCGATTACAAGAGAAACAGCTCTTTGTACAGCCCGGACTGTAATCTGACCTGGCCATTCAAACTCTGCAGTGCCCAGCGCGTCCAAAACTAAACAACTGTGCACATCTGACATGGCTGCATCAACCATGGCGAAAGTATTCCGACGCAGTGTTTGTAAACGGCTGTTTGTGCGCATTTTACGAATGACGTCTGTTTCACTGAGCTTCTGTTCAGCCATCGTTAAAAGCGGCACCGGAAAATGTTCCCTTGCAAATGGATCCTTTCGCTCAGTGTTGCGATGTGCAATCGTACTAGCACAAGAGGCTTCCAATCACTTTAACGCTGCCACCCATGCTGTTTTTCTTGATACAGGATTGATGCAGGGGGTCTGCTGAGCTGAACCCCCCCATTCATTTCAGCTCATGGGGCCCGCCTGCTTCCCGGAGATACGTACCTCCGTAGGGGGTGCCGGTAGCTGCTCTGACTCGCATCCAGGGTTCATAATATGGCGGCTTTCCAAAGCTCCCGTGGCCTGCGGGCCAATAGGAAGCCGTGACGTCACGCAGTGCGGCTTCTTATTGGCCCACGTGATGTGGGAGCTTTAAAGTGCAGAAAACTGCAGAGAGACACCAGCACCCGCTACGGAGGTCAGTATCTCTGTAAGCAGGGGGTGCCCGGACCTGCAATTAATGGGATTCAGCTCCGGAGACCCCCTACTTCAACCCAGTATAAAAAATAAATGGGGGAAAAAAATAAATAAAACATGATGATTGCTCCTTTAGAAGCCTCCTTCCCAGAGAAGGTAGGACCTCACGCAGCCTCAATACACAGATCCTTGATATTAAAAGTTCTGCCGTGTCCGCAGTAATCACCAGCTACAGAAGGCGAGCACTTATAGTTCCAGCTCAGAGCTCACTGCAAGTGGCCGAGGCAGGGGAGGGTCACCTTCTGCAATACCGGAGGGAAATTTAGACTGAAGTACTTGGCATGAAAAACGGCTTTAAATCACTCTCGACTTTTGGAACTTTCCGCTGGGAAATGAAGCAACCTTTTCAGTGCAGCAGAATTTCCATGCTCGTCCACACGACATTATTATTTCATTCTCTTGTAATAAAAAGGCAAATCCATAACAATGCAAGTGCTCACAGATATTAGGAGCCACCTATGTATTGTTGGGTTTGTTAATGCGTATGCATGCCTGTTCCTCACCCCATAATCCTCTCCTTAAGCAGCGTCACTCTCCATTTCACAGTAAGCTTACCCGGCTTGTAACCCGCATTCCTCGGCCTGTTTGCAGAGGCGCCTCCTTTATATCCGCCTCGTTGTTCTTGATCCTGGAAGTAAATT
Source organism: Ascaphus truei (assembly GCF_040206685.1). Classification (NCBI taxonomy): domain Eukaryota; kingdom Metazoa; phylum Chordata; class Amphibia; order Anura; family Ascaphidae; genus Ascaphus; species Ascaphus truei. The sequence continues at coordinate 9,281,675 of NC_134496.1, read as the reverse complement.
CCCAGGAAACCGTTTCCTTCCAAAATCACTTGCCAGAGTACCGCTTAACCCAGGGGCGGGCAAACTGTATCTGCTGCGCTCCCCCTGCCTGCTCTCCTCTGTCGGTGCGCCCCCCTCCCTTACCTCGTGCGGCGTCATTTGATGTTGTGTTACCGTGGCAACCGTGTCGTCACATGACCCCCCCCGGCTGAACCTCGGTAAGTAGAGGTTGCAGAGGCCTCGCGCGGTCCCCCAGCATTTAATTTAAATGCCTTGGGGAACAGCGCGGGACCTCTGCAACCGCCTCCCCCCCCCAAAAAATAATCTTGCGCGCCCCCCAGTTTGCACGCCACTGGCTTACCCCTTAGGCTAAGGCCCCGCTCCCTCCGTCTGAGCTCCCGCACTGCAGACAGGTGGGGCGCTGACATACACAGACCGCAATATGCGGTCTGTACGGAGCGGGAGCCGGAGCGGGAGGTGGGCGGGAGTGGGAGGCTTGAGCGGGAGGGGGGGCGTGACTTGAGCGGAGGGACCCGCTACTCTCCCCCCCCCTCCCTCCACGGGCTCGGGCTCGGGCTGGAGCTGGAGCTGATGATGGAAGTAATCACAAGCAACACACACACACTCATACACACACGCAGGCACTCTCACACACACGCAGGCACTCTCTCACACACACAGGCACTCTCTCACACACACAGGCACTCATACACACACGCAGGCACTCTCACACACACACACAGGCACTCTCTCACACACACAGGCACTCTCTCACACACACAGGCACTCTCTCACACACACACACACTCATACACATACACACAGAGACAGAGGCAGGCACTCTTGTTTAGATTTGTAGCAGGGGGTGGGAAACTTCAGTCCTCAAGGGCCACCAACAGGTCAGGTTTTCAGGATATCCCTGCTTCAGCACAGGGGGCTCAATCAGTGGCTCAGCCAGAGACTGAGCCACTGATTGAGCCCCCTGTGCTGCAGCAGGCTCTTTGACTGAGACACTGATTGAGCCACAAGTGCTAAAGCAGGGATATCCTTAAAACCTGACCTGTTGGTGGCCCTTCAGGACAGAAGTTGCCCACCCCTGGTCTATAGCCACAGCTGCAATGCTACAGCTACAGCAACATGCAAGAGGAATCACTGTAACCGCCTCATCGGTGCAAACATTTGCCATATATTTCCATATTAAAATGGACGAGAAGCAAAAAGGGATGCACTGCGAGTGCTCATTTGCATGTCATTACCCAGAATCCCTGGCTGCCATGGAAGCAGCGTATGCTAAGAGATAATGGGGAAAGGCAGTTTGGAGACCTGTCTGAGCCCTGTGACTGTGCTCACACGTGGGTTGTGTATTTGCCGTACACTGTATATTTCAGGATACACATAACACAATAACACCGCGGGATATACGAGTGCTGCGTTGATTTGGGGCTGATCGCCAAATAAAAAATGGCCGCTGCAATTCCAAAAGTTACAACGAGACGCGGGGCGGCAAGTTATAAAGCCGTTTTCCCGAAATGTAGAAATCCACATTTCTCCAAGAAACAGAAAATTATTTCCCAGTGTTCGATCGGCATGAAAAAGGTGGCGGTTATTAAAACGCTTTGGAGTTAATATTGTTATTTTGATTTGAAGTTTTTTTTTTCTTTTTACATTTAATAACTGGTGCTGGAACAGAAAAGGCATCTGTACCTTTTGGGGGGTGGGTGGGTGGGTGGGGGGTTATTTCCAGAGAAATTGGCTCGCTAGGTTTCGAACAGCTGCAGGAGGAAACAATTACTTAGTGACAAGTGAGTAGCAACCTATTGCAGTCAAGCCCTTGAAAAAGTTATTAAACTTAAGTATCTGGAGGCGCAGGACAGAAAAACACACGCAAGTGCCATCCATCATCTTGTTAAAACCCAATCCCGGCCACAGTGTGTTTGATTAGTCTTGTGTCGTCCTGATTTCTTAACATTACTCAAGCAGCGGCGCTGTGCCCCTCTGCTGCTCTAATCAATCATGTGGTATCAGAACACAGCAGAGGAACGGAGGGTCTCGTGGGGGGGGGAAGAGAAAGAAGCTGGAGTATGAGCAGAGGCAGCGAGTATTGGGAGGGACCGGAGAGTCCCGTCCCACAGAAGAATTACCAAGTTGCCGGGGATCAGAGTTGCCTATACGGAGCAGACATCTTCCTAATGCCAGACCGTAGGCACTCGCCCTAATGGAAGTCGCAACCAGGGCAAGCGTGGCAGCTGCGTCTTGCCAACTGCATGACCCAAAACGTTTGAGGGCTACCTCCAGAGCCGGCTTACTGCTGAGGGTCAGAGGGCTGGGTGTCGTTCCATAACACTTTGCTCTTCTTTCTACAAGTGGCAGAGCAGGGGACACCACTGGTTTACAAGACGATGTGTGGTCCAGGTTACAGTTTGCTTGCGGCAGATATAATGTACACACAGAGCTTTGTGACACTACTAAAAAAAAAAACAAATTCATGAGGTTTTATAATTAAGGGAATAAACAAAGGGTTTTCTCTCCGAGCATTGCATGTCTCTCCAGCAGTGAGGAATGTGACCACACGGATATAACAGCATTATCCGAGATCATATGCATGGTCATCACAATAAGGATAAATCTGGACCACAACCAAGAAATAAGTGATGTAGCCACTATTCATCTCTCTTCATAAAGTGCATAAGAGTCCCAAGCCATTTGCTGCATCATAAGTCTTCATTATGCCTGCCCCCTTTAAGGTAGGTACATTAATCCTATTGCTGGACTGGCAAAGGCCCTCATGTGTAATGTGGAGTTTCACTGCCCGAGCCCCTAAAAAATCTCATCTATTTAAGCTTCACAATCCCATCTCTTTAGTGCTGTCCTATGCAACTTTATCAATTTGGCTTGTAGGTCCACATGGTGACCCTTAGGCTGCGTCCATAGTACAACGCGCTAGCTTCTGCGCTCCTCCATGACCTGGCGTCGAGCTGGAAATACAAACTTGTTTGTGTTGCGAAGTGCCGCTCTCCCCTGTAGTACGCGTGCACTATGCACATATGCATTGGCGTCCTAGTGTTTGTGTCTTATCTCGCACTATGGACAACGCCTTACTCCAGTGGTTCTCAACTCCAGTCCTCAAGACCCCCCCAATGGGTCCGGTTTTAAGGATATCCCTGCTTCAGCACAGGTGGCTCAGTCAAAAAGCCTGCTTCAGCACACTCGGCTCAATCAGTGGCTCGGTCTTTGGTTGAGACACCTGTGTTGAAGCTGGGATATACTTAAAACCGGATCCATTGGGGGGAGGGGGAGGTTGAGAACCACTGCCTTACTCTGTAACTGTAACACAAAGTGCACGGGGCAGAGAGAATCAATAGAACTGGCACATTGGGTGCTAGAATGGCATCCAAACCCACAGAGCCCCACACTGGGGTTTGAAAACAAGCTGATTTTGGCTATTGTGACAAACACAAACAAATACTTTCTAGTGACCAAAATAGATGAAATGCTGGGAGGACCATTCAATGAAACGCAGAACAGCCTCGATTAACATTCAACACACCACCGCTCACAAAATCCATCCTTTAACCATGCCCCTTTTTTACATTTCACGTTTGTCTATGATGCAGCAAATAATTGCATAACTAAAGAGAGCAGAAGCCCCCGAAAATAAGCGGCTTCATTTTGCTTGTAGCCCTCACTGCAATCAGAAAGACAGATTGCAGCATATCCAGACCGTGCATCTCCCGGGGCATCTTGTGTCAGGAGCAGTCTACCTAACCTGCTGCCTGGGCAAGCCGGCTTGTGATTTATCTTACAAAGATGTGTTACTTTGTGCTCTTTATAGCTAGATGGGGCCAGCTGAGAAAGATGGACCCTCTAGCGGCAAAGGAGTTTATCAGATGCCCTTCCCACTCCAGTAAAATAAACAATGCTGGGACTAAAGCGAGATCAAAGCATCTTCTCATAATGGTTTCATGCCCCCTCCAAGCACCTACTGAGAGATGTCTGCTCTTGTTTGTTATTAAGTGCATTCAACGCCAGAACTGAATGCACCCCGCCAAGTCAAGTAACCTGGATTAAGGGGATGTAGCCCCTTTATACCAAATAAAAGGGCGAGGAAAGCAGAAATCAGAGTTGCCAAAAGATTGAGTCTTCAGCATACAAACCAAAACATGAGGGTGTTCGTAAACAGAGTCTGGGCAGTTCAGCCTCTGGGGCAAACAGCTCCGCCCAAGCTGTGGCACACCGGCCTTCTCTTCTTGGCAGGCTTTACCATCAACAATATAGAGCACATCAAGGCCTTACAGAAGTAGTACATGGATACATCCCTTGAACAGGGGTGCCCAATTCATGTCCTCAAAGACTGAGCCTCTGATTGAGCCACCTGTGCTGAAGCAGGGACTGATTGAGCCACCTGTGCTGGAGCTGGGATATCCTGAAAACCTGACCTGTTGGGGAGGGGGGTTGTGAGGTCAGGAGTTGAGCACCCCTGCCCCAGAGGGTAAAACCAAGCTGACAAGAAAATCCACTCAGCTGAAACCTCAGAGACTCATATTAACCAAAAATTAAGCAACAATTCATGTCACCTGCTCAAAATCATTATGCTGCAACACAGAGCAGACATTAGTATTGCCACATGCTTCGAACAGGCTGAAGCAGTGGTTCCTGGTAGGGGTGCTTGAGGATTGGAGTTGGAAACCACTGGTCTAAATCAGGGGTGCGCAAACTTTTCTCCCTGCGCCCCCCTGCCTGCACACCCCCCTGCCTGCTCTCCCCCCTGCTCGCGCCCTCATCCTTACCGTGTCTCTGAAGACAAGATAAGGGAAGTTGCAGAGGTTTCGCGCGATCCCCCGGCATTTAATTTAAATGTCTTAGGGAAGAGCGTGGGGCCTCCAACGCATGGGGGGCCAACTCGTCCTCAAGGGCCACCAACAGGTCAGGTGTTCAGGATATCCCTGCTTCAACACAGGTGGATCGATCCATCCCAGCTTCAGCACAGGTGGCTCAATCAGTAGCCCAATCTTTGTCTCCTGTGCTGAAGCAGGGATATCCTGAAAACCTGACCTGTTGGTGGCCTTTGAGGACTGGAGTCAGCCACACCAAGTCTAAAGCATCTTCTAACTCAAGAGTTCACAAACTGTAACAAAAACTATCAGTGCCACCCCACCCCACCCTCTAATAGCCGCTCAGCACCTCCAGATATCGGTACAGACCATCCTACGCCTCTTGTTTATTGCAGTTGATTAAGAAGGAAGGGCAGCAGGCACCAGACAAAATGAATATATAGCATATCTAGGGTGTGGTTGTTTTCTTGGAAGGTATTGTGTATTGTGTGTACAGATACTCTGCATCAGTATACAATGCAGTATGTTCATTTTCATGAGGCGAGAAAGAACATGACACATTATGACCAGAGGGTTGGCTTATGCCTAAAGGGAGCTTTGCTTTAAACAACCAGCAGCTGTTTAAAACGATCTGTCACCTCGCTCAGGGAGAAAAGGCTTGTACAATTTATTTACACACTTGCAGTGCTAATTGGCGTATCCTGTGTCCAGCTAGCTGTGATGTGATGGGGGAGCGAGCAAGAGGGGACGCGTTTGGGTAACTGAAACCCAAGCTGTTTTGTTTATGTCTGTTGGCAAAGCGGAGGCTGGTGAGCCCTTTGAAAAAAAAAAGTAAACTAAAAGCCTTCAGTGACCTCCCCCACGCAAAGCCAGGGGAATGGGGGGGGGCTAACAGAGAGAGCCATTATTCCAGCCCTCATCTGGACTTCTTCCTTACACTTCATGGGTGATGGGTTGTGATCAGAATACACAAACAACATCTCTAAGCTGTCATCCCTCCCACACACAAACTCCTACCCGCTTTAAAACACACACACACACACACTCTCAAACAGGGGTCTACACAAGCCAACATTTTGGAAAGGGGGTTGGTTTGTTGCTATGTAATTGTAAGAGCATGCTGGAGTTGGGTTACCATCAGGTGATGAAATTGTAGGCCCTACTGCCTGATGGTAACCTATCTTCTGCGTGCCTTAGTGCGCTGTCCGTGCGCTGTCCCCTAACAATCCTTTAAACACGCAGCATCTTAACTTCTAAGTGTAGGAAACGCGTATCTGACCTACACATTGCAAATAAGTGCAGCACTTCGGGGCTTCCTTACACAATAACAGCCAAGCGTCTTATATCGGGCGTGCAATGTGCAGTCGCAATGGGATCCAGATTTGGATTCGTTTGGGGGGGGTGGGGGGGTTCCTTCCATCACATCTTTCTCCCTGTCTCACCCCCTCCCCTACAGAGCGCCTGTCAGATCCAGGCACAATTCAGACTTTGAAACTCTGTCATAATACAAGCAAAAGGAACTCGTCTGATGGGTGAAGGCGCTGGTCTTGGACAATACACAAAAAGAGGAGAGACGCGCTTTGCATATTCAAATCGGCCGGCGCTTTTGCATATTAAATCAGAAATGCCAGAAGATTTTCACACGGCCCCGGCTGCCCGCTGTTCCTGTTCCTCCAGACGGTACCTTCCCATGGTGACGGTGTAGCCAGACACCCTCCCTAACACAGTGACTCCTGTGCAGCCAACATATTAAATGATAGGGTGGAGAAGCGTTTAGCGCACCTGTGTAATTTCCCCACTCATGGAAATGTATGCACTAATCCCTTAAAGTCAAAACCTGCTCACTGACAAGACAATGCTCAGTCATCATCTTTTCAATCTATTTTGAGCTCTTTATTGTCGAAGTTGTCCTATTGTGTGACAGCCTTGAATTTGTTTTATTTTGGGGGGGGGGGAGCTGCAGTGAAGTTATATACAGCTGGAAAATATCCAAAATCATTCAAACTCATCAGAGAGGGGATCATTTGGAATGATGTCAATACACAACATTTAGGGCTGAAGGAGTGATGGTACACAATTGTGAAGATGTAATTACTGTCCTTACTAATACTGACGCATGAAACAAAACGGTTATTTTGCAGAGCACACGAACAAGGTTTGAGGCCATTTAACATACAAAATAAAGTTGTTTAAGTACAATTACCTTTATTGTGTTCTATTGGACCAGATCATCATTATCATACATATTACAATATAATCCCACTATATACTGCGCGATCTCTGCTAAACTAATTGTCTATAAATCATTTTTATAATGAAGGATCAATATGTGATCATTGCTTCAATTCCTCTTTCTAATAAACAGCTATCACATTTGATGGGAAAAGAGGTCATCTCACTAGGACGTCTTACCGGCTTGGTTGGTTGTGACGGTGACCGACACGGACTGGTCCTGACTGGGGGTCTGCTTGGAGACGCCATTCACAGCCCAGATCTCAAAGGTGTAGTTGGTGTGAGCCTGCAGGTCGGTGATGGAGACCTTGGTGGTTTTCAGGCCGTTCTGCTGAGGGGTGTAATGGACGCCACTCCCGCAGGGCCGGCAGCGGCTCAGATCGGCACCGCACCTCTTACACACCACGTTGTAGGAGATGTCAGGCCTCCCCCCTGTGTTCTGGGGAGAACTCCACTCCAGGTTCACAGAGGTCTCGTTGACGTTGGAGATCAGGTTTTGAGGAGCAGACGGGGGACCTGTGGGTTTAAAAAATGGGCGGTTAGAAACAGAACAATGGCTGGATCAACAGGCAGAGATATTTCAACTATCTGTTAACACTCAAAGGCTGTGTTACTTCATTATTACCCAATGGTAACCCAACCCAAGGGCTTTACAAAACATTAGTTACTGCTGATAAGAGTTTACCATTACCAGATTAATTATGAGGCCTCTCTTTCATACTTGCTCCCACTGTTTTTTTTACAGGGGAAGCACATGATATTAGGACTCTATACATGAACAACAATATGCATATATAATGATGCCGTTTCCAATAAGGAACCTAAAAAGAATGGATGGATATTTGTCATGAGTTCTCTTTTAGCGCTGTTCAGATCTCTGCCGTGCATTGCCGTTAGTTACCACCACCAAACGGGTCCCGTTTGTCGCACAATGGGCAGCTCATCATTCTCAGGAGCACATAGGGCTTCAGAGGGCACCTCTCCAAAAGGCCGTGTCCACTTTCACGTGGGAAAAATGTGCCACATAGAATCAGGATCCTCAGAAAGTGAAAAGTTGTAGTAATTGGTATGTGGGACGAGGCCCAGTCAGCGTCTGAACACAGGGGCAGTCAAGCGGAAAACTAGGCACTGCAGATGCTGGCAGGTCTAGAGAGAGAAGGGTCAGGGCGAAAGAGAAGAGTCTCTCCCCCCCCCCCCCCCTCCTTCCCGGCATGAATGGAATGGAGATGGTAAAGGGGGGAGGGAGGGGGGAAACAGACAGTTGAACATCAAGGAGGAGACAGGCAAAAGCAAAACCTGACGTTATCAGCGAGAAGGAGCAGAAATAGAGGTGCCATTCCTGGCAGGTGGGTCTACATCAGTCTGTACGTGGCTGACATCTCTCTCACATCTTTGTGCTTTACACGCCAAGTAATATCAGAGAGTCTGAATTTATTGGGTCGGGATATAAATCTCACTGCCCAAGCATTAAGCACACGTCGGACTCAATAGTATCATTTAGTACAAAAATAAACAAAAGAAGGACTCCACATTTAGGATGGTGATCCTGTGCTTGTTTCCATGTCTGTTCTCAGAATCCTTTGTGTCTGCAGTATATTAACTCCAGTCCTCACGCCCTTCCCAACAGGTCAGGTTTTCAAGATATACCAGCTCTAGCACAGGTGGCTCAATCAGAGGCTCAGTCAAAGAGCCTCTTTGACTGAGCCTCTGATTGAGCTGAGCCTCTGATTTAGCCCCCTGTGCTGAAGCAGGGACTGATTGAGCCACCTGTGCTGAAGCAGGGAAATCCTGAAACCTTAACTTGTGGGGGGTTTGAGGACTGCAGTTGACCACCCTTGTATTAACTTACATGCTATTCAGGCAGCTGGAACGTGCAGTGGAGGAAAGCTCTAGAGTGCTTTGTCCACTGCAGTGACCTTCCCACTGTGGGATTTTGTGGCTAGTTGCTTTAACCATTTACCTGTCTTGTGTCTGGCTCGCAGCGGTTTGACTCATTACTTTGCCGTGCATCCAAGGATCTGAGCCAAAAAGGGCACACAGACGTATGCGTCTATATCCTTTTCCATTTTACCTTTCAATGCATCTAGGTATAGTACGGCTTTCTTGTCACGCTCAGTACATCCACCAGTGCAAGTGCAATGACTGCATGTTCTGAAGAGCCTAGATCGGATTGTAGGGAGCGGGTATGCAAGATAGTGCAACTCTGAGCTAGCAACGGGCTACTGAATAAATAGGTGTTTATTAACCCCTTTAATGCTGGTAGCCCATGAAAAAACATTGATCTGGGTTCATTAAAACGGAGTCCTCATGTCCTCACATTCCTTTTGCTTCCTTTTCACACACTAATCACACCGAGACCTCAACTGACCTTGCTATTCTCATCAAATGACCTTGGATTCATTGTGGTCATTTAATGCAAACAGGAGCATCATTCAATGTTTTGCCGTTCCCCATCAATGCGACTGAACGATTGTGCTTGCTATTCTGTTTTGTTGACAGACCCTTCGGATTTCGCCGGCCGTTTTTTCCGCTTAGCCGGGCGATTTTCTTGAGATAACTCTGACGCAGCCCATTAAATTACAGTTTTCCCTTTCTCAGCTGGGCGAGTTTGGACTAGAGAGGGTGTGTGTCGTGGGCTAGGATTAGTCGCAAGAGAAAGCAAAGAGAAACCAGCAGAGTCTGACACGGAGTTCTGTTTTTTCCTGATTGCCGGGGTCTGTCGTTCAGCAGCAAGCAGACGCCCAGGGCACGAGAATTAATTTCTCGTTTAGATGATAATGCCTAATGAGCACCACGCCAAATGGAACAAGCTCTTTAGGATCTCAGGATTAGGAAATTATCCGTGATTAAAGGGAACAATTTGAAGCAATAGCCTATGGAGCGGGATGTGTCACGTGAATTCATGAGAAGAAAAAAAACAAATGTGTGTATCCAAACACATATCTAAGCACACTCATGTAGCATTCAGCATAGACTTCCATATAGAAAAACACCACATGATCTGGCCAGGAACTGGGGTACAATGCTATAGAGTAGTGGTTTCCAATCCTTTTTTGGTTAAGGAACACAAAGTGAAATTCTGAAGAAACCCCAACCCTCTCTAATACCGTGTCTCAGATCAGATGCATTGTAAGGAACCCCAACCCTCTCTAATACTACGTCTGAGATCAGATGCATTGTAAGGAACCCCGAACCTCTCTAATAGCGTGTCTCAGATCAGATGCATTGTAAGGAACCCCAACCCTGTCTAATAGCGCGTCTGAGATCAGATGCATTGTAAGGAACCCCAACCCTCTCTAATAGCGCATCTGAGATCAGATTAAATTAGTTTGTATTTGATACAATTTTCAAATGACCTGAAAATTGTAGGGAACCCTTTGAGCATGCCCAGGGAACCCAAAGGTTCCTAGGAACCCTGGTTGAAAAACACTGCTCTAGTGGAAATTGTTCATAAATTGTAGCATAAACCTCAAGCCGTAGAGGTGTTGATAAACATCAGCCAACCAAGATTTACAAGCTGGTAAATGAATGCTTGGATGTGGCTGACGGAGAATGATTCAGTGCTCAAATCACATGGGCAGTAGTCTGTGTCAAGCAAGCAAAAGTAAGTCTCTGTCTTCTTTTCCAAGCATGCCAAGAAAGGCAGGGAAGTAGCTGGTGAAGGATAAATGAAGTGGATACTGCACTCAAGCAGCTTGTGACAGTTGTAAAAACAAGATCCCCTTTCTCCCCGCTGTCCTCTTCAAGACGATAACCCAAGCTGGAATGTCCTAAACAGAGGAAGTAAAGAATGACCCTAAATGGAAGTCTTCGGGATGACGCCGGCTGTTCTGAGCAAAGAAGACGAGGTGCAGCAATCTACTGCTTTTAGTAATATCCCACTTAACCACTTCAGTTCCGGGGGAACTTCAATCTAATTTGTCAGACGTGAGCTGCCAGGTGATAAATGATAGCACTAGTAAACCATTCAATGTCACCTTTAAACAACTTGCAAAAAAAAAACATCAATTCAGACCTCCCAAATGATACAACGGCATCATAGTCATGTGCATTATTAACATGAAAAGCAGATATCGCCTGTGTATTATGTCAAGGGCCCCCACACATACATGGAGAATTGGTAATCTACTGCCGGCAATTAATCAATAATTCCCTAGAGCACAGAAGAGCACTACCACACTGCAGTGCAATGCAAAATACAATCGCAAGAGTTTGAAACTTTTACAAAGGGGATTCCTAATAAACCAATGACGCCAGAAGCTCCCGTAAGGTCAAAGTGGCTCGCAGAGGAGCAGCTGGTTCCTTGGGCTTAAATTACGCTCTGCTGCTTGTGCCTTGGGAACGCTGGGAAACTAAGACAGATGTGCCACCAGTACCCTGCCAAGCTAATTAATTATGTCCATCCGCTGAAGTGCTGATGAGATGTGCTTAGGGTGATGATGGACAAGGCACTACTGCGGCCACCGTCTAATAATAACTTAACCGAGATAGCCAGACCTTAACCCCTTTAGCTCTCATTCCCGCCAGCAATGCATTACCATCTTACTTTTATACGGCAGCAAATAAAAATACCACTTGTGGTGCATTTGCGTGTCTCAGACAGGTCTGCCACCCCTGGCTTTTCCCATTATCGCTTAACTAACAGTGCTTCCACTGCAGCCAGGGATTCTGGGTAATGACATGCAAATGAGCAGTCGCAGCATGACACTTTATATATAGGCACAAACCCTTTTCACAGAGCATTCCACTACAGGCAGAAACCCTCTACAAACTACAGGGAAACTACACAGGTCACGGATAAGAGAACCAGACCTAAACTTAACCCCTCACACACTGAAGGGGTGCAAAAGTAAACATGACAGGGTGGGAACCAACCCCCCAAACACAAGAGTGTGTGTATAACACACACAAACACACACACACTCCCTGAAAAAGCAGCAGTGTCAGTCAATGGCCACCACTGTGCATTCTCTCCGAGCTTTGCCATCATCTCTAGCTCAGATTTTGCTGCAGCGTTGCTTGAATCCGTTATACCAGCACCCCTGGAGAACACAGTAGGGACTGCAGATTCCCTGATAATTGCTATTGTGCTGTTCTGTAAGTGGCTCAAAGATGGTGTGGGGGAGGGGGAAAAAAAAACACATTTTAAATGAAGTTTAAAAAAAAAAACCCCACCGGGAGAATGTTAAGAGGCGATGCTGTTTTAACCACATTGGTGCTGAAAAAGCCTGCAAAAACCGTGCAGAGCAAACTCTTTCCAGCAGTGAAGGGGTCTTTGCAGAAGATGAGCCCAGCTGAGAGAGATGTGCACCATCCAGCACACAAGTGAAGAAAGGCTTTCCTTTCATCCTTGACCTTGGGTGCCGGAGTGAAGGTTGGCCAGGCTTCTCCGTCTGCCCTTACATTTCAACACGCGAGCTCCCGCCGCAGTGGTGGGATTCACAGGCAGGTCGCACCAGTCACTTCATTAGGGTTCATTACGCGGATAACTGTCAGGACGCATTAAAGCAAGCGGCCAAGATTAATAGGGCTGCAATGGCCATTTGAAAACAATATACTTTCTGGAGGAAGCAACAGCCAGAGCGGCAAATCTGATTACTGAAAAAAAATAATAATAATAAAAGGAAATTAGAGACTTGGGACATTCTGCCATATGAAGCCAGAAGATTATGAATGTGTAGAGAAGGCTCTCTGTAATAGCACACGCAGCTAACAGCCTCTTCTACGGTTTGACCTTCGAGGGCCACGGACAATACCACGTCAATTATACTCTACAGCAGGAGTGGCCAACTTGTGTGCTCATGGGCCACCAACAGGTCAGGTTTTAAGGATATCCATGTGTTAGTACAGGTGGCTCAATCAGTTGTTGACTGGGTCACTGATTGAGCCACCTGTACTGAAGCAGGGATATCCTTAAAACGTGGCATGTTGGTGGCCCTTGAGGACTGCAGTTGGCCACCCCTGCTGTATCGTCTTTCTGTGCTGCATGCCAGCCTTCACTATGCCAACTAGTAAGACACTTACAGCAGCATTTCCTTACTGTGGCATTATAAAGTCACAGGCTAAATACTAAGGATATCCATTTTCTCCATGGAAAAGACGCCGTGAGAATAGAGCTGCTCAAGATCATTGCAAACGGAAGCATATTCAATTTAGGATTTCAATATGCGGAGAAGCCTTCTTGAAATTGCTCGGGGCGAGATCTTTCCGGGTAAAGGGAAGGCAGCGTCAAAGCATATTAAATAGAGGCCATTGAGGGGCAGGACAAGGGGTAATTAGCTCGCCATATAATTCCCATTGCTGAACAAAAATCTGATTTTAAAGAGCAGTGGAGCAGAGTCTACCTTTGGCTTGAAGAGCGGGTTGTGTGTTTTATTTCTTCATTAGCACAGCCGTCACACTGAGTGACTGCCTAATGTAGGCCAGAATGAGAAGCGGAGGTATAAAGAGACCATAATGGGGGGGAAGAGTGGTGTCAACGTAAGAACCAATGTGGACAAAGGGTTTTTGGTTCAGCCACGCAAATGAGGACACAAGAGGCATGATCCATCCAACTTGTGTACAGTTAGTAAAAATGAACCTTAATCTAGTTTTCTAAGAGAGTACAAAACAACTCCAAGTTCCAGTTTTGGGGACGTGCAATGCAGATTGAAAGGCAAACCTGTCCGATAATAGACATATGCCTAATTTTAACAAGTCAGGCAGGTTTCATTTCAAATCGCCATATTTTTTTTAACCCATTATTGCAAATCGGTCCCATATAGTGCAGGAATCGGTGTACAGACGGGTAGACAAATTGCTTACTTAAGGGACAGAAAATCTAGACTGATCAGAGCGTTTGGACTATGATTTATGGCCACATATCAGAATGTAACTGTGGGCATTGGGTGTGGATTGAGGTAATGCCACTCAGCCAACAATATATAGTTTGACAAGTCTTCCCATAAGGTGCCCAGGGAACACAACCTGGACACCTGTGGTGAGGAAGGTCACCAGCACCGTGGGATCCATGGAGCCTTGCTCACTAGCCCAATTTACTGCAACATCCACCCTAGTCACACAATGGATAGGTTCTTCCGAAACGACCTTCTGCCCGACAGCTGCGGTGAAGTTACTGTTCTATTTATTGAGTATTTACGGATCCTCCCAGAGACCGGTCCAAATGTCCTGAAAGGGGCATCTATTCTAGAAAGTGACTATACACCGTGCTGACATGCCTTGTTTTTCTTTTGAAATCAAAAACCGTCACCAGTCCGCATCATGGGACGGGAACAGAAAGCGGGACTTACGTGTGCAGGGCATGGAGGCTGGGTCACTGTCCGCTCGAAAATAGCCCCGGTCACAGGTGCAGGAGGTCGAGCCTTCCCGGAGCGAGTAGCTGTGGGGGGGACACTTGGAGCAGACTGCATCTGTTGAGAGGGCTTTGTAGTATCCGATTTTGCAGGCTGGGGGGTAGAAAGAAGAAGAGCGCATTAGTGATAATGAATGCAAACATAAAATCAAGCAAACCCACCCGTACAACTGGAGACTTCTCATGGCAATCCCTGTGTGCCAGGACTCAGAGTCCCTATATACAGCATCAACACAGGTTCCCCATATAGAATCTATGGGAAAGTACAGGGCCCCTTAAAATGAAAGGGACGCTCATGCTACAGATGGTAAACTCCTTCAGGTTGTAAACTCCTATGAAATAGGATTCTCTCACCTACTGTATCCACATATATGCCTTTATTCATCTGTGTGTGTTGTACAGCGTTATTTTCACATCCATTTGTTCCAAAACAAGTGTTTTCATTAGCCAATATTAATAGCCTAAGCCAGGGGTGGCCAACTGCAATCATCAAGGGCCACCAACAGGTCAGAATGACTGAGTTACATCTGCTGAAGCAGGGATATCCTGAAGGCCTGGCCTATAGGTGGTCCTTGAAGATTGGAGCTGGTCACCCCTGTCCTAAGCCCTTGAAATGAACCTGCTGCCTTCATTATAATGATGCACAGCATCAGCGCCTCATAGAATTGTAGGCTGCACAACACCCAAACCCTTGCCGTGTCTGCCAACTTGATTTTGTCTCATATTCACAACCATGCCATGGATTTCTCTGTTGATATCTGGAGTAGTTTACAGTGCATTACATATCGGGTGTTGCTAATATTAATGAAGAGCACTAATAAGTCTCTGTCTAACAGATAAGAAGCAATGAGCGCCACTGTCCTATACAGCATTTGCGTTAGTTTAGCGCATGTTCCCTTTTCATCGGAGGGTCCTGCTGCGTTGACTGCCTCCTTTCTAAATGGGGGTCCCCTCTTCTCCCAGAGCTCTGTGCCTAGCGGACAGCCGACAACTCGCAAGGTGTTCGATTAGCTGCGCTTTGGAAACCGCCTCAAGGGGGGGAAAGTGACAAGAATCCCAAACCGCAGCTCGGCAGACAGATAGGCTGGGGTCTGACCCGACATCCCCACATCAAACGCAGCCACATCCCCCTGCCCGTACAATGCAAACCCACTGGAAACTGCCTGTCACTCAGCCGTCATGGATAAACAAAGGCAGCTTGTGTACAGCCAGCGACTGTTTGCAAGAAGGCCTCACTTTTTTTTCTCCGCTGGACTTGACAACATTTTAAGTACGGCTGACTGAACAGAGCCGCCACTGTGCGCGGGGAGTATTTATCGCCGCATTTCGTGTTCAGGAGGAATAAAATCTCCCCCCTTGAATACGAATGTCTCCACCATACATACATACATAATCAAATCTCCTAGTCCTTAGATCAGGGGAGCGCTCAACTCCAGTCCTCAAGACCCCCCCCCCCCCCTGCCACCCCAAACGGGTCAGGTTTTCAGGATATCCCAGCTTCAGCACAGGTGGCTCAATTGGTCCCTGCTTTAGCACAGGTGGCGCAATCAGTGGCTCAGTCTTTGACTGAACCAGGGAGGTTATGTGTCCAACCGTAGAAACGAACGGGCGGGTGCCATGTTAAAGCGGAGTATCTGTACCGGTTCTTATTAAAGATTATCCTATTCTACTTCCTGTTGCCCCCCAGTAATGGTTTTGGGGGGGGGAATTGGAGGCTTGCGCCTGTGCTAGCGCGAGCCTGGGGAAATGATATTGCTGGTGAATACGCTGCCTTTAAAAATGGAATTCTTCTATACGACCAGAACATCCCTGCGCTTTCTGCTGCTCTTTATACATCCAAAGCGATATTTCTCCACGGTTTTCCCCTAGTACAGAAACCCACCGAGCTTTTCATTCATGCCGTCAAGTAACAAAAGCAAGTGATTTTTTCATTTATTTTTTAACAAAGCCGTTGACAAAGGGCCAGGTAGGACCCAAACATCGCCCGGTTTTATGGTTTGTATTTTTACTGTGGGTTAAATAAACAAAGAACATTTAAAGCATTTGATTGCGGAGGACAACTATTTATTTAAAAATAAAAAATTATATATACACACACACACACAAAGGACACTTCTGATTTGGAACCTTACTTTGTATGGTGCTATTGTCTAGTTTATTGTGTCCTGTTAATACATTCTCACACCAAATCCCCATTCTCTGGGCCCCAAATTAAAATCTTTGGTGCGTGCTTAATGCTGCCCTCCCTGTTTTGTCCCTTTCCTTTTCTGTTACGGATTTGCTGGATAAGATGGGGTGGGGAGAGGAGAGGGGTTATTGCCAGAGCTTTGGGACCTTCCCCTTTGTCCCAAGCTTAGTTCACATGTTCAATACAAGCTCCAAATTCATTATCTTTGGCTTGGCTTTGAGGAGTCCCCCACACCCCCCCCCCCCTTCTCATTCTCATCATGCAACAAGAGAATTGCCCCAAACCAGATGTACACCAGCATGACTGGGGTTAAGATTTCGGATATTCAGATTGGTGAGAAATTAGTATTATTATATCTATATATATTTTTTTTTTTTTTTTTTTAAGAGAAGGATGCTAAAACTTACAGCCCCCGGTGCCACTTACCAAAGTTGAATATATATTTTGTTTCCCTAAATATGCATATTATTTTCCCCAAAGGTTTTCTACATTCCTTAACTTTTTGGGTAGTTTCTCATCCAAATCCCATTCAGAAATCAATGAGAGATAATATACTCCGGGCTCATTAGAGATGGCTGCTCTTATAAATACTCCTTGATCCTTGTAACATAGATCGTACATGACAAAACTAGCAGAAATGGCTGTCAAGGGGTTACAAAAAAAAAAAAATGGTTAAACCCTGGCTAAACGGGATGGCTCCTTCAAAAAGAGGCTACCAAGTGGCACTGAGTCACTGGGACAGTTATTTGGAAGACCAGATTTTACCAATAGTACAGAGGCACTCCCAATGCTTATAGGAGTACACAAGACAAAAGGCCTTGGTGCAAACTAACGCATCAATCCCTCTATGGCCGTGCGCATAGTGCCCGCGACGACGGCGCCGCCGCCCAAAAACAAATACATTGCCGCCGCCGGGTGCGCTTATAGTAAGCGCGACGGCGGTAACGCGACGGAGCGACGGAGCGGACTTTGGAAGCCGGGAATATTTGATTTTTCAAGGGCTTTCGCCTCATGTGACAGCCCCTGAGCAAATCAAATGACCGGAAGCCCGCGCCACCGCCAAGCAAAATATAACTTTTGCTAGCGGCAACGGGTGACGTCACCCGTCCCCGGTCGCGGGCACTATACGCGCGACCTATGTCTCAAATAGAGGCCTATGGTTCTGCCTACTACTATGTACGTAGCCTAAGCATTTTTGCATAATTGCTTGCGTGCCGCCATCTTTTTTCTAAATTGTACTTGACAATGTGACAAATGGCGAAAACCTCAAAATGCTTTGAGCAGTTTCCCAATCTGCCCCCGTGGCCCGGAGTCGTGAATAGCAATGACAAAATAAAATACAAATTTGCCAGAACAGAAGCCAATGGACACCCCTATTTCCCCCCCCCCCCCCCCCCCGTGCGAGGCGTGAAAGGCTCAGTATGGTGGGAATGTGTTTAAGGGGCGGCCTGTTTGCAAAAATATAACAGCACAAGTCGCCTGGGTGTTGTGCTTTGAGCTAATTAATTGGTTAACTGCTGAGTGACAACTGCTAATCCTGTTATCTAAAGCCCTTTCCTTCTGTATTCCTGCCCCCGGGGAGAGGAACAAGCACTCAGATTTAGCCCCATGTCTCCGTTTTAAATTGTTCGCTACATTTTAACCCTTCCTTTCCCCCGTATTGTGACTTAAGAGGAGCCGTACCCTGTCACAGAGGTGCTCAACTCCAGTCCTCCAGATCCAACAGGTCAGGTTTTGAGGATATCCCAGCTTCAGCACAGTCGAAGACTGAGCCTCTGATTGAGCCACCTGTGCTGAAGCTGAGTCTGATTGAGCCATGTGTGCGGAAGCAGTGATATCCCAAAAACTTGACCTGTTGGGGGGGGGGGGGGGGGGTTGAGGACTGGCATTGACCACCCCTGCCCTATAATAAAGGCAAAACTGGCACAGGTCAGCATGCTAGATCCGCTCGGAAATTTCTAGTGAGGCAGAGTCCCTGGAGGGAGGCAGAAGTGTATTGAGTGCACACTCCGTATCGTTGGAGTGCAGCCCGTTCACATGCATTGCAGGCGCCTCAGGCAGGAAAGGGGTTATGGCAGATTTCTGTGTTCAGCAGCCAGGGCCCAGAAGCAGCTCTAGCAAACTGAACAGCCATCACTTCGCAATCTGTTTGGGAGATGCAGTCGTCAGAGCTGTCGGATTCAGCTGTCGTTAGCTGTGTGTTGGCAGAACATCGTTTCCAGCTCTGAAAGCGGAACAAAAAAAAAAATCCCTTTCCCAAATTCGGCACCACTGAATTCTCCATCTTCGAGTTGAAAGGTCCGCTAAACGCAAGCTGTTTTCTGCTGGGGAGACCTTCAGGTTCCCTCTTTTGGTTGGAAACATGATTGTCCTATTTTAGGCATTCAGAGACTGTTGACACAGGACAGTTTGCATAAGAAAATCCCCAACCGATAAGGATAACCGTACCATCGGCAACGTTATGTTTTTGTTTAAATAAAGTACCCTAGGTAGCCCCCCATATCGAATATATTGTTGATTCCCATAAATCTGTTCTGGTTGAGCCTGCAAGAAATGTAGAAGCTTGAACTGTGGCTTATTTCGGTTTGGTTGACTGTAACCTCTCCGTTTCAATGCTGCCCCCCTTAACGCCGGTCCCCATGCGCTTTCTCACCGGTTTCTTTGTCTCAGTCACAAGCAAGGCATGGAGAGACTGCCTGAATCTTGTGTTGGTTACCATGATGGATCTCAACCTTTGCTGCCCACCCAATGCTGAGGTTGGCCAAAATGGGTGGTCTCCAGAAAAATACAAGCGGATCCCGGACACTTTCTAGGGTTGTGACTTCAGCTGACATTTTTATGGTGGCTGTGAAATACATCTTGCATTTATTCTCCTAGCTTCTTATTCTCTGTATTGTAGCCTCAGTTTAACCTCTTTCTACCCTCTTTGTAAGGGGCAAGTGGAATTTATTTGGGCCAAAAGCAGAGTTACAAAGATGGCAACCTCCCAGTGAGCTGCCACGTGGTTCTGAAGCTTTAACTTCTTCATTACTGGGGCAACCAAGCAGAGCATCGTGGAAAGGTCACAAGACAGATAACCCACTCATGTGCAGTCATTACGTACAATTTTAGCATCTAATGGGGTTTATGATGTATACATTTTTTTTTAACGGAACACTTTCCAACCTCTTATCTCCCAGTGGGGACTTATTCACCCACCATAATACATACATACATACATACATACATACATACATACATACATACATACATACATACATACATACATACATACGTACGTACGTACATACATACGTACATACATACATACATACATCACCACCTTTGAAAGCTGAATAGTTATATACCAATATTTTGGAAAAACCATTAATAATATGAATGTGAACTCGTGAAGAATACGGATGCTGCCAGCTGTCAGCTCAAGAAGGATTCAACCGACAGCATCTCATCTATTAGAGATATTTATAAGGTTACAGGGCCTCTGTTATCAGCACCCTGCGCCTCTGTTATCAGCACCCTGCGCCTCTGTTATCAGCACCCTGCGTGGAGTAGAAATATAAAGTAAGATGCATCTGTGCAAAAAATTCTGATCGGCAATGTTTCACTATCTGTGATGGGAATAGCATATTTCTAGCACAGCATCTTCACAAAGTCAACATATGGGTCCACAACACAACAGGAGTGTATTAAATTACATGCAGAAGGTAATTTCAGAGAATACCTGATTTAAAGCCGTGTGGAAGCCAATGTTTTCCACTCCGTGATCTCTTTTGAAAATGTAATAAATAAAATTCGACCCTTGCCGACGTAATTACATTTTCAATCAAAATTGTGGCATACAAATCATGGCCCATTAATGACGACCTACCCTTGAGTAACACTGACATTTCGGAGGGGGAAAACACATCCTAATGAGACCGGTGTCTGTGATGACCTTTGGGATGGAGTTCATCATGGAACATTGAACGGGCGTGGTTCATTTCAGATCTAGAGATTACAAATATGCAGGTGAGTCTGCAAAAATAATAGTTATTTTTCACACTCGGGCAAGCGAGTTAATATTAGTTTTTTCTTTGTAATTCTGCCAATGTACTGAACCAATGAAATACACACACACACACACACACACACACACACACACACACAGAATTTGGTGAAAGAACTCCTGAAGATAATTAGAATGAGGATAGACACTTCGCTGTTGAATAAGTGCTCGCTGGACGATCCGTGCTCACCTCTCCGAATCAAAACAAGATAAAAAATAGAATCGGGCCACGGCAATCCAGAACTAGAAAATTATAAAGGATACATTTAGCACATCGTGAGATACAAACAATATAATCTACGCAACGTTTCCGCTTGAGAACGGGCTGGTTTTTGGCTCGAAGCGTCGCTTACATTTCATTGTTTGTATCTCATGACGTATTAAGTAAATGTATCTTTATGTTTTTCTAATCCTGGAGTGCCGTGGATATTTTCTATTTTTATATATACGCCACTTACTTGTGGTTGTATGAAACATAACCGTCATATTTACAGCCAACTGGTTACTTAGTATTGATCGTGCCTGGTATTGTGAAATCCCTGTATGCATTAAGATATGTGCGGTCTTATTAACGATTCCAGTCACCATGACCTATCTTCCCCGCTCCCAATACATGGCCGCCACCTCCGACAGCTTTTTATAAATGGCTCTCGGTGCCTTTTTTACTAGGGGATTTCCTATGCTGAAGCAGGGCAGCCTGCCAGCAGAGCCCACAGGTGAATTCCAGAGTCCTTGCAAGCTCATCCCATATGCACAGGGGGCTGGTCGGACATGTTGTTATCTCTCCATTCACAGGGTTATTAACGAGCTCTGCGTCCGCTCTGTGCTGGATGCTTTATAAATCAACCTCAGCAGAGCCAAGCAGCTAATGAAGCAGCAGTTTCTCAGGCGTGTTACAAGAGGGCAGGGAACGGGCCTACAAGACCATGGGGACCCGTGTGAACATGTAAAGGTGCAGTTCCACTTCCAGCAACATGAGTATTGCAACGGAGTGAAAGCCCACAGCTATGTTATGGCTGGTCGACCTTGGCTTCCAGCACCTCCCTTCGCACCACACACAGGGGAGTAAACTGCTTGAGTGAGGGACTCAGAAATGTATCAGAAGACGGCTTGACTCATGCAAGAGAGTGCAAGCTCCCTGGTGCAGGGATTTCCTGTCCTAGTGTCTGATTTTTTTGTTGCCCTTATTCTGTTACAATTCCCTTTATTGCATTGTCTCTTGCGTAAAGCGCTGCGTACCTTGTTGCCACAACATAAAGCAAAAGATGCATGCAGTACATATACACGTGTGGCTGAAGAGACACTTTCAATGGGTCCCGTCTGTGTCACAGGTGTCCTAAACATCGAGGTCTCACTGGGTGTTAGATACACAGTGTCACCGGGTATTTGAAGGTCCGAGGTCTCACTGGGTGTTAGACACACAGTGTCACCGGGTATTTGAAGGTCCGAGGTCTCGTGGGTGTTAGACACACAGTGTCACCGGGTATTTGATGGTCCGAGGTCTCGGTGGGTGTTAGACACACAGTGTCACCGGGTATTTGAAGGTCCGAGGTCTCGTGGGTGTTAGACACACAGTGTCACCGGGTATTTGAAGGTCCGAGGTCTCACTGGGTGTTAGACACACAGTGTCACCGGGTATTTGAAGGTCCGAGGTCTCACTGGGTGTTAGACACACAGTGTCACCGGGTATTTGATGGTCCGAGGTCTCACTGGGTGTTAGACACACAGTGTCACCGGGTATTTGAAGGTCCGAGGTCTCGGTGGGTGTTAGATACACAGTGTCACCGGGTATTTGAAGGTCCGAGGTCTCGGTGGGCGTTAGACACACAGTGTCACCGGGTATTTGAAGGTCCGAGGTCTCGTGCGTGTTAGACACACAGTGTCACCGGGTATTTGAAGGTCCGAGGTCTCACTGGGTGTTAGATACACAGTGTCACCGGGTATTTGAAGGTCCGAGGTCTCGGTGGGCGTTAGACACACAGTGTCACCGGGTATTTGAAGGTCCGAGGTCTCGTGCGTGTTAGACACACAGTGTCACCGGGTATTTGAAGGTCCGAGGTCTCACTGGGTGTTAGATACACAGTGTCACCGGGTATTTGAAGGTCCGAGGTCTCACTGGGTGTTAGACACACAGTGTCACCGGGTATTTGAAGGTCCGAGGTCTCACTGGGTGTTAGACACACAGTGTCACCGGGTATTTGAAGGTCCGAGGTCTCGTGGGTGTTAGATACACAGTGTCACCGGGTATTTGAAGGTCCGAGGTCTCACTGGGTGTTAGACACACAGTGTCACCGGGTATTTGATGGTCCGAGGTCTCACTGGGTGTTAGACACACAGTGTCACCGGGTATTTGAAGGTCCGAGGTCTTGTGGGTGTTAGATACACAGTGTCACCGGGTATTTGAAGGTCCGAGGTCCCACTGGCTTTTAGATACACAGTGTCACCGGGTATTTGAAGGTCCGAGGTCTCACTGGGTGTTAGACACACAGTGTCACCGGGTATTTGAAGGTCCGAGGTCTCACGGGGTGTTAGACACACAGTGTCACCGGGTATTTGAAGGTCCGAGGTCTCACGGGGTGTTAGACACACAGTGTCACTGGGTATTTGAAGGTCCGAGGTCTCACTGGGTGTTAGACACACAGTGTCACCGGGTATTTGAAGGTCCTGCCACTGTCTTTCAGCTGCAGAAGGGACAAAGTAGGTCTCTAGTCCAGGGGCGGCCAACTCCAGTCTTCAAGGGCCAACAACAGGCCAGGTTTTCAGGATATCCCTGCTTCAGCACAGGTGATGCAGTCAACAACTGAGCCACCTGTACTGAAGCAAATATCCTTCAAGCCCGACCTGTTGGAGGTCCTCGACGACTGAAGTTGCCCACCTCTGCCTTTATCTGTCCGATTGTCACTGCATATTTTTTTTTCCTTGCATATTGGGCCAATGGCGCCATCGCAGAGAAAGACAGACCCTATGGACTGAAAGATTGAAAAAAATATCCCATCTACATTTCCCCAGGAATACACGTCCTTCCTCCGTGGCAGGGAACGCGTCCTTCCTCCGTGGCAAGGAATGCGTCCTTCCTCCGTGGCTGGGAACGCGTCCTTCCTCCGTGGCAGGGAACGCGTCCTTCCTCCGTGGCTGGGAACGCGTCCTTCCTCCGTGGCAGGGAACGCGTCCTTCCTCCGTGGCTGGGAACGCGTCCTTCCTCCGTGGCAGGGAACGCGTCCTTCCTCCGTGGCAGGGAACGCGGCCTTCCTCCGTGGCTGGGAACGCGGCCTTCCTCCGTGGCTGGGAACGCGGCCTTCCTCCGTGGCTGGGAACGCGGCCTTCCTCCGTGGCTGGGAACGCGGCCTTCCTCCGTGGCTGGGAACGCGGCCTTCCTCCGTGGCTGGGAACGCGGCCTTCCTCCGTGGCTGGGAACGCGTCCTTCCTCCGTGGCTGGGAACGCATCCTTCCTCCGTGGCTGGGAACACGTCTCTTTCTAGTAAGTTTTCTTTTCCTCCTGGTTTATTATTCTAAGCGAGCACCTGATCTGATGTCACTGGCCGGACCCAAAGCTCTGCGCGAGCGGCACTCCCACTTATCTGCATGTCAGCCCTTAAGTATCCGGACACGCCTCGGTAATTGCGGTGTGGAGTCTGGCAGTCACTGCCTGAGAAAACTCAGGTTTATGCAGTCCGGGCGCCTTCCTCCCTGCACGTCGGGAAGCCCGGTCACCCACTACAGGAGTTTGGTTGCCATTCAGGGTGATGAAGTCAGTTCAAAGGGCGCAAAAAAACCCCTCCAGTGATGTAGAAGCCAGCCAAACGGTATCGCAGAATGTACAACACACACACGGCTTCTGTTACGTGCCTGACCAGGAAAAAATGCAGCACAAATTCCAAGTTGGATAAGGAAGTTCTTAGAAAATTTGCACGGTGAATATTTTTAAGAGGCCCTCAAAAATACTACAGTACTTCACATTATAAAACAAGAAACAAAGAAGTCCAGAGCAACATCCACTGTGACAAAAATACACAGTGAAATACCTATATATCTCTTGAAAAAAGGGTCATTTAGTTAACCCTCTGGCCAAAGCGTATAAGCCTGCGAGCCACTTTCAAGGCATGACCATAATATCGCAGGTCCTAACACTAACATTACACTATTTGACAAAGCAGAAATGTCAATTTGTATTAATTTAAAAAAAAAAATCTAAAAAATTATACCGTTCTGTGGCTAACAAAATGCTTTTATTTGTGCGAGCTTTCGAGATACACTGATCTCTTCTTCCGGTTTTTGATTATTAAGCTCGGCTAACGCGTACAGGTACCTCTACATCAAATATATATATATATATATATATATTATATATTTATTAGAAGTGTATGTATGTCTTTATTTATATTGTGCCATTAATATACATAGCGCTTCGCAGTAGTAATACATGTGACAATCATATAAATAACAAATAATACATATATAAGTACATACAGACACACACACACACACACACACACGTCTGTGTGTATGTATACACACACGCATGCACAAATATTTATGCACAATAAAGCCACATGAATGCACACATATATAACCAATTATTTGGGGTTGGAGCTTTAATCGTAGAGCATATTTGATTTTCTTGTTTGTTTTTTCTTGTTAAATAATATAAATGATAGTTATTCATATAGTTACCTTTCAATGGTTTATGACCCACTGTCCCTACAGAGAATTCACATCCTCCCGGAGACTGAAGGAAGGTGTCGGCTTTTGATGGTCTAGCAGCAAATAAATGGCAAGGGTCTGTGAGCAGGAAATTGGAAATTTAAACCTTAATCGCCCCCTCCCCTGCTGCGGTGGGCATGGGGGAGGTTTCAGAGGTGTGAACCCGGAGTGTTAATGTTCCGTCCCCATTAAGTTCAGTTGTTTGCAAAGCACATAAACAGTTGGGGATGTGTGTTGTGCGAAGGCAGAAAGGAACACTTTGCACTTGGCTTTTTGTTTATTGCAGCTGGAAATGTAACAAATGGTAGATGTGTAAAAAAAAAAATAAGATTGGTCTTTTAACCGCTTCCTCACCCACCTCTGCGGTGTCTTGTACTGAATTACACGGTTACGTGCCACGGTAACAAAAAAGTTCGAAATCAACATTCAGAAAATATTTTCAAGCACACATAAAATAAGTTATGGTGGGTAAAAAAAAGTGACAAAAACCTTCCCCTGTATAGCGCTCGGCAAATAGAAATCCCGCGTGTGAGGACAGTCACGTGTCTCAGACAGCTCTGCGGCCCTGCCCTTCCCCATTATCTCTTAGCATACAGTGATTCCACTGCAGCCAGGGATTCTGGGTAATGACATGCAAATGCCCCCTGCAGACGCACTTACCAGAACGCCCTCCTACTGTCTCTGTACGTTCTCCCTACCTACCAATTAGATTGTAAGCTCTTCGGAGCAGGGACTCCTTTTCCTTAATGTTACTTTTATGTCTAAAGCACTTATTCCCATGATCTGTTATTTGTATTATTTGTTATTAATATGATTGTCACATGTGTTACTGCTGTGAAGCGCTATGTACATTAATGGCGCTATATAAATAAAGACATACAATACAATACAAATAAGCACACACAGTGTGTAACCTTTTGCTTCAAATCCATTTTGAAACCTATCCCAGCGTCACATTGTAAAGTCAGTATAACCAACATCACACTGATGAGGGCCGAAGGTCGGACCACGATAGGCTTACTGGCTCTGCACTTCTGTAACCCGGGC
The DNA here is from genome assembly GCF_040206685.1 of Ascaphus truei. Lineage (NCBI taxonomy): Eukaryota > Metazoa > Chordata > Amphibia > Anura > Ascaphidae > Ascaphus > Ascaphus truei. The sequence goes on along the minus strand of NC_134496.1, from coordinate 9,255,300 downwards.
TGTGCTGAAAAGCTGTGCAATACGGCAGGCATACGTTTACAGGGCTCTACAGTATGTTAAAATGGACATGAAGCAAAAGGTGACACTGTGTGCTCATCTGCATGTCATTACCCAGAATCCCTGGCTGCAGTGGAAGCGCTGTGTGCTGGGAGATAACAGGCAGACAGGGTTGCAGAGCTGAGACTGCAAATGTACCACAAGTGGTATTTTTAATCAAATATTTTGTAACTTGAAGATGACGATACAGGCATACCCCGCATTAACGTACGCAATGGGACCGGAGCATGTATGTAAAGCGAAAATGTACTTAAAGTGAAGCACTACCTTTTTCCCACTTATTGATGCATGTACTGTACTGCAATCGTCATATACGTGTATAATTGATGTAAATAACGCATTTGTAACATGCTCTATAGTCTCCCCACTTGCGCACAGCTTCAGTACAGTTAGGGAGCCGGTATTGCTGTTCAGGACGTGCTGACAGGCGCATGCGTGAGCTGCCGTTTGCCTATTGGGCGACATGTACTTACTCGCGAGTGTACTTAAAGTGAGTGTCCTTAAAGCGGGGTATGCCTGTACTGAGTTTGCTATAAACAAAACCCGCTGTATTACTCGGCGCTGATCACTGCAACACTGTAATCACCGCAGCTACATTCCTCAGTCCTTTTGTTGCCCCTGAAACCCCCAGTCGGTGTTGCATATTCTCCAGTGTGGATTGTGTCCGTTTGAGTTTAACTTTCAAGAATATACATTACGGGCGGTCCTCGGTTATCCGACAAAATGCGTTCCGGAACTAGCGTCGGATAGTGAAAGCGTCGCAACCCCGTGTTATGAGCGGCGGATAAGGCATTGTGCAACGTCACACTGGCATGTATTGTAACGCGTGGGATATGCCTTTCGCCATCAAGTGGAGTGTCGCCGAGCGAGGACCGCCTGCGGACGCTTAAAGTAACAGAGAAGTTGCCGCGTGGGTAAGTGCTAACACTTTCTTGCGCAGTTCCCGCGGGCAGATATGGGGTTAAGCAGAGTATTCATGTCTTCCCAACAATTAGCAGTTATAGTAAAGTGCATCACAAATACGGAGGAAGTGGCGCGATGATTGATTTGTTTTTGTGTAGCACAAAGCGTGTGACGTGGGAACAATTGGAGCCTCTTCTACAAATGTTAAAAGCCCAGCCCAGCATCAAAGGTGGAGTGCACCCCGACACCCGCCCTCCTGAGCCTGTTCCACCCTGAAATACTGATTCACTGGGTGCTTTACACTTCTCCCCAAAACCTGAGCCTGAAACTGCGCCCGTGTAAATAATAATAACAATGCCCTATGCCTTAGACTGCGGTGTTTATGAGCCAAAGTCGTGATTACCCAGGGGACAGCCTGAAACCAACCCACAATCCTCAGGGGCACGGGACCTTGGCCTGGATGTGTTTTATTGCTTTTCGCCTTGCTGCGGGAGAAGAAACAAGGCTTCCAGTGACAGCTTGCCGTGGAAGAGGCATTAAAACTCTGCGCTGAAAGAAGATTTGCAGACGGGAGCTGAGGGGAATGACATCACTTTATGGCTAGACACAGATTAAACCTGTCAGTTCCGGAGAGAAGCGAAAACGCACCGCCGAGCAAGCCGCGGCACGGAAAGGGTTAAGGCAAAGGATGATACACTCATCAATCCATTCCCAAAGGGTTGAAGGGATGACCAAACACTTCTAACAAATATGAGACCAGGGCTCCTTATTCAACACCCGGTCTTTCCCGTTTCAGTTCCATTCATTTAAATGGAGCTTTACTCTTCCCCAGCGTTGGGAAGAGTCTTCGCGGCATAGGGGACCTCAGACAGTGTTAGTTTATAGCAGGGTTGGCCAACTCTTGTGTTCAAGAGCCACCAACAGGTCAGGGTTTAAGGTTATCCCTGCTTCAGCACAGGTGGCTCAGTCAACAACTGAGCCACCTGTGCTGAAGCAGGGATAGCCTTAAAACCTAACCGGTTGGTGACCCATGAGGACTGGGGTTGGCCCCTCCCGGTCTCTTGTATACCGTGTTGCTGACTGCGGGTCTGTGGTGGGCGGGGAACACTAAGCACAAACGATGTTCAACTTTTCTTCCTCCTGTACCCAAGCACTGAAGGATCTGCTGGCCTCCTCATTTCTTCTCCCAGTCCAACAATCTGCAGGCAGGGTGAAGGTGCCACAGGAAAGAAATGGGGACGCCAAGAGGAGAAAGCAGAGGGGGTGAGAACAAAAATATAGGGGAAGGAAAACAGAAAGAGTATTGATTCAGGGGAAGCATTGACATGCTAATTTATTTGTGGTGGGCTCGCTCTTGTTTTGGGCCCCATTGCTGGTAGACTCAAAGCCAAACGCCTCAACAGTTTATGAAGTTTTTTGGGCCGCACAAACACGGGCAATTTGAACGGGAGATAAAAGTCTGCAACGCAGCAAGGATTAACCTGTGGAGCCCCCATGTGACAAGATCCCCGGAAAAATCCCTTCTTACACACCAAACAAAAAACTGCTAAATGCTGGTAATGTCATTCGCCCCTTTGTATCCCGAGAGTATTAAATGAGTCTAGATTTTACTTCTACAGGAAAAAATGCTGGAAAATTCATTACAAACCAGCAGCCCCACCCACTCTAGAATGGGAGAAAAAAATATGGAAAATACACTGTTGTATATACTTCTCTTTATAGCCAAATTCCTTGTGTCTTTCTGCCTAAACAATTATGGTAATGTCTTAGGACTTCAAACATCAGTGCTGCTAATGTGACAGAGAGGCTGTGTGTAAATGTAGGTAACTCACTTATGCTACAATGTCACTCAAACAAGCTGTGTTATGGCATGAGCCAACTGGGCCATTTCTTACAGCCCAAACATCTCCACCACCACTCAATTAATCTCACAGTTCTTCTTCTCCTCCCACCCTCATCAGTTACAAAGTTTCCTTAAGTCTAATTGTATCTATTTATGGAGGTTAAAGCTGCAGACCAAGCAATATCGTACTTCTGTGTTTTTTTTTTTTTTAATGAATCAGTTCTGTACTATGAGAAAATACTTGTAGCATTTAAAAAAAAACAACTCTGAATGATATTTTTAATGTATTATAATATAACAAGTATTTTTTGTTTCTATAGCAACCATTTACAAAGCCACATCCCCTTCCTCTTCTGAAACAGGCTCTGGCACACCCCATTTTGAGCCCTGCCCTCTCTCTAGCAGTGCACCAATTGTATCTAGTGACTGCCTGGTCACATGATCTTCCCCGCAGGACTTTGCATCTTTGGTCCTCTTCTGCTGCACTGACAGCCATTTAGTGAACCCCTGAGCTGAATCTTCGCCGATCGATCACAGGAGAATGAACTGATCGGTAACTTAGCTAATTACTTATCATTGTGTGGATTGCACATACTAAAGGGGAAAGTTTTTAAATGGCAGCTTGGACTGCTGCTTTAAGGCCCAACACTTTGAATCACTTTATTTGCAAAGTCCAAGATTGACAAGTCATTATTTGGTAAATTAAGAGAGGAGGGAACAAATCCTACACAAATGCAACAACAAACGCGGCTCTCTACACTGCACTGCTTTTAGGAGAAGTCCTGCAACGGTTCCTATCACTTCTCAGCCAGACTACCAATGAGAGGCCGAGATATATTCAGTTTACATGAACTGCAGAAAGCTCCATCAGATGCAAAATTCTGCAGCCGGCAGGATTCCTACCGAGGCAAAGCACGATCGTTACCCTAATCCCAGACCATTCGTGCTACCTACTCAGTTAAAATGCTAAGAAAGAAGTCATGTTAACTGTAACACAGCAAGAGTGGGACCCTGCCCCTCCCACCCCACATATAGCAAGATGTGGGGTGACAGGCTGCAGATATCTTTTAGTGGAACATGATCTTGGAACCTTTGAGCAATCACCCATCTCCTGTTACACCCCCCCCCCAAAGAACACCAGGGCGCCAAGATTGGAGGTCAAATTGGGCAGCAGCTTTCTTGATCGACAACAATTTGTTGAAATCAATTGGAGACGGAAACTGCCCCCACCCGGCCAGTGTGTCCTTCAGCAGATATCTAGCCCCATGTTACCCCACCATGGCCAGCCTCTGCCACAAGACCAGCAAGAGTAAACCACCAGTACCTACCGGCCAGGAGATACGGCATAATAATAATAATAATAATAATAATAATAATAATAATAACAGCATGTTCTTGTATAGCGCCGCTATACGCAGCGCTTTACAGAGACATTTTGCAGGCACAGGTCCCTGCCCTATGGAGCTTACAATCTATTTTTTGGCGCCTGAGGCAGAGGGAGATAAAGTGACTGCCCAAGGTCACAAGGAGCCGACACTGGGAATTGAACCAGGTTCCCCTGATTCAAACTCTCAGTGCCAGTCAGTGTCTGTACTCACTGAGCCGCTCACTCTCCCTTCCCACTTCAGACCCAAAGTTCCAGTTCAAAAATGAATCAGAGTCCCTGCTGACAAAGTATCACCGCCCAAACATTCTCCATAGCTGGGCCGATATATAAAACTGAACCAATATACCAAATAGCTCTTTTTTTAATAAATGTACATTTTCAAAACAAACTCATAATCATGAAGCAATAGCAGCCAAACAATTGGAACATTATGGGAGGGTGGGTGCTTTCTCCTGCGTGTGGGAAAATAGGAGACCCTCACCCTTCCAGCCTGCCTTTAAAGGCCTCCGGAGGGACCTCCACACACCTAGCCCAACCACTCATCCTTCACCTCTTGATACCACAACCCCCACCAGGAATGGGGGGGTGGGGGGGTTAGGGGTAGAGGTCTAGGGGCCACGGCTGCCTCTTTCTCCTATGGGTCGAGGCTCCTTTCTGATCCCTAGTAAGAGCCGTGATTACCAAGTCAAATACCCAAGGACTTGGCATCCATAGGTGGCGCTGATGTAACCCTCTTATTGCCCGAGAGGCCTGCAACAAACTGCTTTGAAACCAGCAGCCAGGACTTCACGCTGCTAGGAATAAAAACCTTAGGTCGGCTCAGCGAGGCTCTTTGACGTCCTAATTACTGTTTATCCTGCGGTTTGCCTCTTATTAAAAAGTGGATGAATGCCCGTCTCTCACGATGCTCTGTGGCTCTAAGAAGAAACAAAATGTGTAGAGGGGGCACGGGGGAGAGTTTATGCAGACCCACATGCCCCCCAAAATCTCTTTCACTCAGGAGGAGGGTGAGAGTCAAAGATAAAAGAGCACAGAGGAACCCTTTTCTCCCCACAACCCCCCCACCCCCCCTTGAACTTGTGAAACAAAAACAAAACCCAGATACCAGAATGGAACAGATTTGCATGCAATCACAAGCAGGCAGTATGTGCAGAAGGAGATTCTGGCTGGGGTCCTTCCTACCATATTCTTATCTCCATTGTGAAGTGTGTGTGTTGAGTAGTGGAGAGAGTTGGGGTGGAGGGAGGGGGGGGGGATGCTTGGTATTATGTATGAAGAAGCATATACACTATGCAAATGAGGAATCAGTGGCATGGAGTGAAATAATAGGAGAAGCTGCAAAGACAGCTGACAATCGCCATTCATTAGGGAGAGAGAGAGAGAGAACGCAGGAGTAGGGGGCATGAGGATACATTTCAGTGGAGAGGAGAACCGGTTTCCCAGGCAGGAAAGAAGAGAGACTTCTGAATATTCATAATATGCATATGTATTTATGCAAATAATTGTTGAATCTGCATTTAATTCACCTGCTGCTCCTTTGAATGTTTAGGACACGCCAGGGCTCTGCTGGTAACTTATCTCCTGCAGTTCTGTGTGGCGGGCAGAAGCACAAGTCACAAGAAGTTGCTGGGACTCACACATTCTTTCATGCATCATTTGTGCAAACCCTCTTTTTAAAAATAAATAAAAGGGTTGTAGGAGCTGGACACTTCACGTAATACCTAAAAGCCTCAGATATTTCAGAAAAGGAGGCTTGCTTTGTGAGAAAAATTGTCCCCAAGAAAAGTGCCGAAACGTCAAACCATTACTGGTAAGAGTGACACCTTTATTAGTGAACTATGTTTAAATATGCATCTACCTCACAGGACCGCAAGCCTTTCAAGGCTTTTAAACTGCCAGTGTACTCCTCAATGCTTAGCCAGGTACCAAAGTGTGTGTGTGTTATATATATATATGCCCTGAGGAAGGTCCCGTTGGGAGGACCGAAACGTTGGCGGCCTTGTGTTACTGAATACACTTTTTTGATACCATACCTGCAGTGTGCTGTCTCTTTTTGGCTATCAGGATCCCCTGGTCTCCATATGTCTACATACTCTCTATGGGACAAGCATCTGCCTCCTGCAACAAAACCGTGAGTGCTAATCTCCATACCTGACATATATATATATATATATATATATATATATATATATAATCATTTTCATGTCATTTCCCAGAATCCCTTGCTGCAGCGGAAGCACTGTACGCTAGGTCAGCGGTGCACAAACTAGGGGGCGCAAGACTTTTGGGGGGGGGGTGGCGCCTCACTTGCCCGACTTCCGTGTTCACTCGGCTCCATGACAACGCGGCGGGGGGGGGAGGGCAGGGGGGCGCAGTGCAGGGAGTTTGTGCACCCATGTGCTAGGTGATAATGGTGAAAGGTCTGCAACCCTGCCTATCTAAGACATGTGAATGTGCTCACAAGTAATCTTTTTATTTGCTATATATATATATACAGTTATATTTAACTGTGTGTATATATATTAAACACAGTTATATTTCCATTTGCTATATATTATATATATATTTATTTAATATTTATAATTCATGATCGTTTCTAGCACTCCGCCATATGATGCCACCAAAGACACAATGGTATTAACATCACCCAATCACGGCCAGATGATTGCAGCACAGGGGAATAAAGTGTTTGGCCTAAGATCAATGCGCTGGCGGTTTTGCCGTGCCAATGGGGGTTTCTTTTAAAGGCCTTCAGATTCCCTGGCCCTGACCCTTGTCCACTGAAACCCAACAGGCCTTTGTCAAACTGAAGATCTTAATCAATCTTTGGCTGTGACTGGGGAGTGACAGGAGGAAGATGGATGAGGGATTGAATGACCTCTGGCCCTCCCTCTTGTGTTTGGTCTGCTTGCATCCAACCTCCCTTAGACAATTGAGGAACAACCTGCTAGCAGAGGTCACAACCTCCAGCCTGGTGCTTCTTTCTTATCCTCTCAGAGGGACCATTAATTCCCCCCAAATCCACGCCCATGGCCCTTAACTGCATGAGATCTGAGTCCAAACTGGACATTGAGGAGGGGAATCCCTGGAGATTCCAGGAAGGCAAATAATTTAATATACAGGGGATGGATGCTGATAATATAGGGGGAGACGTGGAGTGTAGGAGTGAGGGGATGATGTGATGCAGGGCTGGCCAACTGGTTGCCGGCAAGGCAGATGCACAGGGATTACGTGTGGCCCCCAAAACTGCCACTATGTATATGTACCATACAGACACCGAGGGCAAATGAGGGCTCAGAACAAGTGCAAAAGAGAACAGCGGACACAAGATGAGAGAGAGGTATCACTTGCTGAAGTGTCCACTCATGGAACAAATCCTGCCAATAGCACTGATGCTAAACATTCACGAGGAATGCTACAGCCTTAGCTGTACAATATGGGATCAATTCCTACCGTTCAGACATGGACAGGCCACTTTATTGCCCTGTGCCCATGTGCATCCAACTGTAAATAAGTCATATTTTTATGTAAGGTGTTAGAAATGTACGGTCAGGTTTGTTTGGTAAAGGCAAAATGTAATAACAAGTTATGACTATTATAGGTTATTCCTACGATACAAAAATGAAGTCAGCTTTCTTGCCCCTGGGATAATGGTGTTTTTTGGTCACCAACAGGTTAAAGCTTTAAAAGATACTGGAGCACAGCAGCATAAATGAGAAGGACCAGGAAGATGTCCATTCAATTAAACGGACCCTGAATAACATGCTACTCTATAGTAGGCTCCGATATAGTCGCCAGCCAAGACTTAATCCAAAGGAGGGAGTTATTCCCGTGTGGCAGATTTCAACTAATATAGCTGTGCATTCACTTAACATCAGAGAGCCAGAACATGGGCCAGAAGTGATGCACAGTGTGTTTCCATTCCCGTACCACTCATGGCAAAGAGGAAAAAACTGACTGTCTTCATTCTATGAAATGTTTAATATAGGACACTACAAGTCTGAAGTAGCCCAAGGAGGCCAGAAACAAACCGGTTACAGTCAAAGCGATTGCGGTGTCACAGATACAAACCGGATGAACTAATTACACATATAGCAAACTGAACTTATATATGAACAACGTAGATTGTAAGCTCCCCGGGACAGGGACTTCTTTTCCTAATGTTACTTTTGTGTCTGAAGCGCTTCTTCCCATTATGTGTTATATTATTCACTGCTGTGAAGCGCTCTGTACATGGATGGCGCTATATACATAAAGATATACATACCAGTACAAACACAAGAAAGGCAGAACATTAAGAAATTCTACATTATGCCTTAAATCTCTTTAAATTAAAAACCTTCATTTCCACGATAAGTCACTTAGAAACCTTGGTGGCGCTGCATAGAGGCGGTTATTATATATTAATCCCCAATTAGTTTCTAGGAAAACTTTACTTTTACTATTGATTTTTAATTCCCTTGTTTGAAACTTGAGATTATTCTAAAACACAAAGTTTTATGACACATCGGGGGTTATTGATTAAAGTGTGTTGGGCACTACCCCACGGAAAATCCTATTAATTCAATGGGACTTTTCATACACTAGTGCTCGATCTAGTGCACTTGCACTTTAAAATAAACAACAGGGATTATTCATTAGAGATTTGAAACTAACTAGGATTTCATTTGCCACAAAAGCAATAGGCATTGTGTAATTGCTGGAATTTATTACTGTGCGGTTAAACTTACTTTAGGGATTATATTTGAAAAATTAAAATGAAACAATTACACGTTTACACCTAGTATTAAAGTTACGTGCCTCGGTGTTTTATTGTCTCTGTCATTTACAGTTGGGCTACACCTTCCAGGCACCAATGTGAGAGTTCCTCGTCAATAGATATCAGAAGACTACAAATGAGATGTTTGCCGTCTCTAATACTCCTATGAAACAAAATGAGAGAAATTCAAAGCTGATTCTATAACATATATATTAACCAGACCAATACAGCTACTAGCTCCCTGCCCTAAACATCGTGTATATCTCGCCTCAGAAATATCAATGGTTAATTCATCTATATTGGTTATACTTATCTATACTCAGCCAATCATTGTGTCTGTTTCTCTGCCTTCTGCCATGCCATTTGTTCAGATTCTCCCCGTGTGCCAGCCCTGCCACCTGGACCTCTTGGCCTTGTGTGCAAGCCTTCTGTCAACTGCCCTCCCTTGGGACCTGCTAATTAATGGCTTGTTTCCATTCCCCTCATGGCAGATTTAATTACACGATTTGACGCCAGAGAGAAACATATAGTTGGGATCATTCCTACCTTGACATCCCCCATTGCGCTCTTCATAACCGGCGTTGCACAAACAGTTCCCAATGGGCACCAGCCACTCGCCATCAGCCCCACAGTACATCTTGGGCACATCTTTCTCCTCCGAGTTATTGACGCAGGAGCCGCGGACTTCCACTAACGAGGAGGTGTCAGAGCCTGTGATGGTATCAGGGAACTGGGCCAGGTTTCTGACAGTCAATGGACACTTCTTGTAGAACACACGGACTGACACAAGGGCAATGCATGCTCCCACATCTTGGAAGGCCAGGTAAAAGCCCTTCTTGCTGAGCGGACCCACATCTCTGACCTCGGTGTTGAGCTTCATGATCCGGTCTCCAATGTCCACTTGGGTGAAGCTCTCGTCGGCTGCAATGGTGTCAATTTTGACAAACTGAGTCTCACGGATGTAACGTTCCTTGTCATTGTTGGACTCGTAGTAGTAGAGATTAAAGGTCTCCTTGCAGGTGCCCATCACCCCAGGCAAGCTATTGCAGTCCCTTAGCGTGAATTTGATCTCAACATACACTCTCTGTGCCCCACTGCGGGGGATCCAGTCAGTCCTTAACCAGTTGTTCTGGCTGGACTCCATGACATTGCAGACCTGATACGTTCGTATGGGAGTGTTCTTCTCATCCATGATGCTCACCTCCTCCCACTATCACAGTAAAAATACACAAAAAAAGCATGTTAGATGGAAATACTGTTTTCTGGGACTTCACTCTAATGTGGAAACACCATATTCACCCCAGTGTGATTATGACGAAGTCACATAATAATAAGAAAGAAACAAAGAAAACATACGATGGTCTTCAGAGCAGAAGTTTCTTTGGTTGCTATATAGAATTCTAAATATCATTATATATAGTATAGCAATAGTTAAGAGTGCCTTAAAGCAGTGAATCACAACTCCAGTCCTCAAGTACCCCCAACAGGTCAGGTTAAGGATATCCCTGCTTCTGATTGAGCCACCTGTGCTGAAGCAGAGATATCCTTAAAACCTGACCTGCTGGGGGTACTTGAGGGCTGGAGTTGGGAATTACTAGATGAAGACTGAATATAGTGCACCAAAGAACCTACAGACAGCAGATGTCTGCCCAACTACCAACAGGAATCGTTTCTGATGCCTCCTGCTGGCACTAGAGCAGCCGATGACTGCAGAGTGAAACCTACAGCACGAAATCATATCTCCAATTCCTGAAATGGGATTCAGTGTGCTGCTTTTCTGGACAGCCTCCTACTGGGCCATGTAAGTAAGAAGTCAGCACTTCCACAAAGCCTGTATATAGGGCCCCACTATGCACAAGAGAATAACACTAATCCCAATAACATATTATATGAGCAGGAGTTGGAAATTGGCTCAGCAACCTCCCGCTCTGGTCGGACCAGCACTGCTCTTACCTTGCACAGTCCTTCATAAACTAGCCCCGGCTATGGGCAATTATAACCATAACCAGCTCAAGCACAAAGCCAGGAGAGAGGAGGTTAAGTTGGGAGAGGAAATGCTATCCAGGACCTTAACGAGTTCAGGCTGCCCATGTACTGTTACATTTTTCAGTGGAGGCTTAAAAATAGCACAGATAGGTATGCCGGGTTTGAAGAAACAGTCACGTCCACAGAGAGACAGGAAAGTGTCCATCTCACATCACTTACATATCGCTGCAGTACTAACAGCCCAGATATTACTAAAAACACCATCCATTCATATTATGTCTAGTTAAGTTCATCTTAGACTTGGAATTCACTCACGTCCTAAAGATACAAATCAGTTTTGTAGCAATAAGATTGCAAAGTGTGTGCATTATACACACACACACAAATGTATACACATACAATCACACACAGATGTATACATAGAGATGCAGCGGCCGTCATTCGAACATATCACGGAGCCGTTTTCGTGTGCGCTGCTGTACTCCGCGCGGCCAATCACGAGGTTGCTTTGTTTGAATTTCATGGATCCCGATTTCTTTGGGCGCAATTCTTCGCGTTTCCGAGGCAGAAATTCATGAATTGTAATGTGTACAGTACAGTATCAATTTTGCAGGTTTTTAAAAACCAGAACACTAAAATGCCATTTTCTGCACTCGATAAAAACGAGTCAACACGCGCTCATGACGTGCCATGACATGGGTATTCCGAGGTATACAACGCGTGATATGTCCGAATAACGGCCGCTGCATCTGTACACACATACATACAGTGCTTTTGTTGACATACACTAAGCTTTATGTGTTGTAATTAACTTACAATCTAATTTCTTTCGGAATCAAAAGATCAGGGCGTTTTTGTGACTTCCTCAAGGTCGTGTCTAAGTTGTTGTTTTTCCCCCCCACTAAACTTGCAGTCAGAAGAAGGGTTTCATACTTTCACCAGTCATGCCATTGTGCTAATCTGGTGTGGGAACAGGACAGGCCATGTCCCAACAAAAGCCCTATAGGCTTTAGAAATGTGATGCACATCCTCTTCCACACTGTCTATTGCAGACAATCAGAAGTAAATAGATCCTGGACACCGTGCCAGCTGCCTGTCAGTCATCCCAACCTCTCTCCGCCGCCGACAGAAACTCGAGAAATTGCATAAACCAGAGCTGTGCTCAAAATCAGGCTCAAAGGGCCGAGCTGCCAATTATTAGGAAGTCTTGTGACTGTCACATGTACAGTAGGCCCGCATACTCTGGCCACCGCAGGTGTGTCGGAAGTGACCAATCAACTTCTAAGTAGGTTTATATCTTTATCAGATTATACTCATATCATGCAGGAAATGTAGTCTGCGCTTTGCATTATGGGACATAACCAATGCAAGTACAGGGTATAAAATAGCAACACAGGCACAGGGGGTAAGTATCGTTAGAGGAACGTAGGCATGCGGCCCTACTGTTGTGTGTTAATGAGCGACTGTTGTAACTATAAACCCTTTTTACAATCAAATATTAGCACTATGCTGTAGCCTCATAGCAAAAACTAATTGCACAACACACTACTATAAAAGAACATGTGAGTTTAGCATTGCTACTTTCTTCCACTCATCTCCCCGTGTTATCTCATATTTTGGTAAACAGCGGTCACAGATCACAGCGGCAAAGCTATGCTTATCTGTAACCGCAGAATCTAACAATGAATGACTCAAATACTTGGTGCTAGAAGACTGCTTTTTTTTCTGTACGAACCTGTAAACCTGCCCAAAACGTCCCGTCTGCGAAAACTGATCATTGAATTTGATAGGCTTTTTTTTTATCGGGGGGTGGGGGGGTGTATAAAACATTTTCTCCATTTCAAATTGGTAAATGCCAAGGTGCCCGTTAATTTATTTGAGGAAGATTATCTCGTCAAAAAAAAAGTGCAGTTCTAAACATGTATAAGGTAATTGGAAGTGAATCAGTAATTAGATAAATATACCAAATAAAACTTTGGATAAGTGTAGCGGTAATCAACTCCAGTCCTCAAGAGCTACCAACAGGTCAGGTTTTCAGGATATCTCTGCTTCAGCACAGGTTTCTTTGACTGAGCCACTGATTGAGCTACCTGTGCTGAAGCAGGGATATCCTGAAGACCTGACCTGTTGGTGGCCCTTGAGGACTTGAGTTGGCCACTCCTGGATAAGTGCATATTGCTGAATCTGTGGGTGCAAATGATCTGCTTCAGTAAAACGCGACAGTAAAAGATCTTCCAGTGCTAAAACATTAACATTTTATCATTTTTTTCCTGCCTGTGAATACTATATTCTTTCTGTAGCTAACACGATGTATGAACAAAATATTAAGAGCACATTAACACAAATAGGAAACTTGATGCATTCTTTATTAACATATTCCAGAAATGTACCAACTATAATATATCTCCCTTCAATGCCCTTCCAAATATTCCAATTACAGATACAAATTTCCATTTGCTGCTGTATCCAATTTCAGGTTTTTTTAACAGGCATTCAAATAAGACCCTAATTCCTAAAAATCCTATTTTTTTTTACCTTTCTGGTCATTAGTCAGCCAGTGATGGCTATCCTGCTGGAATATAAGGTTTCAGCCCCACAAAGGGTAATTGATATGGTGGGCTGCAGAGGTAATAAGCCACTCTGCACAATCAACCAAAAATGAGCCTCTCTGAATCGACATAAAGAGCCAATCATCCTATTACAGGCTCTTAATTGTGCAAAATCCACAACTTACCCCTCCTTCTAAAGGACTTGCTATCCAGCCAAGTTCTCCCTGTACTGATCTGGAATCGAGGAGGGTAACTGCAATGAAAAGAACATGTATTTCTGTCAATGGCATTTACTTGCACTCGACTTTTGTATGTGTTTCTATTATATATATATATATATATATATATATATATATCACGCATTGTTTATATATATATATATATATATATATATATATATATATATATATATATCACGCATTGTTTATATATATATATATATATATATATATATATATATAAACTAAAAAAATAAATAGATGATACAGTTTTGTGGCTAACGAAATGCATCTATTTACGAAATGCAATCTATTTATTTCTTGATTATTGAAGCTCGGCTAACACGGTACTGATACCCCTAAATACATATATATATATATACATATATCTCAAGATCATAAAAAGTGGTCAGGTTTACCAGCACAGGGCAAAATATATCAAATACAATATTATATTGTTCCATCAGGCACTAGATAGCCTGACCTTCAGATTATATATATATATATATATATATATATATATATATATATATATATATATATATATATATATATATATATATATATAGTTTCGGGGAACTGATGTGCCTGACGAGGGGATCTTCCCCCAAACGTTGAGCTTGTTTATTCTCTGTGAGACGAACGGAATAAGAGAAAAATGTCCGTGAGACCTCAGTCATTTTTACAGTGAGTGTGACGGACCACTTCGTACTTCTTATGGATAAGGACGTGTTAGTGCCTCCACCCAGCCTGGGAGCACCAGTAACAGGACGCCATGCCTCCCACAAGCAACCGTGAACCCACATTGTGTGTGTGTGTGTGTGTGTGTGTGTGTGTGTGTGTGTGTGTGTGTGTGTGTGTGTGTGTGTATATATATATATACAGTATATATCACAGATATTTTAGATCTCTGATAAATCTCAGTAGTGAACCAAAAACGGTATTAAGACAAAATATACCCATATACAGAGAGGCAAACACACACACACACACACACACACACACGTTTATGTATGTGACGCTTTAGGATATGTTTTTACAGTCACTCAACATTTTAAATGATTTCCATTAAGCTTCACCGTAAAATAATAATAAATAATAATAATAATGTTTTTGCAGCAATGCGCTCCCCATTGTGCCCATTCCCCTCTCTGCACCTCTACTTCTCACTGTGGGGCCTGGGTGCTTGTTTAGAGCCCTCTGGTTAACATTGCATTGTAAAATATCTTCTATCTAGTAAATAAAACGGGAAGGTGAAGAGGTCAGGGGAAAGGTCCACCGTCTAACACACTGTAGTCTAACACACTGTACGGCAGCATTCATAAAACACATCTCATTTATCTACCCCTTACAGCAGGGGGGCTCAACTCCAGTCCTCAAGCCCCCCCAACAGGTCAGCTTTCCAGGATATCCCAGCTTCAGCACAGGTGGCTCAATCAGTCCCTGCTTTAGCACAGGTGGCTCAAACAGAGGCTCAGTCTTTGACAGAGCCTCTGATTGAGCCACCTGTGCTAAAGCTGGGATATCCTGAAAACCTGACCTGTTGGGGGGTGGGGCGCTTGAGGATCGGAGTTGCAGGGATGCCGCAGGATGAATCTTCACTGCTTGTATCTTTAATGGCAATCAAGGGTTTTTGTTTAAATGACAGTGATGGCTGAACCAATACATATTTACTGTAACAAATAACCAATTCACTGCCACAGAGGGCTTGCAATCCATGGGAAAATAGGACTTGCTGACCACCACTCTCCAAGAAATGGTTAATTCCTAGCTAAATCTAACTAGCGCGCGTGTGTGTGTGTGTGTGTGTGTGTGTGTGTGTGTGTGTGTGTGTGTGTGTGTGTGTGTGTGTGTGTGTGTGTGTGTGTGTGTGTGTGTGTGTGTGTGTGTGTGTGTGTGTGTGTGTGTGTGTGTGTGTATCATTTTTTGTATTATTATTTTTTATATCTTATCTTTTTTTTAATACATATTCACTATTTTTGCTTTTACTCCGGTTCAAATTTGGACTGAATGTCCAAAGTCTAAGAAGGTTTCCCCAGTGCAGATGGGTCTTTGGCCACGCATCGATTGCCCTGGCACTCAAGGTGTTAATTCCCACTAGCAAGGATTAATAGACTGATCTGTGCTGATCACAACCAGTTAGCAGAAGGAAAATCTGATTTTTCTCATCAGTCATTTAGTGCATTTCAACAGCTTCCTTTATGCTTTTATTTCTGGACGTTGTGGAGGAAGCTGGATTCCTGTTTAATTAATTTTTTTTACTATTTTTACAAAATCATGCTGATCCCCATTACCCTTTTTTTGTGTAAAACTAAATTCCCAGCCCCCCCCCCCCCCTCAATGCAAGCTACATCCATCTGGATTCATATAAAGTAGATTAAACATACAAAGAGAACAATGAGGCTCAATTTATACAAAAAGAGGGGATAAGGGGAAAGAGAAAGGGAGACGTGACCAGCATCTAAATCTGCAAAGCCCCCCTCCCTATCCCCACTATCAGTACGGCAGACCCCCACCCCCACTATCAGTACGGCAGACCCCCACCCCCACTATCAGTACGGCAGACCCCCACCCCCACTATCAGTACGGCAGACCCCCACCCCCACTATCAGTACGGCAGACCCCCACCCCCACTATCAGTACGGCAGACCCCCACCCCCACTAGGCAGCCTCTGCTGCAACTTTATGGCCGGCAAGTTTAGGGTTGTTAAGGGAATATGGATTTGTACATATGTGACATAGTAATACATTGACAACTGCAAAGGATACATACAAATATCGAAATGTGTGTGTCTACACATATATATATATATATATATATATATATATATATACATGTAGAGGTATCAGTACCGTGTTATATATATATATATATATATATATATATATATATATATATATATATATATATACACATATATGTGCCACAATTATGTGTGTGTGTGTATATATATATATATATATATATATATATACACACATTAAAATGTATGTGTATATATATATATATATATATATATATATATATATATATATATATATATATATATACACCAACATACATACATTTTAATGTGTATATATATATATATATATATATATATATATATATATATATATATATATATATATATATATATATATACACACATGTCTCTCTCTATATATATAGATTTCTTCTAAACAATATTTCTTTGCGAACAGACACTTATGCATAAACACATTAATTAGATTATATTGACACACATGTACTGTATATTACTATAAATAAATTCAACATTACATTATTCCATATACAAAGATACATAACTACTGTCCACATCGTCTGCATACATGCACAACAGTACACACCTACATATATGCACACATTCTAAATGTGTGTGTGTGTGTGTGTGTGTGTGTGTGTGTGTGTTTGTGTGTGTTTGTGTGTATATATATATATATTACACACACACTATATAAACCTGTATACATGGATATTACACAACTACTGCGAATCATATTTATGGCTGGAAAGGTGGGATTATTTCAGTTTAATAAAGAAAACGGTCACTACAGAATCATTATCTTCCACATCTGCATATGTATACTAAGAGGGTGTATATATACACACATACAATGGGAGAGATGTCTCACTGTATACAGACAAAGAAACAACCCCGTGCAAATAGAAAACAACAACCTGTATACGGCTCTCTTTAGAACATTGAAATGCACAAGGATCTTAGATTGTAAGCTCTCCGGGCAAGGATTTCCTTATCTGATTTTCTGCTTGTTGCATTATAATTCACTGTAGTGTGTTAGCGTTGTAAAGCGCCGAGTACACTAGTGTTGCTATATCAATAAAAATATATATATACACACTGTACAGAACTATAACTAATCTAAAGACTGATGTGTGCTTGTGATGTAAGAAACACGCGTGTAAACTATTCCTGTCACTTTTCCCCATTAGTACACTATGCCCAGACACACAGGACCAGCCAAGCCTTTCCCTCTTGTAGTACTGAGAGGGTCTGAGCCTGGCACCAAGGTAAGGAGGACAGATCATTCCCCAAGCCCTCAATCTACAGCCAGAGAGCAAATCACAGCCCACTGCTGGCCCAGCCGCGTTCCCAGATCCAGGGGGCAGGTTAGCCCTTCTCATGCACATGGATATAACCAAAATCAGCACCAAGAAGCACAAGTCTGTAGTTGCAAGACCTGAGAAGCGAAATAACCAGTGCACATCAATTCCATTTACATGTGCAGGGTGTCCCAGTATAGAGGGACACATGCAAGAAGAAGACTCATCCACAGTCATTGTGTCTTGGATTTGGCAACAATAAATAAAACAAAAAGTCTTCAGGGAGACTATCCAACTTCAGTTTCCATTGATGCCCCCCAAAGAAAAGGGGGTTTCTAATCATTCTTCAGTGAGCAGGAAAGAAAAGAAGAGCTGAACTCTGTCCTTTTTTTTTTGGCAACATCTTCTTCTGCTGGAGTCTCATCCCCAGAGAATCTCCATACATCCACCTGGGTGATTGTCCCAATGAAGGGGTGACCACTCCATGCCCCCTGTCCCAAAAGTGTACCCGGCTAAGTGCGAATAAAGAGAAGGACGCGTCCACGGGGGTGACAGGGTTCCTATGCCTTACCTTCACTGGCTGGGTATATCCTAGATCCTGTAACTGCTGAACAGACCCCAAAGAGCAGAGAGCACAAGATGCAATGTACAATCCCAGCCATGGTGGCTGCTGAAGGGGATGATGTGGAAGGATGGTGACTGCACACACTGTGCCTGCTCCAGTTCCCTTCAATATCCCAGTGGAATAAATGCTTTAAGTTTTTAGTGCAGCAGTAAGACATTGCCAAGGAGGCTGGGTCTTGCTGGCTCCTGCCCTCCCCTGTACCTCTGCTCCCTTTCACTCAAGCTGCTATTCACCAATCATATGGAGGAGGAGGTGGAGTGCGGTTGGGGTGGGGGAGGGGGGAGTTGAAGCACCTCCCCGTTTACCTGGACTGGCCTGGGACTGCCAGACAGACACAGACAGAGGGAGTGATTTAAACCCATGCTACAGAAATCTGCACAGCACAGTCTTGCAGTCCTCCTGGAAATATGGCATGTTTGTAACCCACACAGTCTTTTTGAACCCTTCATTTAAATTGCTTCCTTATAAATTAGCACATTACAAACATATTTATACATAGGTAGAAGGAGTGGCTCAGTGAGTAAAGACACCGACTCTGGCACTGAGTGTGAAGCAGGGGAACCGGTGTCGGCTCCTTGTGACCTTGGGCAAGTCACTTTATCTCCCTGTGCCTCATGCACCAAAAACATAGATTGTAAGCTCCACGGGGCAGGGACCTGTGCCTGCAAAATGTCTCTGTAAAGCGCTACGTAAAACACTATACAAGAACAAACAACAATTATTATTATAAGTTATCTGCTAGTGTTTGCCAAGCTTATTTTCTCCTGTATTACATTTCACAGCTCTTTCAATCTAATGATTGCAATGCGAGACATTTCTATACTTGTACTGATATAATCCTGAGACACGTGAATACAGATTAATAACTATACACAGTCCTTCCCGTGCATTGAAGATCACAAGTGTGCCAAAGATGCATACTCTATATAAACTGCATAAACAACGCAGTACATTGCTACCGCAGCCAAACATTGCCCTGTGCACACTGAAAATCTTCATTCCGTCTGGGCCTGGTCATTCTTTTGAATGTCTAGTCTCTTTGGCACTAGAAAGCCTCCCTGGCAGTGAAATGGTTAACACATACGATTTTACTTCGGTCAGCGTAAAGGGCGTTCACCGTCCCTGCATTTATTTCCTATTCTAATGAAGTGCTGACCGTTTCCATTATGAGCTTCTGTCATATTGACCAAACAACAACAAACTGGCACTTAGACTATTTCATTTAATTTCCAAGGGGAAATCAGCGCTAAAGACCTCTGAAAGTTCCTCCCACCATGGCCGCTAAGGAAAGAAGTACTGTACGTCTCATTATCAGAGATCTTTGCCATCAATCCCTACATGTATTCTCAAGAAGAAGGATATATTCTTATATCGGGCTGACAGGCGTATGCTGCATTTCACTGATGAGCCAGGAACATACATTTACGGTGACATTCAATGTCACAAGGAGTCCACACTGGTCTATGACACACGGTCCCTCTAATATTAATAATAATTTTTTTCTTGGCAGCACTGTACATAGAATGTTTGCCGGCACGAGTCCCTGCCCCACAGAGCTAACAATCTGAGGCACAGGGAGATAAAGTGACTTGCCCAAGGTCACAACGAGTTGACACCGGGATTTGAACCATCCTTCAGTCACTAATATGAATAGAGAAGGAAGATGCCGAGGAGACGGGCACTGGGACATGTTGGAGTTGGCATACAGTATTACAGTATAAGGGGCATGTCTTTTTTCCTAAAAATTAAAGGAAACATTTGGGGCAATTAAAGGATGGGCTGAAATCCTTTGTTAGTGTTTCTGAAAACAGACACTAAGTTGCCTAAATGTACAGGGTCTAAATCAGGGGAGGGCAACTCCAGTCCTCAAGGGCCACCAACAGGTTAGATTTTCAGGATATCCCTGCTTCAGCACAGGTGGCTTCGTCTTTGACTGAGCAACTGATTGAGCCACCTGTGCTGAAGCAGGGATATCCTGAGAACCTGACAATTATGTGCAATGATCTAAGCTGACGATCGATTAACGAAGATCTGGTTTCCCGGGGCGCACAAAATGGCCACCAATTTCTTAAGAGGACGTGGTGTGGCTTCCTAAATACTTGCTGTAGCAACCTGAGGAAGCTTAATGAAGGACAGAACGAGTGGGAAATAAAATGCAGTAAGTATTATCTAATGCTACACAACTGATGTATTTATAAAAAACCACATATAGTATTTTGATGGAAATGCTGCTTTAAGCAGAATAACTCCATTCTGGTTCCTAATTGAAATGATGTTTGTTCGATTCCCTTGCCAGACTGCTCATTACCTCCTGCCCATCAGTCAAGAGATAAATATTGAACTTCCCCACGCCTCTTTTAATTTGCTCAAACCGCCACAAACGCTGACTTTTGGCAGAGCTGTGTTAGGGAGAGGGGAAGCAGATCTGCGAGCACACCGGCCAACATCTGAACCCTCTTTGCAGGGACGTTTGGAAGTAAAGACTGGGACATCTCTTCATCTTATGTTGGGATAAGCCCCGCAGGGACTCCAGTCCTCAAGCCCCCCCCCCCCCCCCTACAGGTCAGGTTTGAAGGATATCCCAGCTTCAGCACAGGTGACTCAGTCGAAGACAGCACCAACTGTGCTGAAGCAGGGATAACCTTAAAACCTGACCTGTTGCGGCTTCTTGAGGACTAGCGTTGAGCACCCCTAGAATAAGGGATCTATTTATGGGGAGCAAGTAGCGTGAAAAATGATACATTTATCAACAAATGATAAGGAAGTCTCCCACACATAAATAGGGAGATTTGGACACGGGCAAAACTGTCAGAACCCTGTTATCAAACTCAAGCTTTAGGGGGGAAAAGAAATCGTGCATTATTCTGAGGCACCTTTTAACTGAATAACGAATATTTCAAAGCCCCTGAAATTTGAATGACCGATATTTTGCGTGGGTTCATTTAAAATGGACACTGCCCTAAATCTTGTACATATTCCTGAAAGGCTGTAAGGTTTGAGATCGCTGTCGTAACATTGTAAATTTGTCTTCACAGGCCTAGCTGCAAAAAAAAAAAAATGTAAAAAGGCCCATATAATTTGTAGGACATCATTTGTAAAGAGCGTTAAAATATGACAGATTTACATTTAATGTGGTGAGTGCTTTTAAATTTCCAATCATTTCCAGTAGGTCATTAAGGAGGGCTGGTGTTTTAAAGACTTCATGGGAATTATCCTAGGGATAGTTAACTCTCTCAGTGCTGGAGGGATCTCACACCCTATTGCTTCAACACCAAAAGAGTTAATATTTCAGAACAGTCATCCAGAGAAAAACCTCTTGCCTTCAGAGTGCTGCAATGTTGAAATATTACAATGTCAGATGCAGCAGTGCTTGTGCTGTGTCTCAATATGCTGGCAGAGGCATCGAAATAATCCAAATAAAAGCTATGGTTCCCGTTGCTGCAGCCGGCTCTGTGCAGAGTGCAATTGTCAGTGAAAAATGGATGGCTTTGTTAATGAATTTGGTTGTTAACAGTGTTTGCGGTGCAGAAAGTGGCAATTTAAAGCCCTTTCTGCTTTCATGTGGCGAGCTACAAGCTGAACAATGATTTAAACACTGTCCTGGGACTTACCATAAGGGCTGCAGCAATCTCACTATGAGTCAACAGCTCCCCC
Source organism: Ascaphus truei (assembly GCF_040206685.1). NCBI lineage: Eukaryota > Metazoa > Chordata > Amphibia > Anura > Ascaphidae > Ascaphus > Ascaphus truei. The sequence goes on along the minus strand of NC_134496.1, from coordinate 9,233,253 downwards.
TAGCGGGCAAGGCTTCAAAAGGCAGGCATGGGGGAGCCCACTTTTACAGCACCAGAGCTATCAAGAAAATGACTTTCATATTTATTTATTTTTTATTTATTTATAAAAATGTTTTACCAGGAAGTAATACATTGAGATTTACCTCTCGTTTTCACGTGTGTCCTGGGCACAGCGCTTGCAGAGTACACATCACTGAATGTAGACGTTTTGCAGACAATGCCCTGAAGAGCTTACCAGCTCATTATTGGTGTGTGCGGCATCGGGAGAACAAGTCACAAAGACGCTCAACCCTTTTAGTTGAGAAAACCCACAACTATACCGTCTGAAGGAAAGAAACAAAACCCCTTACAATAAAAACGGAAATACAGTTTATCTTGTCTGATTAAATAATAAAAATCTTAGTCTTAATAAAGAAGCAATGCAAGCTAGAGATTTGTTTTTATTTTTTTAACATAGGATTGAAGCAGGGGGTCTCCGGATATCGACCCCATTCATTTCCGGTTCGGGGACCCCCTCTATCTGGAGATACTTACCTCCATATGTGGTGCCGGTAGCAATCCGCTCGGCTAGCAAGGTTCATGTAATGGCCTCTGTTCATACTGTAGCTCCTGCGCCCTGCTGGCCAATAGGAAGCTGTGACATCATCAGATTCGGCTTCCTATTGGCCCAGGTAACGCGGGAGCTTTAAACTTTAAACCCCAGCCAGCTCAACCGGAGCTGCTACTGGCACCCACTACGGAGGTATGTATCTACGGAAGCAGGGGGTCCCCGGAGCTGAAATTAACGGGGGTTCAGCTCCGGAGATCCTCTATTTCAAACCTGTTAACACTTTAGTACTTTCAAACCTTCTCTGCCATTTTTACACTTTACAACCAGAGACGTGTAGTTTTACAAAAAAACATTGTCTGCCTTTTATGGCACTTGGGTTAATACAATATTTTTCGTACATGACCTATTTACGTTGGTCACTTACTTATATTGGCAACTCCTTTTCGTAGCTTTTCATATCAGAAGAGAAAAGTGCATTAAATATGACTATTTTTTTATACACTTTTTTCCTGGCACAAGCAATGCTGGTTTCTTAGTCCGGTCATGTGCTATAGTAATATTTATTTTTCCCATATAGCCCTGAGAATCCATACAACAACAGAGCCAATGAAAAGATTTCAGGTTGCAAAGGTTGGCCTGCAATAAAATCTACAAGATGTGTGATGCCCAGGACGAGCGAGGTTATTTGAGCTGAATAAGTGGCTCGGTGAGTAAAAACTAGAGTTTCCATGGGGCTTCTCCAAAAAATCTGGGCACAATGGAGAAAGATCCAACGCGCTCGAGACACACACACCTCACTTCTCTCCACTCCATGCTGTTTCCTCCTCTCCTATGCCCCAACCCCAGGCTCCTGACACCTCCTGATTGGCTGCATTACTCAGCAGCAGCCAATCAGGATGGAGGAAGTTGCTCAGCCCCCTAGCAGCAGCCCTCCTCTCTCCCTGCTCGCCGAAATCCCGGGCCCCCCAAAGCCGGTCAGGTCAGTATGTCCAGAGAGGTAATACCGGTATACACATACACGCCCAGAGAGGTAATACCGGTATACACATACACACCCAGAGAGGTAATACCGGTATACACATACACACCCAGAGAGGTAATACCAGTATACACATACATGCCCTGAGAGGTAATACCGGTATACACATACACACCCAGAGAGGTAATACCAGTATACACATACATGCCCTGAGAGGTAATACCGGTATACACATACACGCCCAGAGAGGTAATACCGGTATACACATACACGCCCAGAGAGGTAATACCGGTATACACATACACGCTCAGAGAGGTAATACCGGTATACACATACACACCCAGACAGGTAATACCGGTATACACATACACACCCAGAGAGGTAATACCGGTATACACATACACGCCCAGAGAGGTAATACCGGTATACACATACATGCCCTGAGAGGTAATACCGGTATACACATACACGCCCAGAGAGGTAATACCGGTATACACATACACGCTCAGAGAGGTAATACCGGTATACACATACATGCCCAGAGAGGTAATACCGGTATACACATACACGCCCAGAGAGGTAATACCGGTATACACATACACGCCCAGAGAGGTAATACCGGTATACACATACACGCCCAGAGAGGTAATACCGGTATACACATACACGCTCAGAGAGGTAATACCGGTATACACATACACGCTCAGAGAGGTAATACCGGTATACACATACACGCTCAGAGAGGTAATACCGGTGTACACATACACGCCCAGAGAGGTAATACCGGTATACACATACACACCCAGAGAGGTAATACCGGTATACACATACACGCCCAGAGAGGTAATACCGGTATACACATACATGCCCTGAGAGGTAATACCGGTATACACATACACGCCCAGAGAGGTAATACCGGTATACACATACACGCTCAGAGAGGTAATACCGGTATACACATACATGCCCAGAGAGGTAATACCGGTATACACATACACGCCCAGAGAGGTAATACCGGTATACACATACACGCCCAGAGAGGTAATACCGGTATACACATACACGCTCAGAGAGGTAATACCGGTATACACATACACGCTCAGAGAGGTAATACCGGTATACACATACACGCTCAGAGAGGTAATACCGGTGTACACATACACGCCCAGAGAGGTAATACCGGTATACACATACACGCCCAGAGAGGTAATACCGGTATACACATACACGCCCAGAGAGGTAATACCGGTATACTCATACATGTCCAGTATTAACTCTCATTTTAGAATTTCCAAATACAGGCCAGTCCGATTCAATACTGGACACCTGGCAACCCTAATTAGACACTGAGTCTGGAAGCAGGTTCAATTCCCAATGTCAGCTCATTGTGACCTTGGTCAGGTCACTTTATCTCCCTGTGCCTCAGACACCAAAAACATAGATTGTAAGCTCCTCTGGGCAGGGACCTGTGTCTGTAACTTTCCTTTGTGCTGCTGTAACGTAAAAGTTCCTGCATTAACATTAACACACTTTAGTGGATATGCGATGCTATGATAAAAAACACTTAATTTGCAGGTCATAATCATAAATATCCATTCAAGAAAACGCCAGAGCCGGCGCAACCTAGGGGATGGTGTGTGTGTAACGCGACATCAGTTACCGCTATACTCTTTCCAGTCGAAAAGATAACTACTCATTATGCTATTGTCCTGTGTGGATACGGCATTACTCTTAACGTGGCCTTAGGCTGAGTCCATGGTCAGCGCTTAGGCGCTGACCCGTGCTGAGGCGCGATGACGCTTGTCAGTGAGCCCCTGCAGCGCATTGAGAGCAGCTTTAGCAGGGGTGCTCACGGGAGCGCAGGGCCGGTCACGTGAGCGGTTCGCCCAATGAGGGCGAACCAGCTCCGTGACATCACTGGCCCGCCCCCCGACACGCCCCCGGACGGCGCGCGAACTAAGGCCAGGGAAAGCACCGCTTTCCCTCAGCCTCAGCGCGCCTCCGCACGGCTGCAGTCACCATGGACGCAGCCTTACGTGTGGTGAAGTCAGTGAGCCTGACTGAAGATCACAGCGGCCTGTGCTGATCACAGTGGGACTTCCTGGCCTTAATCATAAAACATTGTCAAACATACAGTAGACCAGGGGGTGCTCAACTCTGGTCCTCAAGCCCCTACAACAGGTCAGGTTTTAAGGATTCTTCTGCTTCAGCACAGGTGGCTCAATCTGTGGCTCATTCTATTGAGAAAGCTTGAAAGAGACCCTCTGTGTATGATGCATGCTGCCCGTTTTCACTCCTCTGTTTACAAAACCTACATTTTCACCCCTGTTTTGATAGAGAAAATGATTCATAGTCAAATTCTCTTTTTCTATGAAAAGCATAACTATAGCACAAACATATTGCTAATTACTATGAATTATTTAAAGCAGTTATCCTAGCTGTATGTATATATATATATATATATATATATATATATATATATATATATATAGTGATTTTGTTTCCTCTCCCTCCTTGCGTTTCAGAATGTGTTCCAAGCCGCAGGCCATTACAAAGTCAAAATGGATGACGTTGCGGGTTCCTATGTGCGGGCCACGGGCGCCATCTTTGAAAATCCAGGAAGTGCCCCGGCACCAAAAAAACAGAGTATCTCAGGGGTGTTCTTCCAGGGATAAAATAACACAATTCAACTCCCAGTTCCAATTATGATTTAAAAAAATGTAAAAAAAACCCCACATCTTGGGCGGTATTGCTGCTTTAATACGGAAACCATTTCGATAAGAACGAGAGAGGATTTTTTTATAATGTTACTGTACTTACATTTTTTTCAAATAAATAAGTAGAAGATAGGGTTGGTAGACTCAATTGTACCACTGACTATACAGCCCCATTTCTACCGCTGTATAAACATGTTGTGTTTCCTTAGCATCATTTATCTGAAGTAACATTTCACCCGAGCTGCAAATTGATGTACTTTTCCGTAACTAACCGAAAACCTGCACTTATCCAAAGATTACAGTAATCTTGCCTGCGATGGTTAATGTCTTATTCTTATGTTAGAATAACACTTTTCATGCGATCATGCTTTATGAGAGGGTCAAAAGACAGCAAATCATTAGCTTGTGATGGAATCCGAGTACCCCGGAACATCGTGTATCTGTAGCACAGGGAGCAAGGAACAGCATATTGGTAAATTATACACAAAACAGTGTGTAACTGCACAGTTGTGCTCCGGTACAGTCTGTAACTGTGTGCTTCAATTATATATATATATATATATATATATATAACATTGTATAGTTACCAGAGTAGCCAGAACTGGTCCGGTGACAGAGAGGCAGCACACAGTGATATAGAAAAAACTGTATTAAATACCATTGTGTGCTGTCTCCCTCTCTTGCATTCCCAGTAAAATCAACCCCACACTGATGAGACCCATCAAGGTCGAAACAGCTGTCTGTGGGTGGTTTTCTGGGTATGCACCTTAACCCTGGCTGTGCTCAAAGCTGTGACCATGCAGCAAGCTTAAGCCTATAGGGAACCATGTTAAAAATGGTTATTGAGGCAAAAAGTGACACTGTGTGCTCATTTGCATGTCATTTCCCAGAATCCCTTGCTGCAGTGGAAGTGCTGTATGCTGGGTGATAATGGGGAAAGGCGGGGTTGCAGACCTGCCTAAGACATGCAGATGAGCATACAGTTATATTTGCATATATATATATATATATATATATATATATATATATATATATATATATATATATATATATATATATATATATATATATATATATATATATAATACTGAGTTAAGTTATGGTGAGTAAAAAAAATGACAAAAACCCTCCACAGGAAAGCAAATATGCAAATACAACTGTATGCTCATCTGCATGTCTTAGGCAGGTCTGCAACCCCGCCTTTCCCCATCATCACCCATATATATATATATATATATTATATATACACACACACACACAAGTACAACCTTTTATACTCAAAATGTTGTTCATATCAAGCGACTGTGTGTATCTGAAGAACCACAAAGCATTGTGTATTTGTGATTTCTATACAAAGCACAGTGTGTGTAGACTTGCACATGGTCCCCTCCCACACCTCCAGCTCGGACCGAAGTCTCCTTCTCTGAGGAAATAGCTGAAAGCGGAGAGCCTGGGTTAATTCACTCGTCTGTCTTTGTCAGACCCACCTACTCATGTCCATCCATCTCCCTACAAGACCTCTGCTGTCAGTCATGCACCGGGGCCCAGCGGGACACCTTACAAATGTGTGCGGACTTACAGAGGCCTGGCACCCCGTGTGATGACAGGAGATGAGACAAGGTGCTGAATCGGATCTCTTTACTATGCAATCCCACCGCTTGCAGGAGCAGATTCACAATGAGAACCAGCTGATCTCTAATAAAACGTAGGAAGGCAGAGCTGCCCACTCATACCTCCCACACCTTATCTTTCACATCTGGTGCGCGTGTGACACAACTGCGGACTTTCCTTGCACATGGGATGCAAAAATATACACAAGCAGGGCCTTTGTGTAAGCTCTCAACCTACTGATACATTCAAGTGGGACATTTCTCATATTTAAATGGGTAACCCTTCATACTGCAAACCCGTGTATATTATTTGATGCTATTGAAGTCTATAGATGCACCTAATGTGTAGAGTGGTGCGAACTTATCTGTATTTGTTTCGCTGCCGTTTCAAACAAACTGTCCAAAAAGTATGAAAACCCTCCAAAAATGTGAAATGTTCAAGTGAAACAGCCAAAATTGTTTAAAATAGCATCGACTTAGCAGCCCTATGACTATATATAAATAATTTTAATTATGTTCAATCAACCTTATTACATTTTTCTGTTTTTTGGTCCCTTTAGCAAAACTCAAAATATGTTACTTATTATAATACTTCCCTTGAAAACATCACCAGAGACTTTACTTGGCTGTATCTCTTTACTTGCTATTATGCATGTACTTCATGTACTTGCATGTCAATAACTTAGTGTACCGGTTACCTTCTTTCTGTACCTCACCGTATTTCACTTCTATGAAAACTCTTCTGTTCTGCTCAATGATGTCTTCTCTCTTCACCTTTTGTAACTAAAGCCTTCTCGCACCGTATTCCCTTCTCACTGACTGCCCCACACCTCTGGAATGCCCTTCCCCTCAATACCCCAGTAGCACCCTCTCCATCCACCTTTAAGGCCTATCTAAAAACACACCTCTTTAACGAAGCATATGAGCGGAGCGCTGGCTGATACTATTCATCCCATGTGCATTTACCCTGATCCCCTGCAGACTCACTTACCATAACACACCTCATATGTTTCTAATAGTCGTTGACAGGGTTTTTTTTTGTAATAGGAACAAGAAATACACGTTTATGACAAAAAGAAAAATATCAATAACCCTCCACTAATAGGAATTTCTGAAATAGGGTTACGCTGAGGGAATGAATCTGCATTGTAACATGGATATGTGTGTACACACCTATTTTAGGGGATTGCTGTATGAAAGGTGGAAATAACAAAGTTGCAGTGATCAGTGCAGAATTATAAAGCATAATGGTAGGCAGCAAAAGGGGCGAAAACTCCCTACAAAAAAATGATACAGGGTTTCCATATAGGTTCATAATTCCAATATAGAGTAAGCCCTGTACTATATTTACAGTAAATGGAATAAAATGGCTTTTAGGTTAATGTTAGGTTCTATTTTTCCATTGGAGTACAGAGCTACTGTGAACCAAAACGCACCAGGTTAAAGTGTTAGAAGACGCACAATATCACCATGATGGGGTTAGACTGGTAAATGAAATGGAAGCTTTGTAACATGCACCGGAGTCACAGCCCTTGTGGGAGATGCATTGTAGGAAGGGGAGGAATTGGTTCACATGCTAAATTCAAATGAGGTTCCAGTCAGTGAATAAAACACGTTCGGTGTTTAATCCCGTTAAATGCAGTGTAGTTACGGGGCGGGTACTTGTATCCTGCTCCATTTCTCCGGGCGCACATGATGGATGAGGCCTGGGGTCCCGAAATGGAATTTGAAGTCTTTCATTTTTCTCCTCTCCGCTTTGCTCGGTTTGCATGACAAAGCAGGCAAATTATACATGGCCTTGCAGCGTGAAGGGGAAACATGTCTTCTGATTAGGGGAATGAGGAGAGAAGTGATAAGGCTCACTGTGGGATGGACAAAGGCTCACATCATAGCTGGAACCATAGTCACGATTCCATGGACCAGATGCGGTGGGAAATGGGGAAGTGTGACCCAAAAAGTACTAACTTCTCTCAGTAAGACTCCCTGAGACATCAACCCCCAAAGATCAAAATCAGTGACATTTTGGGGGTTCTGGACTAAACAATATTTGCAAATTAGCGGATTCTTATAAGTGAGACTCCTCTGAAGTCTATGAGAAAAGTGATAACTAAAAATCAGCGAGACACAGTAAATCAGCCGGGGCTGGCCTGTCAGATCCGTATTGTTCTTGGATTCAATAGACTATATAAGACTGGTTTGCTAAATTGCTGGGTCCGGTGCAGAGTGGGAATATGGGGCCTCTTCCCTTCCCTGGAGACCTACCTGTAGGGTAGTTGCAGCAGCGGCGTCCCTGGAAGGAGCCCACCCACCAAATCTGAGCATACTTCTCTGGAGCGGTGACTTATGGAGATGAAAGGCAAGAGTCACAGAGAGAGAGCAAAATCAGCACAGTGCCAAATAAGATTGAATAGACCAGGGTTGGCAAATTCCAGTCCTCAAGGGCCACCAACGGGTCAGGTTGACGATATCCCTGCTTCAGCAAAGTTGGCTCCATCAGTCCCTGCTTCAGCACAGGTGGCTTTATCAGAGGCTCAGTCTTTGGCTGACTTTCCGTGATCCAGGCAGTGTTATAAAGAGGCTGGAGAGAGGTTGCCATAAAACGGGTTGAATTCATTGCTCTATATAGCAATGTCCAGGTGTGAGCAGTAAGACTCCTAGCTACTAATATGCAAAAGCTTTACCCCTTTGTAGTCGTAAAAAAATGGCAAACTTGTCAGGGTTTGCAAGCAATCCGCCCCGCGCTGGGGCAATGTGCATTGCAATTTCACCCGACGGAATTGTTAATGCAATTTTGACTCTCTCCGGAGCTGAACTCTATTAATTTCAGCTCAGGGGACCTCCTGCTTACAGCGATACAAACCTCTGTAGTAGGTGCCGGCAGCCGCTCGGCTAGCAGGGATCACATAATGACCGCTTTTCAAAGCTCCCGCACTCTGCGGGCCAATCGGAAGCCGTGACGTCATCCAGTGCGACTTGCAGGAGATACCGGCGCCGCCTACGGAGGTCTGTATCTCTGGAGGCAGCGGGTCCCCAGAGCTGAAATTAATGGGGTTCAGATACAGAGACCCCTGCGTCAATCCTGTGTAATAAAAATGTCCTGCTGGGATTGCTCCGTTAATGTGCTAATTTGTGAAATTCTTTAAAGTTGCTAGATACCCTGTTTTGCTCACATTCTGGTGATATTTTGCTGAAATCTTTGAAAATTGGCGAATCTAAGACTAATTCTGCAACGCTGGCGGCCATTTTAGGCTCGGCAAAATGTTTAATAAGGAAGTGCAATTGGGTAGGTCAGGGGGGGAGGGGGTAATAATGTTGGATGTGCATTTTGGACACTTTTGCCCATTTCTAAAGACTGCTCTCCAACACGGCGCTGTTATCAGCCGGATAAACCAAGGCGAATGCTCATCGGAATAATTAAGAACGGATATATTAAAATGACATACTTCATTATTATGGGAACATGGCAGACTGATATTACATTACACGACATACTTAGAGCGCTTTGAGTTCCATTGGGAGAAAAGCGCTATATAAAGTTATTATTAGTATATTTATTATATATTTCAAAAACCACTGAACACTTTAAGAATTACAACATCTGGATGAAAATGTAAAAGTATATATATATATATATATATATATATATATACATACACACACACACACACACACACACACACACACACACATATTTATACATACACACGTGTGTGTGTGTGTGTGTGTGTGTGTGTGTGTGTGTGTGTGTGTGTGTGTGTGTGTGTGTGTGTGTGTGTGTGTGTGTGTGTGTGTGTGTGTGTGTTCTCTATCAATTTAATGTGAATTGGACTTTAGGAGCAATATAAATGTACTTCATAAAAAAAAATAAACTAACTGGCTTTGATCCTTTCAAAAGAATAACTTGAAAAATTAGCACATGAAGAGCACATCTCCTATGCTTGTGTATTTACCCCACTTGTTCAAATACAGAATGATTAACACAGCTGTTTGTGCTCAGATTGTGTGCTTGAGCCTGTCCCAGACGCCCCGCTGGGTGCTAATGCGGTGTCTGCCTTACTATGCTGTGTCATTTCCTCTACACACACTGCTTCTATGTGTCACCTTCACCGCAGCAGGAGGAGCCGGCATTGAGTCACAAAGCAATATGGAGTCCGTTCTTTCTTCCTGAAAAAGTAGTCAATTCATGGCACAGACATCCAGATGAAGTGGTAGGGCCAAAGGCAACTTGTCTGAATGGGGCTTCAAGATTGCCTGACAAGGCAATGGCAGCCTCACAGCATATTTGGTAGGGGATTAGGAATTAAAAAATGATTGGACACGGTGTGCTCATTTGCATGTCATTTCCCAGAATCCCTAGCTGCAGTGGAAGCATTGTGAGATAATGGGGAAAAGCAGGGCTGCAGACCTGTCTGAGACATGTGAATGTGCTCACAAGTGATATTTGTATTTGCTGCACACTGTACGGTGGGGGGTTTTTTGTTACATTTTTACTCACCATAACTTATTTAATGTTGGTTAAAAATGCTTGGGAAGGACACAAAGATACCTGACAGGGATAGGAAGTTTCAGGAAAAGTCTGACCGTGCAGCAATACTAAGAAATAAAAGACAGCGTCTACTTTTCAGTGTCAAAACGGTTTCTCATAGAAAACAAAAGGTAGGGTGACATTGTACTTTTTAATGGCTAACAGATGTTACAAGTGAATTGAATACCAAGCTCTCAGCACTACTAAAATCCCTTCATCAGGCCTCTGTGTCCGTGTGCATCCGGGGCCTGAAAAGCATTACCTTGCTGGCCTGGGCTATAGGGCAATGAAAAGGTTAACACCTTTTTAAGATTTGTTATGATAAATGTACAGCTAATAAAAATATCACTTGTGAGCAGATTCACGTCTCAGACAGCTCTGCAACCCTGACTGTTATCTCTTAGCATACAGCGCATCCCCTGCAGCCGGGGATTCTGGGTAATGACATGCAAATTAGCACACAGTGTCACCTTTTGCTTCAAATCCATTTTAACATGGAGCCCTGTAAGAGTATGCCTGCCGCACACACTTTTCCAGCACAGCCTGGGTTAAAGAAGTGCACCCTACCAGTAAGGCTACGGCACCAGTATTTACTGCTGAACGCGATCGGCGGTCTTTAGGGGAGCGACGGGATGCGTGGGGGGCGGGGCCATGATGAGGCATGTCTGCCCTTCCATTGGCTGCGCGCCGACCATGTGATCACGTTGCGGCACGGCAAGACCAAATTCTTGTCTTCCCTGCCAGCGTACGCGTCACAGCGCTTTGCGCGCCCACACACAGCCACTGGGGCCTGCCCTATAGAGGGCTGTGCAGTGGTGTGTCGGCCTAACCCTACTCACAGACGGCTATTTGACCTTGTGGGTGTCTTTGGTGTGAGGCTGGTTATACAGGCTTTGCAATGTGAAGCTAGGATAGGTTTAAATAAATTATGGTGGGTAAAAAATGTGGCAAAATCCCTTCCCCGTACAGTGTACTGCAAATAGAAATATCACTTGTGAGCACATTCACGTGGAAAGTGCCGTTTTCCCATTGCCTGCCTCTGCCGTGTACGGCTGCGTCAGAGCGACCACGCTGATCTGACACTTTACTTAAAGGGCCGATCCACACAAACCCAGCTCCATTTGATTTTTCTTTTTCAAGGTTTAGAACCAGTGGGACCCACTATTCTCACCTGGTTCCAAATATAATTAAGGTACGGGATTAACAGGTTAAGGTTTTTAGGCTAAGGGATTAACGGCTTAAGTTTTTTAGGGTCATGACAAAAATGATGCTCTTTTATTGTAGGGTCGACGTTTTGGTGACTAAATAAACTTTTTTTTAAAGACAAAACCGTGTTATTGTTAAACAGGGCTATATATAAATAAACGCAAATGCCCGAGAGACCCTCCAAAAGGAAGACCCGCGCCCCCCAGGAATCGTAAGCAGGAATGTCGTTACCATCCCGCGACAGTCAGTAATAAGCGGTCTGCAGTGTGAGAAACAGAACCTAGCTTTACAGACCGTGATATACAGAAGTATTCATAATACCCGCAGTATTGCGGACAAGCTTAGGAGGCTCACCTGGCGACACTTTTTTTTTTTACTTAGGTTGGAAGCAGGGGGTCTGCGGAGCTGAACCGCGTTGATTTCATCCTAGGGGACCCCCTGCTTCCCGAGATACGTACCCCTGTAGGTGCTGCCAGTAGGAGCCCTGGCTGGGGTCACAGTATGGCGTTCTGCGGGCCAACAGGAAGTCGCAATGTAATCCCTTGTGCCCCCCTATTGCCCCATGTGATGTGGGGATACCGGCATCCTATACGGAGGTAAGTATCTCAGGAAGCTGGGGTTCCCCGGAGCTGAAATTAATGCGATTCAACTCCGGAGACCCCCTGCTTCTACACACACAAAAGCAGTCACAGTAAAAACACGGTAAACCTAGCACAAAAGTAACACGTGGAAAGAACCATATTAACCCCAGTGCCTGTGGGGCTCATTCGTATACCTACTCGTCATATTGCTTTCGTAGGGCAGGATGCAAAATCAGACACTGGCTGTTGTCGAGTCAATGGGATTGGAATTCATTGACCCCTCAAAGGGAACACTGTGCAGCGCTGCACTAGATAAATATGGTTAGATAGTAATTATTATTATTTATTAAAAATGATGTCGGACTTCCCAACACAGAGGTCCCTATTCCCTGATGTGCATCGAGCAAAAATGGAGGGCTTTGAAGCCCACTCTTCAGTTATCATAACCCTTTACTAACTTAACTGTTGAGTACCTGTTTGTTGAAAGACTGGGATGGATAAAAGATGACTAGCTCTCTATCTACTCTAACACACCCTCCACTGAGCCTCTCGGGGGTAGCACAGCATGGGACACCCCTACAATAGGAAGTACATGTGTTGACTGAACCCTCCGTTCTTTGAGGGATATTGCCCCTCCAGCAACAAAGGGATGGCAGATTTTCCCAAAGGGATTAAAAGGGCGGAGGACGAATCACATAATAGACACAACCAGTGGGGTTCTTTGGGGGCTACAATGCCCCCCTGAAGTTGCTAGGACGTTCCATAAAAAGCTCCCTGCACCCCATCTGTAATTCTTAACTTGTTATTTGTAATGTAGTAATTAACCCAGTTGGCATCATGTAATAACTACCTCAGGGCCCAGTGGACCAATTTAGAACTGTTGTTTAAACAGAAATCATGTCTAAACAATGTCAGTGCTCCAAACCTTGCACACACCTATCTACACGAATGAGCGCACCGCTGCAGGAGGGAATTGGAAGCCTTCCGAACAATAACTCACAAATGCAGGCGATTCCTCCATTCACGTCTTTGCACGGCAGGGACCACCGAGAAAGGGTTGCCACCCCAGGGCATGTGCCATTTGTAGACCTTGCTTCGAAGAGGACCAACCTCAAAAAGTGGATCTTTTTATTTATTGATCATCTTAAAGAATCCAATAGTCTTCAAAATAAATAAAGGATTTGAATGGAGAGAAACAGTTTCTTTTTGCAAAGAACTATCCAGGATGGGAGCCGCACACTGAGATAAGTGTAACATTGCAGTCCTACTTACTGTACTTCATGCAACTTTAATATTATTATATATTTTTCATCAGATACTTGACCAAGAGACCATCCCGTACACTTCTGTTTTTGGGAAATAATTGATGGAAAAACACTTTTCTGGGGACTCAGTTTTCGTCCTCGTTTTCATCCACTGCACTTTCCCCTGCTATCTCTGCACGTCTCGCAACATAGTGCCAAGACTGCACGTCTCGCAACATAGTGCCAAGACTGCACGTCTCCCAACATAGTGCCAAGACTGCACGTCTCCCAACATAGTGCCAAGACTGCACGTCTCGCAACATAGTGCCAAGACTGCACGTCTCCCAACATAGTGCCAAGACTGCACGTCTCCCAACATAGTGCCAAGACTGCACGTCTCCCAACATAGTGCCAAGACTGCACGTCTCCCAACATAGTGCCAAGACTGCACGTCTCCCAACATAGTGCCAAGACTGCACGTCTCCCAACATAGTGCCAAGACTGCACGTCTCCCAACATAGTGCCAAGACTGCACGTCTCCCAACATAGTGCCAAGACTGCACGTCTCGCAACATAGTGCCAAGACTGCACGTCTCCCAACATAGTGCCAAGACTGCACGTCTCCCAACATAGTGCCAAGACTGCACGTCTCCCAACATAGTGCCAAGACTGCACGTCTCCCAACATAGTGCCAAGACTGCACGTCTCCCAACATAGTGCCAAGACTGCACGTCTCCCAACATAGTGCCAAGACTGCACGTCTCCCAACATAGTGCCAAGACTGCACGTCTCCCAACATAGTGCCAAGACTGCACGTCTCGCAACATAGTGCCAAGACTGCACGTCTCCCAACATAGTGCCAAGACTGCACGTCTCCCAACATAGTGCCAAGACTGCACGTCTCCCAACATAGTGCCAAGACTGCACGTCTCCCAACATAGTGCCAAGACTGCACGTCTCCCAACATAGTGCCAAGACTGCACGTCTCCCAACATAGTGCCAAGACTGCACGTCTCCCAACATAGTGCCAAGACTGCACGTCTCCCAACATAGTGCCAAGACTGCACGTCTCCCAACATAGTGCCAAGACTGCACGTCTCGCAACATAGTGCCAAGACTGCACGTCTCCCAACATAGTGCCAAGACTGCACGTCTCCCAACACAGTGCCAAGACTGCACGTCTCCCAACACAGTGCCAAGACTGCACGTCTCCCAACACAGTGCCAAGACTGCACGTCTCCCAACACAGTGCCAAGACTGCACGTCTCCCAACACAGTGCCAAGACTGCATGTCTCCCAACACAGTGCCAAGACTGCACGTCTCCCAACACAGTGCCAAGACTGCACGTCTCGCAACATAGTGCCAAGACTGCACGTCTCCCAACATAGTGCCAAGACTGCACGTCTCCCAACATAGTGCCAAGACTGCACGTCTCCCAACATAGTGCCAAGACTGCACGTCTCCCAACATAGTGCCAAGACTGCACGTCTCCCAACATAGTGCCAAGACTGCACGTCTCCCAACATAGTGCCAAGACTGCACGTCTCCCAACATAGTGCCAAGACTGCACGTCTCCCAACATAGTGCCAAGACTGCACGTCTCCCAACATAGTGCCAAGACTGCACGTCTCCCAACATAGTGCCAAGACTGCACGTCTCCCAACATAGTGCCAAGACTGCACGTCTCCCAACATAGTGCCAAGACTGCACGTCTCCCAACATAGTGCCAAGACTGCACGTCTCGCAACATAGTGCCAAGACTGCACGTCTCGCAACATAGTGCCAAGACTGCACGTCTCCCAACATAGTGCCAAGACTGCACGTCTCGCAACATAGTGCCAAGACTGCACGTCTCCCAACATAGTGCCAAGACTGCACGTCTCCCAACATAGTGCCAAGACTGCACGTCTCCCAACATAGTGCCAAGACTGCACGTCTCCCAACATAGTGCCAAGACTGCACGTCTCCCAACATAGTGCCAAGACTGCACGTCTCCCAACATAGTGCCAAGACTGCACGTCTCGCAACATAGTGCCAAGACTGCACGTCTCGCAACATAGTGCCAAGACTGCACGTCTCGCAACATAGTGCCAAGACTGCACGTCTCGCAACATAGTGCCAAGACTGCACGTCTCGCAACATAGTGCCAAGACTGCACGTCTCCCAACATAGTGCCAAGACTGCACGTCTCGCAACATAGTGCCAAGACTGCACGTCTCGCAACATAGTGCCAAGACTGCACGTCTCCCAACATAGTGCCAAGACTGCACGTCTCGCAACATAGTGCCAAGACTGCACGTCTCGCAACATAGTGCCAAGACTGCACGTCTCCCAACATAGTGCCAAGACTGCACGTCTCCCAACATAGTGCCAAGACTGCACGTCTCGCAACATAGTGCCAAGACTGCACGTCTCCCAACATAGTGCCAAGACTGCACGTCTCCCAACATAGTGCCAAGACTGCACGTCTCCCAACATAGTGCCAAGACTGCACGTCTCCCAACATAGTGCCAAGACTGCACGTCTCCCAACATAGTGCCAAGACTGCACGTCTCCCAACATAGTGCCAAGACTGCACGTCTCCCAACATAGTGCCAAGACTGCACGTCTCCCAACATAGTGCCAAGACTGCACGTCTCCCAACATAGTGCCAAGACTGCACGTCTCCCAACATAGTGCCAAGACTGCACGTCTCCCAACATAGTGCCAAGACTGCACGTCTCCCAACATAGTGCCAAGACTGCACGTCTCCCAACATAGTGCCAAGACTGCACGTCTCCCAACATAGTGCCAAGACTGCACGTCTCCCAACATAGTGCCAAGACTGCACGTCTCCCAACATAGTGCCAAGACTGCACGTCTCCCAACATAGTGCCAAGACTGCACGTCTCCCAACATAGTGCCAAGACTGCACGTCTCCCAACATAGTGCCAAGACTGCACGTCTCCCAACATAGTGCCAAGACTGCACGTCTCGCAACATAGTGCCAAGACTGCAAGTCTCCCAACATAGTGCCAAGACTGCACGTCTCCCAACATAGTGCCAAGACTGCACGTCTCCCAACATAGTGCCAAGACTGCACGTCTCGCAACATAGTGCCAAGACTGCACGTCTCCCAACATAGTGCCAAGACTGCACGTCTCCCAACATAGTGCCAAGACTGCACGTCTCCAAACACAAGGTTGAAATAGCTGTCTGTGAGTAGGGTTACTGGCTCCGCACTTCTTCAACCCAGGCTGTGCTGAAATGCTGTGTAATGCGGCAGGCATACGTTTATAGGGGTTGTCCATGTTAAAATGGATAGGAAGTAAAAGGTGACACTGCTCATTTGCATGTCATTACCCAGAATCCCTGTCTGCAGTGGAAGCATTGTATGCTAAGGCTGCGATTATACAGCCGAACAGCAGGGCACGCGCATCTGTGATGTCACAATAGCGACATCGCAGAGCAACATGTGCACAAGCACATGCTACTGTGCGCTCGGCTGCTGGCTGAAATCTGTTTTCTGATTGGATGGCCGCGTCACATGACGCGGCAGTCGCAACCCGAAAACAAAATTTGCTGTAGCAAGCGGGGCGACAGTCGCATTTGGTATATGCCGTTTTCAGGTACGTTATTTTTGCTACGGGCGACATCACAGCCTAAGCCAGCGGTGCGCATACGGGGGGGCGATTCTTCTGGGGGAGCACGAGCGGTTGCAGAGGCCCCGCGCTCTTCCCCCAGGCATTTAATTTAATGCCGGGGGATCGCGTGAGGCCCCTGCAACGCTATACTTACCTTGTTTCAGCCAGCTGTGTGACGTGTCGCCATGGCAACGTGGAGTCAAATGACGCCCGGGACCATGTGACGTGACGTTACATGCGTCAAATGATGCAGCGGGTCACGTGACATGACATCACATGACGCGGATGTAAGGTGGGGGGGGAGCGCCTTACGGGGGCAAGCAAGACAGGGGGCGCAGCAGGAAATGTTTGTGCTCCCCTGGCCTAAGCGATAATGGGGAAAGGCAGGGGCAGACCTGTCTGACGTGCGAGTGTGCTCACAAGTGGTATTTTGGTTTCCTACGGGGAAGGAATTCGTTTTCCTACCGTGTGCTTTTAAGTTTAATGCCATTATTGTATTATATCTCCCTGTATTCTAAGCTCTATTTTGTAAAAGCAATGAGTACATTGTTGCTGCTTCATACAGTAGATAAAAAATAAATACATATGTATGTATACATAACATACACCCCTTCCTCTGTGCTTCTCCACGCCAAACTACCATGCAACTCGACACTGAGTCAAAAGCAGTCTTCAAATTCTGGACATTGTGTTATTTTAGCCAGTGTGTTCCTACACATGCACAGCAGCCCCACTGGGCTTCCAGTGTGTTCCTACACATGCACAGCAGCACCACTGGGCTTCCAGTGTGTTCCTACACATGCACAGCAGCCCCACTGGGCTTCCAGTGTGTTCCTACACATGCACAGCAGCCCCACTGGGCTTCCAGTGACTATTCTCAAACGTGGAACTTAAAACTTCAGAGAAGCCAAATTTTCCTCTCATTTTGGGAGGGAGGGAGGGGGATTTTAAACTAGGAACTCTTCTAGCATAAGATATATTCGTTCACTCAACCAATTTCCTGCACCTTTTTATTTACAGAAGCAATGCAAGCAATATTCTACGTGTGTGTTTTTTAATAAATCAGTTCTGTAGAATTTGATAATACTTACTACCTTTTTTTATTTTCAAATTAATCTCTTAATGTCATTTTAATTAGTTTTAAAGTACTGAGCAACACCAGTATATTAAAAAATCTTTGTGTGCAAGATCTTTGTAACACTTTCCTGTTTGTGATCATTTGTTGACAATGTCCCAAGCAGCTTGAGCTGCAAACTGTAACAATAGGTAATGTTATCTTAGTAATATAAGAATACATTGTAGCTGCTGACTCACACTGACTGAAGGATTGATTTGAAACTGAAAGGCAGCCATTAAATGAACCCTGAGAAGCAGGATTTTGCTGATCGATCACAGGAAAACAAATTGATCGGCAGCTTAGATAATTAGTTTTCAATAAAGGTAATCAAAGGCTATATATATTAAATGAAAAATAAAATGTATTTATTTTAAGCTGCTTGGACTGACTCTTTAAGTTTCACTCTGTTAGGGATCTACAAGACACATCATACAGTGATTAGGAAACGATGTGTTCTGTGCTATGTTGCTGATCCCTCTGGCAGCGAAAGGCTTAACATTTTTGCTGACAAAATATTCGTTCCGACACTCCCTTTAGTGTCTCTGGACAGTTTACATGTTGTTGAGCTCCGGCCTTGCTTTGCCCCTCTCCGTGACATTACTGGAGGTAGAGAGCGCGTCCAGGCTGGCAGTACCCAGATAAACTCCTTCTCCTGTATGATTGTGGCATGCTAATTTTCACAGGAGGGGGATGTGGGAGGGGAGTTCTCCAACAAGTAATCCACTTCAATCTTTAGTCACTCAACCATTTCCTGACTCAGTCACAGAATGCCAACACCTAACTTTCCTTTAATGTTGTGTGTGTTAATGGATAGCACTTCTTGCTTGTTTTTTTTTTTTCCCACCGGGCAGTTGTGAATTATGTAGTTAATGCGTCTGTAAGCAAGGCTGGATTAGCTGATACGTGTGTAGTTTTAACTATTATTCCTATTCGCCTCTGTAATTGCTCCATATCACTGGGGAATTCTTCACAGGGTCTCCACTGCCCCAAAAAAGGCCAGGGAAGTGAGGAAACATTTAGTGGATCATTTTAAGATGGGTTCCACTGTGATAAACAGTTGATAGCAGTCACATCATTTACATTGGCAATCTGTATTTACCTTTAATTATCTGTATTGTTCTTATGCTAACGGGCATGCCAGTTTTAGCACATTCCTACAGAGGCTCGGACAATGTGTATTTGAAGAGCCAAGAGAAAATCATTTTGTTGCTTTATCACAGTCAGCAAGGAATCCTGGAGATGGAACCCAGTGAGATCCACCCAGGGAAGCATCACACTCCTCACCCTATGTGTTCCATTTCTGTAAAAGGTGCCTTCTGTTGAAGTGTATCCTGGAAATGTTTTAAACTAAAGATTTTTAGAGCCCTTATCGCTGCATTATCTTTCCTTTATCCTGCCCCCTGTCCTAACTGGTCTTTTATATGTTTATTTCTGTAACGCTATATCCATGTACATAGCACTTTACAGCAGTAACACATGTGATATAATAGGAATAAGCGTTTCATCCAGAAAAGTAACATTAAGGAAAGGAGTCCTTGCCCCAAAGAGCTTACAATCTAAGTGGTAAGTAGGGAAAATGTAGAGACAGTAGTAGGGTGCTCTGGTAAGTGCGTCTGCAGGGGGTCAGGGTAAATGCATATTGGATGTATAGTATCTGCCAGCAGAGCTACTCGTGTGCTTTGTTAGGGGGCGGCCCCAGTCACTGCCACAGCGCACGGCTCGGCGTGCGCTGTGCAATCAAGCCCCACCCCCCCAGTCAGGCCGGTCCCAGTCCCTACCTTGTCGCGCACCTTTCCCCAGCGGTGCGCGACAGGTTTTCAGGCAGGCAGGGGAATTTGAAATTAGCATCTGTGACGGAGGCGTTGCCAAGCCCCCACCGGCGGTTGAGCCAATAATGGCGAACCAGCCGCGGGACATCATGGCCACGCACCCGCAAACCCACAGCCAAGCCCCCTCCCGTCGCAAACCTTTCCTCTCCCCTCAGACCGCCTATCGCGGTGTAGCGCTGTGCACGGGCCGCCCCCCCGCCGGTCGCGCGTGCCACAGTGAAGACTGGGGACTCACCCTTAAAGTGTGTGTTATAAGATTGGCCTTAAAGGTGGATAGAGAGGGTACTAGTCGGGTACTGAGGGGAAGGGCATTCCAGAGGTGTGGGGCAGTCAGTGAGAAGGGTTTAAGGTGGGAGAGGACTTTAGATACAAAGGGGGTAGGGAGAAGACATCCTTGAGCAGAACGCAGGAGTCGGGATGGTGCATAGCGAGAAATTAGGGCTGACATGCAAGGAGGAGCAGAAGAGTGTATAGCATACATTTGATTAATGTATTCATAAGGTGGAGAAAACACAGACACACCCTTTTGCCACACTTTCATAAAATAATTAAAAATCCTTACTCCATTATTCTAATTGTTTTTCCTATAAAAAGGAATTAACCACTAGTTTTCCCCCATGTAGCCCAAAGTGAGGCTGCACCTTCAAAGTTTGAAGAGCATTTTTTGATCTGCTCTAAGGCACAAGGAGGGGCCACTTCCACGGGGAATGCCAATTCCTTTAGCAAAGAAGATTTCAGCTCAGCACTTTATGATAATACACTACAACATTACAGTTGAATTTGCCTCAAAGCTTTCTCCAGGGTGAATCAATCAATCAATCCCTCTAGGGATGGCACTAACTCCCTATATATCGATGATAAAGGAGAGAGAACCAAGAAATGAACTTGGATTTGCAGTAGGGAATAAAACTCAGTGACGTGTAAGGGTTTTAATCTGTGGATTTTAATGCATTTTTTGAAATTTTGGGAGAAGTTTGATTTCCCATGGCCAGGACTGCCAACAGGGGGGGAGAGCCGGGACTAGTGTCCCAGGCCCGGTGGCTGTGGGGGGCCCGGCAGGCACTGGAAGTTGGGCCCGGCCTTAACTTCTGCATCCTGTTGCTGCGCCTCTGGTTGCACCCGGATCTCCCCGGCTGCTGCCTCCTCTTCACGTGCCAGAAGCTGAGCCTAGCTTCCAGGTGCACCCAGCTTCTGGCACGCACCGCCAGGAGAGAGGACGGCGTGAGAAGAAGCACTAGCTGGGGAGAGCTGGGGCCCAGCTGCCAGGTCTCTGGTTGCCACCACCGGGCCCCGGCTCTCCTCAGCTGCTGCCTCCTCTCACGCCGTCCTCTCTCTTGCCGATGCGTGCCGGAAGCTCGGTGCGCCTGGAAGTCAGGTACTCAGCTTCTGGCGAGAGAGACAGGCCCGGTGTGGGAATATGAGGCAGCAGCCAAGGAGAACCAGAAGCCGGGGCCCAGCGGCGGAAATAAAGGTAAGTGATAACTATATTTGTATGGGAGAGGGGGTGGCAATTGTATTTATGTGGGGGGGTCATTATATTTTGGGTGGGTCATTGTATTTGGGGAAGTGGTAGTCATTGTATCTGGGGGTGGTGGTAATTGTATCTGGGGGGGTAGTGGTGGTGTTTGCAACTGGGGTGCATGTAGTGTGTCTGTATTGGGAGGGAGTATTGTGTGTGTATTTGAGGGGTTGTGTGGGCAGTGTGGGAGGGGGAATTGTATGGGTATTGAGGGGAATTGTGTGTGTGGATGGGGAAATTAGTGTGAGAAAGGGGGGATTGAGTGAGAGGGGGTAATTGAGTGATAGCGGATGGGGGGAGAGGAAAGGGGAGAGTGAGTGAGAAAGAGGGGGGAAGAGTGAGCGGCAGAGAGAGGGGAGAGAAATACAGGTGTGAAAGGGGAGGGGGGAGCACTGACACAGGGGAGGGACGTGAGCGGGGAGAGCAAAGCTCTAGTCCTGGGCCCCAGGAAATCTGTCGGCGGCCCTTCCCCTGGCTATTCCCTTTTGTGTGAAGTCACAGTGTTCAGCAACTCAACTTTATTGGGTCTCTGATAAGGACGGAGCGGGATAAAGGGAAAGAAAACACTTGATTAACAAATACTTCCCCGTACAGAGGCCCCTAAGAAACTGACTGACTTTGCGAGATTGCACCTTTAAAGCTGCTCAAACATAGAAAGAAAACTGAAGTGAGATATGTGTCATCAAAAGATGTTATTATTAAAAAAAGATTATACTCCAAATATAAGCGTGAGCCCAAGTCATTACCCCTCCTCCTCCTCCTTTATTTCCATGTTAGAGCTCAAATATAAGCGTTTGCACGTTCACTCGTGTTTTGGGTCTAAAAATGTTGTTTGGTGGTTTTGCCAAAACTGCTTGGATTTGCAAAACATTAAGCAAAAAAACATTTGAGCAAACTTGTTTTTAAACTTTGAATATTTTCGCAAAAGTTAGCGATTTATTTTCAAAAACAAGAGAAAAAAGGCGGAAGGACCCCCAAGCTGATGCTACCAATACTGCGGTGTCCACATATGAAATAAATAAATATAATATCAAAAACCGGTATGCATAAGTAATAAACTAGTGGTCCGTGTGCTTCAGCCAAGTGTGTGTGAAGCTGGTACAACCACCATCTCACCTGGACTCCGTCGGGGTAGCCCTCAAGCCGGCTCACTAGTTCTTACCCCCAAAAGAACGGAATCCAGAAGGCGCTGCCCCTCCTTCCTCTAACTGCGGGGATGGCAGCCCGGGATGCGATGCCAGCTGGAAATGGCAGAGACCTGTATAGACAGAGCCTCCTGCTCCTTCACCGGGTGCCTGCGAATAGACAGATAGATAAAGCGCCTCCATGGCGGGGAAACGCGTGAGAGATTTTTAAGTATGTGTTTGTCCATTTGGCTTATATGCCCAATAAATAGTTATTTTTTTGCCTCCAGCCCTTTGCAGTGCTCTACTTTTCATCCCTTTTATTTTCAAAAACAGTGACCCGTTTTATATATTATATTTATGTGTGTGGTGTGTGGTGTGTGGTGTGTGGTGTGTGGTGTGTGGTGTGTGGTGTGTGTGTGTAATGCACGCCTGCGCCTCTTGGTTTTGGCTCGAATAGGGCTTTGATTTGAACGTTCGTTACGAATTTCGCCAAGTCTGTTTTCACACCTGCCCATCCCTAGTAAAACATCATTACTATTGTCTATGTGTAAAGTGCCAACATATTCTGCAGCGCGGTGCAAAGGGGGTACAGAGATGTGATAATTACATGAATAGAGTTGCATACAAATAGGGGCAGACATGTGCAAACAGATCCAGCGAGGTAACGAGGGCGCCGCTCGTGAGCGCTTACACTACCATGGATCATGACAGCATATTGTATTTATATTACTGTTGCTTTTAAAAGCAGAAAATTGTTAACTAGGGGGTGCTGAGTTTAAAGGTCCAGGTGACACGAGCCAAAAGGAAGCCGCACCGGATGACATCATGACTTCATATTGGCTCATGTGACGTGAGACATTTAAACCGCCATTATGTTAGCCACACAGTTTCTCTGCCTGCAGGGATACCGACACCACTACAGAAGTAAGTATCTCTGGAAGCAGGGGGCCCCCAGAGCCAAAATGAACACAGCCCCAGAGACCCCCTGCTTCAATTCTGTAATACAAAATAAATATATATATTTTTTTTTTAAAGCTAACCCGTATTGCTGCTTTATCTCTGTCTATTATATCATACACAAATATGCAATGGTCTTTTAACCACTTCACTGCCAGAGGTGCCAGCAATGAAGGGGATAAGCACTATTTGCTGGTTTCCGCCAAGGTACAAGGACATTGATCTGGACCCTCCCTTCAAAACAAGATAGCAGAGACCTTTGCTGCAAAGTATTTCTCCAAAAAGAAGCCCGCCAACCTAACAACTTAGCACTAGACACAAGATACAGGGAGCACACTGCGTCTGACAACTCTGTCTGTTTGCAAGCCGATATCTGGATTAAAAGATGAATACTTGCGAAATTACGGGCAGAGCCAAAAAGCAAGTTCGGACAAAATTTTCAATAGTTGCCAAAGACCCAGAGCAATAATATGCATGTATATAGAGAAACAGAGGCTGAATCACATGCTAAATATACAAATATATACTTATGTAAGGGTAGGTGTGTCCAGTGACAAATGCACAGTATGCTTTAAATAGCTTTAAATCGAAGTTCCAGGGATTCTCCTGTATCCCACCTGATTATTCTTTCTGTGATTGTTTATCACCCTTTTCCCTCCTCTCCCCGCTCACAGCTTAAACCCAAGACAATGGGGCAGTGAAAACTAAATTAGGATGTCACAGCTTTCCAGGGGAGTTAATTTAAGGTCGCACATGGTCAACTTCCCCTTTTGGATGAAAGTTTTTAATATACAAGTATATAGATAACATGCATTGTTTAACTTCTTTGTATGATGTATCAATAGATGCATGGAGCATGATTTGCATCTTGCATCTCTTTGCGTCAGTGCATGAAGGCCATTTCCTCTAATTTACCAGTTCAATAAGATTAATTAGGGAGGGTTACATGAGGCACATAATATAATTATCTTTCAAATTGCGTCACTTTTTTTTTTTTTTAACCTTTTACTTAAATCAAAAATCCTGCTCGGTCTGAGATGGCAAAAAACATTAATGTGAACGGACTGCGTCAAATGCAAGAAACTTTATGTCATATATATATATATATATTTGATGTACATAAACAATGGTGCCACTTACTAAGGTTCGTTGTAGATTGGCCAGATGGATTAAAGAGGCAATACAAGCAGCATTTACAAAATATATATATATTTTTTTCTTTGTTTTACTATATGCCGCCTTTGATTACCTTTGTTGAAAACTAATTACCTAAGCTTCCGATCGACTAGTTCTCCTGTGATTGACCAGCAGAGATCCTGCTTCCCAGGGTTCACTAAATGGCTGCCTTTCAGTTTCAATCAATCCTTCAGTGAGTGCAACTCAGCAGCTACAATATATCCTTATATTACTAAAGTAACATTATCTATTGTTACAGTTTGCAGCTCAAACTGCTGGGAATATTGTCAACAAAGTATTACAGACAGGAAAGTGTTGCAAAGATCTTGGGGAGGGGGGCTAAAACCTGCTATAGAAATCAGAGGACGCTCAGCATATTAATACTCATTAAAATGGCATTGAGTTGAATTAAAAAATATATATATATTTTTAGTAAGTATTATCTAATACTGCAGAAGTGATATATAAAAAATAAAATAAAAACGCATGTAGGATATTGCATGAACTGCTCCTCTAAAACACTGGAATACACCGGTTTATGTATCCAAACCCAGCCATAGCCTCCTGAGCTACCACCCGAACAGTTCTCCGGTCTACTTTCTCCATTACAGAAACCTCTGGCACTGGTATACAGTCCCTCATTGACTTTTCCTTATTAATACTCCAAAGCCTCACTAGTCACTGAATCAATAGGTTGCAGACTTAGTGGAACCGTCAATCTCTGGCAAATCAGTTTATCCCTCTAATCGGTGGCGTGCAAAGCTCTATTACCCGGATTTGTCCTGTAGAAGTATAGACTTGTTGCAGGTTGCAATATCTTAATTAGGCCAGTATGAGTTCTTCATAGATGCATTTATAGTGTACAAACCTTCCAAAAACCTTGCAGGTCTCTTTTTCAAGTGTGCGGCATTAACGAATGACAAATGTTTCTTATAATAGGGTAATAACCTTAATAACATGATCTCTAGACACTATATAACTTTACTGTGTATAACTGTGTGCGCACACTTTACTCCCTCATTGATGCATCATAATAATTCTTACAGTATTGTCTTGTTCCATGTAAAATGTAAGTTATTGAGAATTTTAAATGGTGTCCTGGTTCCTTGTTCTTTATATGCTTTAACTGCATTGCACAAATACAGACACACACACGCACACACACACACAAACACTGATACACTCACAGGCACCCATGTGCATCCTCAGCACACACACACACACACACACACACACACACACACACACACACACACACACACACACACACACACACACACACACACACACACACACACACACTGATACACTTACAGGCACCCATGTGCATCCTCAGCGCACACACACACACACACACACACACACACACACACACACACACACACACACACACACACACACACACACACACTGATACACTCACACATACACACACACACATACACACACACAGACACTGATACACTCACAGGCACCCATGTGCATCCTCAGCGCGCACACACACACACACACACACACACACACACACACACACACACACACACACACACACACACACACACACACACACACACACACACACACACACACACACACACACACACACACACACACACAGATACACTCACACATACACACACACACACACACACACACACACACACACTGATACACTCACACATACACACACACACACACACACAAACACACACACACAGACACACACACACACATACACACACACACACACACACACACACACAGGCACCCAGGTACATCCTCAGCACACACACACACACACACACACACACACACACACACACACACACACACACACACACACACACACACACACACACACACACACACACACACACACACACACACACACACACACACACACTGATACACTCACAGGCACCCATGTGCATCCTCAGTACACACACAAACACTGATACACTCACAGGCACCCTCAGTACACACACACACATAGGTGAAAACAGTTCACACACATTGACACAAAACATCAACACACAGAGGCACAAAAATGCGCAGTACTCACACATTGACACACTCCTGTACATACAAACAAACAGCTGCACACACAGAAACAGATACTGATACACAGTCATCTGCACTCACACATATTTACAACGATACACACATATTTGCACATTAACTCCCACACATGCTTATATTGGGTTTTGTGCGTGTGGTTGTTGTTGTTGCGGATGTGGGTGTTACGCCTGCGGCCAGCACCCACTTCTAAACTCTTTACAAAACAAAAAAGAAACAGCAGCATATTCCATTTCGCCTACAGCACTAAAGCGAAGTTATCCCTCGTCTTAAAAGCGAACGTCAGCGCCTTCATGGGGAAATAATCATTGATATAGCCAGTTAATAGGTTAATAGATTGCCTCATCCTTGTTTTGCTGTCTTGGTTTTTGCACTTTTCAATGTGTTTAGAAAATACCTCGATGTCACAAGGTTAACCCAGAAACAGAGGACACTGGGGCAGTGAAGCAGTGATGCTCGGTCACCCAGAACTCCAGCTGGACCAGACTATGGGGTCCCACGTTACCACAGAGAAACCAAACGCTCCTCCGCGAGTTGGTTGGGGACTAGACAAAAATGTGAAATGGTTAAACATTACTGGATGTGTTGATGGGAATACAGTAAGTTATGTAGTTAATGTCATCTCGCTCTCCTGGACGGCATGCCTGCTGATCTTCCCACACTCAACCCTAGGTCTTATTTTGGAAAAGATTCACCATCGTTTAAAAAAAAAAATTATTGTTCAACTCTTAAAGGAGTTTTTCTTTTACATGGGTGGGTAGAAGCCCCCCTACCACCCCCCCCCCCCCCCCAGCCTCCTAGATCTGAACTGGGTTAATTTCTGCTCAGTGCAGGGACCCCCTGCACAGACAGATACAAAGAGGTAATAAGGGGCCTACTCCCCAGAGTTTACAATCTAGAGGCCTCTGCGCAGTATCTGCAGCCAACAGGGGGGGTAAGAGCAATATATGCCCCCAGAAGTATATCAACTTTGGGGGTCTATTATAAAACTAGCAAATCCCTGAACTATATAGGTAGGGTTTTCACTAAACATGTACACTATTATATAAAGTATCATAGACCACATGACTATTTCTTCTGTACAGATCTTGCAAAGTTGCAGCTGCAAAACAGAGCTAAAAATGTACATCTTACTGCTGCGACACTGAAGTCATGTAAATTATGTCCCATCCCCCCCCAAAAAAATTCTAATTTTTTTGGCACTTTACAGGCAGCAATAGATTCTCACTGTGCAGTACAATCACTCTAGGTTGTGATGCCTTTTAGTGGGCCAGTAAGATGTGAAATTAGGTTTTATATGCAAGTATAGGTAATTAGGCATTATAGATGAAATTAGGTTTAGGAACCTCACAGATCTCTTTTTCCTGTCGTTGAATTGTTCCATATAATATATCATGTATAAAAGTATTCAAATATATGTTAACATCATATACAGAAGCTGTACATCGAATGGGTGTTCTCCAACCACTCCATTTTTATTTCTAAAATAATTTAAAAGGCCCTCTGTGTACTCTGCGCCGTGGCCCTCCGTATACTCTGCACCGTGGCCCTCCGTATACTCTGCACCGTGGCCCTCCGTATACTCTGCACCGTGGCCCTCCGTATACTCTGCACCGTGGTCCTCCGTATACTCTGCACCGTGGCCCTCTGTGTACTCTGCACCGTGGCCCTCCGTATACTCTGCACCGTGGCCCTCCGTATACTCTGCACCGTGGCCCTCCGTATACTCTGCACCGTGGTCCTCCGTAGACTCTGCACCGTGGGCCTCCGTATACTCTGCACCGTGGCCCTCCGTATACTCTGCACCGTGGCCCTCCGTATACTCTGCACCGTGGCCCTCCGTATACTCTGCACCGTGGCCCTCTGTGTACTCTGCACCGTGGCCCTCCGGATACTCTGCACCGTGGTCCTCTGTGTACTCTGCACCGTGGTCCTCCGTATACTCTGCACCGTGGTCCTCCGTATACTCTGCACCGTGGCCCTCCGTATACTCTGCACCGTGGTCCTCCGTATACTCTGCACCGTGGTCCTCCGTATACTCTGCACTGTGGCCCTCCGTATACTCTGCACCGTGGTCCTCTGTGTACTCTGCACCGTGGTCCTCTGTGTACTCTGCACCGTGGTCCTCCGTATACTCTGCACCGTGGCCCTCCGTATACTCTGCACCGTGGTCCTCCGTATACTCTGCACCGTGGTCCTCCGTATACTCTGCACCGTGGTCCTCCGTATACTCTGCACCGTGGTCCTCCGTATACTCTGCACCGTGGCCCTCCGTATACTCTGCACCGTGGCCCTCTGTGTACTCTGCACCGTGGCCCTCCGTATACTCTGCACCGTGGCCCTCCGTATACTCTGCACCGTGGCCCTCCGTATACTCTGCACCGTGGCCCTCTGTGTACTCTGCACCGTGGCCCTCCGTATACTCTGCACCGTGGTCCTCTGTGTACTCTGCACCGTGGTCCTCTGTATACTCTGCACCGTGGTCCTCTGTATACTCTGCACCGTGGCCCTCTGTATACTCTGCACCGTGGTCCTCTGTATACTCTGCACCGTGGTCCTCTGTATACTCTGCACCGTGGTCCTCCGTATACTCTGCACTGTGGCCCTCTGTGTACTCTGCACCGTGGCCCTCCGTATACTCTGCACCGTGGCCCTCTGTGTAATCGGCACCGTGGCCCTCTGTGTAATCGGCACCGTGGCCCTGTGTGCACTCTGCACCGTGGCCCTCCGTGTACTCGGCACCATGGTCCTCCGTGTACTCGGCACCGTGGCCCTCCGTTTGTACTCTGCACCGTGGGCCTCCGTTTACTCTGCACCGTGGGCCAACGTTTGTACTCTGCACCGTGGGCCTCCGTTTACTCTGCACCGTGGACATCTGTGTACTCTGCACCGTGGCCCCCCGTGTACTCTGCACCGTGGACATCCGTGTACTCTGCACTGTGGACATCCATGTACTCTGCACCGTGGTCCTCCGTTTGTACTCTGCACCGTGGCCCTCCATGTACTCGGCACCGTGGCCCTCCATGTACTCGGCACCGTGGCCCTCCGTGTACTCTGCACCGTGGCCCTCCGTGTACTCGGCACCGTGGCCCTCCGTGTACTCAGCGCCGTGGCCCTCCGTGTACTCGGCACCGTGGCCCTCCGTGTACTCGGCACCGTGGTCCTCCGTATACTCTGCACCGTGGCCCTCCGTGTACTCTCACGCATTGATCCCTGAATATACTAATAAAATGAGTATACTATCGCAAAACATTCCACGATGAAAAGTATTTAATGCGAAAAGAATCGCACAATTAAGTACAATACGCAACATTCTTCCCGGGCACTAAAATAAATCCCACATAAAGTAAACTATATAAAAGTATTCATAAATGGAGTATATTGTAGGGAATAATTGACTGAGCGCAGCGTGTTATTTATCGTACAGCTTTCTGTTCAGTTTTAAAGGGCGCTTCAGTTCCTCATCTCTGCTATTGTTTCCCATCACAATAGGGTCTAATTTGCAAATTAAAATGTGATGGATGGTGGAACAGTGGGATGTAAGATGGAGAAAAAAAGAAGGTTCTGCGTATTACCGACAGATCCAGGCAAGTTAACAAAAGCTTTGTTTGACAGAGGCCTGTCAGAGGAATGAGGCGATAATGATACTTTTCAAGGAGATGGTTGGGCAGGGTACCCGTCACTAGGAATCAGCGGATTAACACCCCCCGTGCCGGATAATCCGGGGACACTCTGCAGATACACAGAAGAAGATTGCAGACAAGGATATTGTGACTCATCCTGATTTGTCTTCGGTAATACTGCAGGTTATTTTTTGATATCTATATGTTGCAGGGGCGGTACCACTTAAAAAAAAAATGAAAATACTTACAAAGAATGAGTAACTTACCTGTTACTGCATAATTAAAACAAACAGGTTTCGGATGAAAGAAATGAAGAAATAAGCTAACACCACTTTTACCATTGCGTCTTATTATTGGGGAGATGTTATTTGTATAGGAATTATTTTGGGGGGAAAACACCTATATTTGTCTGATTTTTGAAAAAAAAATTAAAGCATCAATCTCCTAGCTTTAACCCTCAGCTATAAGGCTGTTATTTGCTCAAATCAGCACAAAAAAAACTGGACAGCTTCTTTAAAAGTGCATTTTCTGCTACAAACAGTGGGGGAAAAAATCTTAAATATTCTGTACACCGCTTTAAAAAAAATCAAAAAAAATAGAGCCCTCTGTGTTTCTTTACCAAATTATTCAGTCCAAACAAAAAAAAATTAACTGAGCTTCTGAAAAAACCCAGGGCAGCCATTCCATACACCTCTCAAAGAAAAATAAAGAAAAACACAGAGGAGTACTACACCATACAAAAGTGTTACAATATAAAAGTGAAAAAACATCGATTTGTTTTTCTGCACCTTTAATTCCTATGTCCCAAGTCCTTACGATTCCCTTTGATGTTTCTAGGCCTTTACAATATTGACCCCTAACACCTTTGCTGGGCGGCGATTCCACGTATCTTCTGTCCTTTGTAGGACGGTACTTTCTCATATTCCCCCACTGCCACCATTGTGTTTCAGACAGTGACAGTCTGTCGCATGACCACATAGGACTTTCGTTGTCACGGTTTCCTAGGGAAGGTTTTCGTAACGTTCTCTAAAGTGGCTTCACCACCTCCTCCCTCTCCCAGATATCGTGCGGTTGTGGTGAAGGATCTCGGTGAGCAGGCACACAACGTGAGGGTTAATGCCTGCTGACTGACTGCGGCCAACACAGGGTGTCTGATCAGTGCATTAAAATCACTAATGCGGCTCACTGCACGTATACTTGCAATGCAGCCTCATCAAGGATGAAACCGGGGATCGCTGGGCGGTGGGAACAGAGGACACCAGCATTCTGCAGCATGCAAAAAGTTTTTGCCCGAATCCTTACCAAGTCTATCATTGGTGAAATTCAGTAGGGCACTTGAGTATCTTGCAAGGGTATGACACTCTTTATTGAACTATCATGAAAAAACCCTTCATAAATGGTGGTGACGCTTCTTTTAGTGGGGACGAGGAGGCTGTGACTATTTAGGTCAGAGTCAATTCCTCTAACCAACTCATCTTTGGATCAATTCAGTCACGGCCCGCCATGCTTCAACTCAAATACAAGGAAACCTTCTTGTATAGGAGAACCTTAGAAGCATTCTGGCTGGGTAGGGGCGAAGGAGCAGGAGTCTGACAGGTCTGGCTGCACCCAGCACCTTTACTTAATCTAACATTTATACACAGCCGGGGGGGGGGGGGGGGGCTTTCAAGGCCTCCGCTACCTCGTTTTCAGATGGGATACAAGATCTCTGAAAGCTGATATACATAAACATCTAGGAATAAGTGCCATCTTCATCCAATAAAAGGTATCAGAAGCAGAACCTACGAAGATTCTAGTTTTCCCCAAGACTATAAAGATACTGAAAAAATGCACAATGGGCTCTTTCAAAACCGCCAGTAGTTTGGCAACATCCCATTCAAGGGAATTATCACAAGTGGTAGAGCTACTGCTCGATAAGTCCTGAAGAACCCCCACCCCCCTACACCCCTACCCCCCCCCCCCACACCATGGGCGTTGGAATAATTCCGTCATTTTCAGTATCTTTATGAATGTTATGGCTGCTACCATCCACTGTGTCTCCTATACCTACACATATATGAAGGGCAAATGAATGTTGAAATTGTAGGAGTGGACAAAGAGGGGAACAATTAAATATCGGAGGGAAGACTTACAGTAGATCATAAATGCAAAAGGGGATCTGTTGCCCAGTCAAACGCTGTGTAGTGATATAGGATTGCACGTTTATTACAGAGATGGGAAGAGAGCAGGGATGGAAAGCTCATCCATGTTGCTGGTTATACTGACAGTTGAGTAAGAACGTATCAGTTATTGTTATGTTGTTCCAGCAAAACACATCCCAACATAAAGCATCAGCATTCAAAGCATCAAAGGTTTGAACAGATGACAGAACAGCTACAACCTTGCACAGGAGATGTATGTACAGGCATACCCCAAATTAACGTACGCAATGGGATCGGAGCATGTATGTAAAGCTAAAATGTACTTAAAGTGAAGTACTACCTTTTTTCCACTTATTGATGCATGTACTGTACTGCAATCGTCATATAACGTGCATAACTGATGTAAATAACGCACTTGTTACAGGCTGTATAGTCTCCCCGCTTGCGCACAGCTTCGGTACAGGTAGGGAGCCGGTATTGCTGTGCAGGACGTGCTGCCAGGCGCATGCGTGAGCTGCCGTTTGCCTATTGGACGATATGTCCTTACTCGCGAGTGTACTTAAAGTAAGTGTCCTTAAACCGGGGTATGCCTGTATGTATGTATTTATATAGCGCCATTAATGTACATAGCGCTTCACAGTAGTGAAGGATAGGAAATAGATTGCATGCTTTTTTATCCATTTTTATTCTATACTAGCTGAGAGCCCCGGCGTTGGCCGGGATGTTTGTGGTGTGGGTGTGGCATTTGGGTGGGGAGTGGTCCACGCGGCCCATGTGCGGTGGTAGTGCTGCTGTGGCTGTACTGATGGTGATTGTATTGGTGTGCTGATTTGGGAGGGTTTGGTGCTGATGTGGGGGTGCGGATGTGGGTGTGCCGATGGGGGAGGTGCAAAGGTGGCGATGTGTGGGTGCTGATGGTGTTGATGGGGGCTGGGAATGGTGGGGAGGCGAGAATGCCAGTGTGCTGGGGGGGCATACCGGTGTGCTGAGGTGGTGGTGCTGGGGTGTGTGTGTGTATACATGTTTGTGTGTATACATTGTATGTGTGTGTGTGTATACATGTGTGTGTGTGTGTATGTGTACGTGTGTGTATACACGTGTGTGTGTATACACGTATGTGTGTGTATACACATGTGTGTGTGTATACACGTGTGTGTGTGTATACACGTGTGTGTGTGTGTATACACGTGTGTGTATACACGTGTGTGTGTGTGTATACACGTGTGTGTGTATACACATGTGTGTGTGTGTATACACGTGTGTGTATACACATGTGTGTGTATACATTGTGTGTATGTATATATTGTGTGTGTGTATACGTGTGTGTGTATACACATGTGTGTGTATACACGTGTATACATGTTTGTGTGTGTGTATACATGTTTGTGTGTATACATTGTATGTGTGTGTGTGTATAAGTGTGTGTGTGTGTGTGTATACATGTGTGTGTGTGTGTATACATGTGTATGTGTGTATACATGTGTGTGTGTGTATACATGTGTGTGTATATACATGTGTGTGTATACACATGTGTGTGTATACACATGTGTGTGTGTACACATGTGTGTGTGTGTACACATGTGTGTGTACACATGTGTGTGTATACACATGTGTGTGTGTATACACATGTGTGTGTGTATACACATGTGTGTGTGTATACACGTGTGTGTGTGTGTGTATACACGTGTGTGTGTGTGTATACATGTGTGTGTGTGTATACATGTGTGTGTGTGTATACATGTGTGTGTGTGTATACATGTGTGTGTATACATGTGTGTGTGTATACATTATGTGTATGTATACCTGTGTGTATACGTGTGTGAGTGTATGTCTCCATGTGTGTGTGTGTATGTCTCCATGTGTGTGTGTGTATGTCTCCATGTGTGTGTGTGTATGTCTCCATGTGTGTGTGTACGTGTACATGTGTGTGAGTATACGTGTACATGTGTGTGTGTGTACGTGTCTACGTGTACATGTGTGTGTGTGTGTGTGTGTACGTGTACATGTGTGTGTGTGTGTGTGTGTACGTGTCTACGTGTACATGTGTGTGTGTGTCTACGTGTACATGTGTGTGTGTCTACGTGTACGTGTGTGTGTGTCTACGTGCGTGTGTGTACGTGTGTGTGTGTGTATGTGTGTGTGTGTGTGTGTGTGTACGTGTGTGTCTACGTGTGTGTGTGTGTCTACGTGTGTGTGTTTGTGTCTACGTGTGTGTGTTTGTGTATACGTGTGTGTGTGTATACGTGTGTGTGTGTGTATACGTGTGTGTGTGTGTCTACGTCTGTGTGTGTGTGTGTGTCTACGTGTGTGTGTGTGTGTGTGTGTCTACGTGTGTGTGTGTGTGTCTGTGTCCCTGTGTGTCCTTTGGCCCGTGACTCCGCCTCAGGGAAGGGGGGGGGTGGGGGGGGAGGTGGTGGGAAGGGGGGGGTGGGGGGGAGGTGGTGGGAAGGAGGGGGGGGGGAAGGGGAGGTGGGGGGGAGGTGGTGGGAAGGGGAGGGGGTGGGGGGGAGGTGGTGGGAAGGGGGGGGGTGGGGGGAAGGGGGGGGAGGTGGTGGGGAGTTGGGAAGGGGGGTGGGGGAGGTGGGAAGGGGGGTGGAGGTGGTGAGGAGGTGGTGGGAGGTTGTAAGGGGGGAGTGAAGGGAAGGTGAAGGGGGGGTGAAGGTGGGGGTGGAGGGGAGGTGAAGGGTGGGGGTGGAGGGGAGGTGAAGGGGGGGGGTGGAGGGGAGGTGAAGGGGGGGGTGGAGGGGAGGTGAAGGGGGGGTGGAGGGGAGGTGAAGGGGGGGGTGGAGGGGAGGTGAAGGGGAGGTGAAGGGGGGGGGTGGAGGGGAGGTGAGGGGGGGGGAGTGGAGGGGAGGTGAAGGGGGGGTGGAGGGGAGGTGAAGGGGGGGGTGGAGGGGAGGTGAAGGGGGGGTGGAGGGGAGGTGAAGGGGGGGTGGAGGGGAGGTGAAGGGGGGGTGGGGGGGTGAAGGGGAGGTGGGGGGTGAAGGGGAGGTGGGGGGTGAAGGGGAGGTGGGGGGGGGTGAAGGGGAGGTGAGGTGAAGGGGGGTGAGGGGAGGTGAAGGGGGGTGAAGGGGAGGTGAAGGCCGCTCCCTCACCCGTCCGTCCGCTCCCACGTGGATCTGAGGCGGGAGGCAGCTTGTTGTGGCCGCTCCCCCGCTGTGTCCCGGGCGCTCGCTCGCTCCGCTGACTGTAGCGGCGCCGGGGGGGGGGGTGGAGGGGAGGTGGAAGGGAAGTGGAGTGAGGGGAGGTGAGGGGTGGGTGAGGGGAGGTGAGGTGAAGGGGGGTGAGGGGAGGTGAAGGGGGGTGAAGGGGAGGTGAAGGCCGCTCCCTCACCCGTCCGTCCGCTCCCACGTGGATCTGAGGCGGGAGGCAGCTTGTTGTGGCCGCTCCCCCGCTGTGTCCCGGGCGCTCGCTCGCTCCGCTGACTGTAGCGGCGCCGGGGGGGGGGGTGGAGGGGAGGTGATTTGAAGGGGGGTGAGGGGTGGGTGAAGGCCGCTCACTCACCCGTCCGGCCGCTCCCACGTGGAACTGAGGCGGGAGGCAGCTTGTTGTGGCCGCTCCCCCGCTGTGTCCCGGGCGCTCGCTCGCTCCGCTGACTGTAGCGGCGCCGGGGGGGGGGGTGGAGGGGAGGTGATTTGAAGGGGGGTGAGGGGTGGGTGAAGGCCGCTCACTCACCCGTCCGGCCGCTCCCACGTGGAACTGAGGCGGGAGGCAGCTTGTTGTGGCCGCTCCCCCGCTGTGTCCCGGGCACTCGCTCCTCCGCTCACTGTAGCGGCGCCGGGGGGGGGGGGGGGTGTTTGAAAGCGCGGGAGACACGGGGAGAGGAGGACGTCGCGCGCGGGTGTGGAGGCTGATTTCGGGGAGGAAGAGGCGGAGGCGGAGGCGGGTATGTGAGCCCCCCCCCCCCCGGTTATACAATGCTGCTAATGTACACCCCCCCCCTACTGTGTGTGTGTGTGTGTGTCCCTGTGTGTGTCCCTGTGTGTGTCCGTGTGTGTGTGTGTGTGTGTGTGTGTGTGTGTGTGTGTGTGTGTGTGTGTGTGTGTGTGTGTGTGTGTGTGTGTCCCTGTGTGTGTGTTTGTGTCCCTGTGTGTGTGTTTGTGTCCCTGTGTGTCCTTTGGGCCGTCACTCCGCCTCAGGCCAATGAGAGGTGTGCGGGGGCGGCCCAAGGGACCAATGAGATTTCCCCTAGGGACACCGGACATCCAGCAGGCAGGCAGGCAGGCAGGCAGGCAGGCAGGCAGGCAGGCAGGCAGGCATACAGTGCTTTCACTAATATAGTATAAAGATTCATATTTTGCTATTTAGTAATTACACTGCCATTGATGCTCCCATTTGATGCTATTTTGCATTAAACCACTTAGAAGACATGGGGCGGTGCAATATTCTACGCTTGCAGTCCCAGTGTGAGTTTGTGAACTTTCCACTGTGAAACCACGTGACCGCTGAAAACATCATACCGGGAGCGGGTGCTTTCCCTAACCGGTATCAAGTGGAACCAGACGTGGAGTGGACACTTACTCAGGCAAGCTGATCCAACCACCTACTGCTGAGACGTTAGCTGCCTGCACTGACGAGCTGAGAGCGGGTGCCTTCCCTATCAGCACTGCCTCTATTGTGGACTATTGCATTGTTGCCCATCTAACGGCCACACTTACAGCATATAAGGATCCTCTGGTAACCTGTATCATTGTAACTTTAACTTTACTGCTTAGCATTCTCATGTGTATCTTCTATATGGCACTTATTTGTGCTTTCTTTATCTTATTGTTGTTATAAATCTTTTATTATTGGAACATGTTCTTTGCGCTAATAGTTTTTCTTTAATCTTTGCCCTTTGATGTCTTGAGCCATCTTTTTTACTTGCTGCATTTTTTATGTTCTGAACAGTATTTGTTCTAACGACCCAGGGTACTTAGCTGTGGTAGATAAACTCAGTTGGTTTTGAGCGCACCACAGACCTTTTCTAGCCAGCGTCACAGCAGTAATACACGTGCCAATCATATAAATAACAAATAATACAAATAACAGATCATGGGAATAAGTGCTTCAGACATAAAAGTGACATTGTGGAAGAGGAGTCCCTGCTCCGAAGAGCTTACAATCTAATGTGCATCAAAGCCCCTATAATTCGTCCCATCCTCCCACCACCATATTTTATTTTGCTCCTAAGAGTTTGCATTGACAATATCTTCTAGAAGAGAGAAAAAGATGTGTTCCGTCCCAATTACATTTTGTAGAGACCTCCTCATATGTGGAACATGCTGTAATCTCCAGTAAGATCCAGTATATAACAAAGGACCAAAAATATTTGTTTTATTGGGTTCGTTCTTCAAAGCAAAGTTGGAGCACATTGGCCAATCTAATGTGTTTGACATCCGTAGCAGGACAAAGAATTAAAAAAAAATAGGTGTGTGTGCTGTGCACGCGCATTGTAAGGGAAACTTCTTTGTCTTTTGTCACAGAAATTGTATTTTTGAGGGTGATGTTTTAAATTAAAAATCAAAACACAATTTCAGTGACAAAACGCAAAGAAGTGTGACTTACAACGCGCGTGCTCTGCACACACCCGTTGTGTAGCTATTTGCACTTCTATATTTATACTAACTGTGAATTCCTGTGTGTATGTGTGTGTGTGTGTGTCATTGTGTGTGTGTCTCACTCTGTGTCTCACTCTGTGTGTGTCACTCTGTGTGTGTCACTCTGTGTGTGTGTGGGTCACTCTGTGTGTGTCACTCAGTGTGTGTGTGTGTCACTCTGTGTGTGTCACTCTGTGTGTGTGTGTGTTACTCTGTGTGTGTCACTCTGTGTGTCACTCTGTGTGTGTGTGTGTCACTCTGTGTGTCACTCAGGTGTGTGTGTGTGTGTGTGTGTGTGTGTGTGTGTGTGTGTGTGTGTGTCACTCTGTGTGTGTCACTCAGTGTGTGTGTGTGTCACTCTGTGTGTGTGTGTGTCACTCTGTGTGTGTGTGTCACTCTGTGTGTGTGTGTGTCACTCTGTGTGTGTGTGTGTGTGTGTGTGTCACTCTGTGTGTGTGTGTCACTCTGTGTGTGTGTCACTCTGTGTGTGCGTGTCACTCTGTGTGTGTGTGTCACTCAGTGTGTGTTTGAGTCACTCTGCGTGTGTGTGTGTTTGTGTCTGACTCTGTGACTGTGTGTGTCTGTTTGAGCACCGGGATATCAGGGGACGTGGCTCGGTTCCTCCCTTCGTCCTACCACAAGCTTGTTGCAGGGTCTCCTTTTTCCCTGGCTCCTCTCCTCCCTCTCTCCTCCCCCTCGGTCTGGCCTCTCTTGTGTGGCGCGCATGCACCACGGCCTGTCTGCGAAAGCGCTGAGG
Source organism: Ascaphus truei (assembly GCF_040206685.1). Classification (NCBI taxonomy): domain Eukaryota; kingdom Metazoa; phylum Chordata; class Amphibia; order Anura; family Ascaphidae; genus Ascaphus; species Ascaphus truei. The sequence goes on along the minus strand of NC_134496.1, from coordinate 9,194,317 downwards.
GCACTAGGTGGATGGGCAAGCAGGTCAAGTGCTGAGGGAGCATGGGCGCATGCACACATGAGGATGTATAAAAGGGCTGCACAACATGCGGCCCGCGGGCCGGGACACCCCGTGCGGCCCGCTACCGACCCCCTTCAACCCCCCCTTCTTCACCCCCCTTCCCTGGTAGGGAAAGAAGGACGCGCTCCAGCAGTGTCTGTGTGCACTCTCCCCTAACTCCAACCTCCCTCCTCCAGCACGGGGACGCGCTCTAGCAGTGTAGCGCGACCCGGAACTTCCGGGCCTGCTGCTAGAGCGCGCATCCCTCGCGCTTCCCTCCCGCTTCCCTGCCACCGCACCACACCATCATCATCACCAGGTAAGCATGGGGGGTAGTAGTTCATTCATTCATGCGAGGGGCTAATGGAATGGGCTGGGGGGGCTGCTGACATGGGAGGGGGGTGGGGGGCTGCTGACATGGGGGGGCTGCTGAAATGGAATGGGCTGGGGGGCTGCTGACATGGGGGGCTGCTGAAATGGAATGGGCTGGGGGCTGCTGACTGGGGGGCTGCTGAAATGGGAGGGAGGTGCTGAAATGGAATGTGCTGGGGGGGGCTGCTGAAATGGAATGGGGGGGCTGCTGAAATGGGCTGGGGGGCTGCTGATATGGGCTGTGGGGGCTGCTGATATGGGCTGTGGGGGGCTGCTGAAATGGGCTGTGGGGCCCGACTCTGTTTTCCTTGTGAGGGGGGAGAGTGGTGTGAGTTGCAGGGGGGGAGTGATGTGAGTTGCAGGGGGGGGAAGAGTGATGTGAGCTGCAGGGGGGAGGAGAGTGATGTGAGTTTCAGGGGGGAGAGTGATGTGAAGGGGGGGGGTGGAGGGGAGGTGAAGGGGGGGGTGGAGGGGAGGTGAAGGGGGGGTGGAGGGGAGGTGAAGGGGGGGGTGGAGGGGAGGTGAAGGGGAGGTGAAGGGGGGGGGGTGGAGGGGAGGTGAGGGGGGGGGAGTGGAGGGGAGAGTGATGTGAGGTGCAGGGGGGAGAGTTATGTGAGGTGCAGGGGGGGGAGTGATGTGAGTTGCAGGGGGGGAAGAGTGATGTGAGTTGCAGGGGGGGAAGAGTGATGTGAGCTGCAAAGAGGAGGAGAGTGATGTGAGTTTCAGGGGGGAGAGTGATGTGAGTTGCAGGGGGGCAGAGTGATGTGAGGTGCAGGGGGGAGAGTGATGTGAGGTGCAGGGGGGGAGTGATGTGAGGGGCAGGGGGGGAGTGATGTGACGTGCAGGGGGGGAGTGATGTGAGGTGCAGGGAGGGAGAGTGATGTGAGGTGGAGGGGGGAGAGTGATTTGAGGTGCAGGGGTGGAGAATGATGTGAGGTACAGAGGGGGTGGGATGTGTGTGGTGTGCAGGGGGTTATTGTGTGTTTGATGTGAGGGGGAGTATTATGTGTGTGGGTGAGGGGAGAGATGGGGGTATGAGAGATAGATGGGGAGTATCGCAAAGGTTTATAGTGAGGAGTTCTGGGGGAGATATGAGGATGATAATGAAGGGTGCTGGTGGAGATATGAGGATGATGAGGGGGGGTGCTGGGGAGATATCTGAGGATGATGATGATGATGAGAGATGCTGGAGGAGAGATGATGATGATGATTTTACCCGTGCGGCCAAATTTGTTTTCCTTGGAGCGGTTCGGCCCTTCTCACTTTACGAGTTGTGCAGGCCTGATGTATACTATCGTGACTGCGTGCATGCAAATGGTGTGAGGGTAGTTGTGCACATGTGCAGTAGCTGATGGGCGCACTGCACATGTGGAAGTGGACAAGGGCGGTACTGCGCATGCATGATGGTGTCTGCAAATTTCCCTAGTGCGCATGCGCTGGTTCAAACCTTCATGCGGGCTGGAAGTGTGAGGGAAGCGCCTCGAGGTCTGCGCATGCGTGGGTGTGGCGCGCGCACAGTAGAAGCGTGACGTCACTTCCGTCATGGAATTTCGTTACAACACCAGTGATTTTTCCTATCAAAACCCTGTAGGTCCCAGCAAGAAGTTTCTCTTCAAAACTCAGTTTCCGGAAAATTCCTTTCGCCTTTCCAGAAAACGCTTTAAGAGCGAGTTGTGAGGCGTTTCATGTAGCACAGCACAAAGCTTTCCATCTTCCACTCTCAAGTCATAATCGTGAGAAAAAAGGCCAGAGGACTGAATGGACAGAATAGACTTCCAAAAGGTTTCCATCTCCGTAAAGGGGTGACCCAATGAAATCATGCGACATATGGTTGGTCTGGCCTCTTTGTAAGAAAAGGAACATTATCGCATGATGGTCATAGTCTTTATGAGGCCTGAATGCGTCTCGAGTGTACGATAGGGTGCGCAATAACAAAGCCTCGAATGGGAAAAAAAGGCAGAGGGGGAGTTGGCCGTCATTGTTGAAACGCACCAGCCCGAGGAGTTAATGAGCAGCAGAACAGCGGTGCCAGAACGCACAAAGCGCCGGTGCCAATGGGATTGACAGTGTGCGGGCGGCGCTGACACCTCAAGACGCCTCATGGCTGAGGGGCTGTTTGTCTGTGCCATTAGTGTCACTGCGGTGATAAATGACTTTCACGTCATTCCCATTATTTCATATCTCTGTGAACTTCCTTTCTCCCAACTTTGCAGATGTCTTGCGATTTATTTGTTCCCCAGAACACCGACCTCCAGCTGCAGATGGCATCTACCCACACATCCCCATTGTGTTGAGGGTCTACAGAGAGAGCCACCATTCTTTGAAGCAGGCTGGTCAAGGCTTCGTGACACTAATGTTGTTGTGAGCACGGATGACTCTTTCCCTTTGCTTCCCTTAATTAATATATTTGGACTCAACAGAACTTTTCTTTGGCATTGGGCTCAAGCCAAAATTTCATGTTGGGATTGCCCCAAATGTTCATGGTCATCGATTTCAAGTATATACTTCAGTAAACTAAAGAGATGGACAAAAAAAAACCCACTAGTTTTACCATTCAGAAAACATTTCAGGTTTGACTCCCAGAAAGTGAACATGGTACCAAATAATGCAGGACTGAGCCAGTGACTATTTTTTAACTTAAGGAGGAGAGACTCAAAACGATGATTGGAGGACATCAAAAGTAGATAATTAAACACCTCCAAACACCAAAACAGAAATCTCTTACTTGATGAAGACGTCTCCTCTTGGTTGTTTGTCCAAGGAAGTCTTTAGCATGTCAAGATTATCTCGTTTACACGGTGCAACGTTTTCATTTCACAAAGAGGATTGGGACAGTTGTCAACACAAAGAGCAACCAATGGTCTAAGCAACAGGGGGGCTCAACTCAGTTCTCCAATATCCCCCCCCCCCCCAACAGGTCAGGTTTTCAGGATATCCCTGCTTCAGCACAGGTGGCTCAGTCAGTCCCTGCTTCGGCACAGGTGGTTCAAGCAGAGGCTCAGTCTTTGACTGAGCCTCTGATTGAGCCCCCTATGCTGAAGCTGGGATATCCTTAAAACCTGACCTGTTGGGAGGGCTTGAGGACTGGAGTTGAGCACCCAAGAAGTAACCAAAGGAACACACAGGGCACCACTTCCCTCCAATTGTATCAACTTTGTTAAACCCTAAACTGCTAAAGAAACCAGCAACTAATTGCTCTGCAATGCATTAGTGGCCCTTTCACAGTGATGGAGGAAAAACAGAGGTCCAGTGTACAAAATATTTATAAGTTCTTTGATTTCCTTTGCGTCTCTAAAAAGAACATTTCTAGAGCATTTGTGCATGTAATTCGTGCTTCTTGCCTACTCGTGCTTCATTTAATTCAGAAACGAAGATGTTCATTCTAAGCCTTGAAACCTATTATATTTACTTGACCTATTGCATAGCACCGTTAAGTAAGTCTGGCCCTAATAAGTAAAAGAGGAATGTTTGTAAGTACACTGGAGGGCTCTGAGTGAGACCTCTTTCAGTGTCCCCTGAAACAGGGGTGCACAAAGGTTTTTATGGCTGCACCCCCCCCCCCCCCCCCCTCGTGTCTCGGTCCCTGCACTCCGCGCCCCCCCCCCCTCCTAAATGACCCGGCATCAAATGACGAGGGTCATTTGCCGCGCGTTGTCATGGCAACGTGAACAGAAGCCGGCTGAATCCCGGTATGTACAGGTTGCAGAGGCCTCGCGCGGTCCCCTGGCATTTAGTTTAAATGCCTCGGGAAAGATCGCGGGGCCTCTGCAACCGCCCACGCCCCCCCCCCCCCGTTTGCGCACCGCTGTGGCCTGAAATATCATTTAACAATGCCAGCAGTCACAATATAAAAGGATGTTGCTGATTTG